>NW_006408697.1:30214-37588 GCF_000296735.1 Chrysochloris asiatica | reverse complement strand
AACAACAACAACAACAACAACCATTGCTGTTGTTTGTTGGCCATTACCAGTTGCCCTCGAGTTGATTATATAACTCATGGCAACCCCATGTGTGTCAGAGTAGAATTATTACATAAAGTTTTGAAGGACTGATTTTCAGTTAGGTCACCAGGACGTTTTTTCAGAGGCTCCTGTGGGTGGTCTGGAGCTGCCATCCTTTCAGTTAGGAGTCAGTTGTATTAACCTTTGTACCACCCAGGGATTTCTGTAAGAGTGTAGGTGATACTGCAATGGGTCTATGGTTCCCAACCAACCTCTTCCACATAAAATTACACAATACATTATGCCAAGACGGCTTGAGGAAAATAGGCCAGTTTGGTCTTAATCATTTGATGTGTCTGAGCCTAGTTCCTCATTTGTAGAATGAAAGGGTTGAATTTTTCAAGGTTTTGTGTAATGCTTATATTTTGTACCTTTATTATTAAGAGTCTTGGGGAGTACATAAAGCCCTATTTGAACTTGACCTCCAGCATTTAGTCAGAGATAGGAGGGCACATCCAGTCTCTCTTTAGAATTGTTGTTTTGTAGACCTCTAAGGAGCTCTGGTAGCGTAGTGGTTACGAATCGGGCTGCGAACCTTAAGGTTAGCGGTTCGAAACTACCAGCCACTCCGCGGGAGAAAGATGAGGCTTTCTACTCCCTTAAAGATTTACACCCTTGGAAACCCTGTACAGGGTCGCTATGGGTCGGAACCGACTCGATGGCACTTAACAACAACAACAACAAGGGGGTTCCTGAGACTGTATATTTCTATGACAACAGAAAGGCTCACCTCCAAACAGTGGATTGGAACCACTCATTTGTGATTAACAATCAACATGCAACCTACTATGCCACCAGGCCCGTTGTTGTTGTTGCTGTAAGTGTTGTTGAGTCAATTCTGACTCTAAGAGACATGGTATAGGATTTCCAAAGAGCAGCTGGTGAATTTGAATCACTAACCTTGAGGTTCAAACCAACCTTGAGGTCAAGTGCTTATCCTATGGCACTATACCAGGACTCTACTCTTTAGCGTACAAATACAAAATTACTCATTTGTTTAAATGTATTTTTCTAATTTAACAGTTATGTCTTGTGATCCCATAATTGCTTGGTATTTTGCTGCCTGAAGGTACTGGAGATAGAAGTTAGAGTCCTCTTTCCTGGAGGAATATCTAGTATAGTTAGAAGTCACCTAAGTAAATCAAAGTGTGATTAGGAGTTCAAATAAAAGCAAAATAGATGGTCAGTAATTTTTACTACAAGTAGTCAAGGGTAGAACTGTCAAACAATTATATAGAGGCTTAATACATAATTTTGAAAACTCAGTGATGGCAGGGGATATTCAAACTTACTTCTAAATGAGAATAACTTTGGTTTGAATTTTGACTATCCCCATAATCTTTTTGTTCTTTCTGATGCCTGAATTAATTGATTTAAAAGCTCTCTGCCATTTTCCTTATCTTCTTATTATAAAGACAGTAACATTAACATATGGGCATTGGATAAATTGACAACCATAAATCAAAATAGTGGTTGTGTCTATTTTAAAATATGAAAACACAGGTGACTCAGAAAGGGCAATATCTAAAATCACTCTCTTAATCCCTATGATTTTACTAGTCAACAGTCATATTTCCTATGAATTTGAATGGTATTTATTGTCACTTGAACTGTTAACACTTTCATCTAAAGCCAAACTAGCTAGATATCTTGCTTAGCTATACATCCTTAACAGAGTTTTGATATATTGAAAAAATGTTAGAGAATGATGGGCTTAAGAAATTTCTACAAAAGATTGTCAGACTATTTTCTGTTACATAGCGAATTATACATGATTAATCACATTTTTCCAAGTATAGGTCAAATAGGTCCTTTTTCCCCCCTAAAATATCCAGGAATGCCTACAGGCTATAGCTACTAAGAAAAATGGGGACTACGGCATAATTTGAATTCTGTGCTTCTTCAACTTTCAAGGGGATTCATCATTTTAGATTTTTTTCAATATATCAAAAACTCTGCTAAGGATGTACAGCTAAGTAAGATATCAAGCTATTTGGGCTTTATATGAAAATATTAATTCAAGTGACAATAAGTAACATTCAAATTCATAAGACATATGACTGTTGATTAGTAAAGTCATAGGATTTTATGGAATAAGACCAGACAAGATGAAGTAGACACTGTACTGTTAGCATATAAAGATTACATGGGTTCTGGGGCACAGATAATTGCAGACCTTTTCTAAGATAATGGTTAATGACACAATTAGGATATTGCATTGCTTCAAGGGATGGGGGTATATATATATTGTTGTTATTATGTGCCATGGAGTCGCTTCCGACTCATAGCGACCCTGTACAGGGTTTCCGAGGCTGTCGGTAGCAGAAAGCCTCATCTTTCTCCCATGGAACAGCTGGTAGTTTCGAACTGCTGACCTTGTGGTTCGCAGCCCGATTCGTAACCACTATGCTACCAGAGCTCCTTATGTAGACAATTTTTATTCAATGCTATGTGAGTGACAAGAGTGGTATGGATGGCATAACAAAACTGAAAGTAAGTTTACACTACTTAATTCCTTCAAAAGAATCAGGTAGCCAGTAACAATTTATTGTTGTTGTTGTACAATAACATTAAGTATGCATTTTCAGTTCCAATTATAATTATATTTTGTCTAGAGGACATTGATTTTGTTTCACCAGGCTGCTTCTGTAAATGGGAGGGAAAAAGAATTAGGATTCAGATTACTTACATAATGAAAAATCTTTTGTATACCTTTTTATTACTTGGATTGACAACTGGCAAATACGATAACCACATATATTTAGAATCACCCTTTAGGGAGAATGAAAGCAAAATCCTCATTAATCATCCATCAAGTGTTTAAAATTGTAAAATCATAGGGCATTAAATTTAATATTATTTATGATGCAAGACTGGCTTTATTCATGATGAATAACAGAAGGACTGCATGTTTCTTATTGCAAAGGCTTTTGAAAGGGTTATTGTTACAGGTAGTTAAAAAATGTTGACAAGTGGGGTTGGCACAGTTGAACATTTGAGACCTGTCAAAGCTAAAGGATTCAGAGCATGACATACTGGGATTGAAGGAAGGTGAAATGTATTCAACAAATGTGTTGTCTTTTTTCTATATATCAATTGGACGGGCTTTGTACAGGGAGAAAATAGGTATTCTTTGGGCTGTCTGTCACAGTCTGATGCCCTTGCATTGAAGGTGATCTGGATATTTCATCTGAAACTTTCCCACCAACTCCTTTTATTCACTATCTGAAATATGCTAGATATAAATTTAAAGTCTTAAAGATCTAAACTTCTAAGTTCAAGTTCTCCCCTCCAGAGAAGATATGGAGAAATTTATCAATCAGAGTTCTGACAGGGAACACAGATTACATAGAGATCAGATTCTTAGGACAATATAATGACAGATCTTTGACAGATTCAATTGATTGATAGAAGCATGAGCAGGGTTTAGGAAATTAATAGTGGGCACACAGAATCTAGTGACTTTGGAAACTAGGGACCATTCTCAGTTTTAGGCTTGAAATGGGGACAGCTGGAGCTATGGAAAATTGGCTGTCCTAGTCATCATGTTAGTCCTAGGGACCCAGCTGCTGCCAGATCACCATGCCAGATAAGGGAAAGAGCTGAAAGAAATACTCTCCCTGCCCAATACTAGTCTCCTGTTGGTGCCTCCCATTATCTTGAAGGAAATGGAGGCACCAATTATATATTTCTCTCAGGGTCATGTATAATATTCATTACAGATATTTCTTCAAATAAATTGAACAGCAATTTTAATATTAAATGATAATTTTTTTCTAAATGGCTCATGCAGTTTACACTCAACTATTGTACTTTTCACACTGATTAAAAACATTCTTAAAGCCAGGAAAATGTATTATTTCATTTATTTTAACCACCTCCTCCCACTAGGCAGGCTTAACCAAAGCAAGAAAACAAAGTAGCCTGGGAGATGAAGACCAAAACAGTGTGCTCATGAGAGTAGAGAAAGGAGACCAGAGGTAATGCATAAGGAGAATGGACAAAAGGAGATTAACAAGTACAGCTGGAAAAACCGGAATATTTTATTGTTGTTGAGTGCTATCTAGTCTGTTGCCACTCACAGTAACTTTATCTAGGGTTTCTGAGGAGCAGCTGATGATTTTGAACCACTGATCTTGTGGTTCAAACCAACATTCTGATCTAGTGCTTATCCTACAGTGCCATACAAGTACAGCTGGAAAACCTGAATACTCAATAAACCAGAAATGAAGCCTGCAGCAGTGGATTTTATTCCAACTCATGGCAAACCTAATGTTGTTGTTGTTAGTGTAGTCGAGTTGGTTCTGACTCACAGTGACCCTGTATAGGGTTTCCAAGGTGAGTGTGAGTCACCAACCTTGTGGTTAATAGTCCAGTGCTTATTCTACTGGAGTCCTGGTGTTAAGTCCTGGTGTGATGCTGTAGGATAATGTGTTGGACTGCAAGCTTAATTTGAACCACAAGGTCAGCAGCTCAAGCACAACAGTGACTCCTTGGAAACCCTATACAGGGCTGCTATGGGTCGTACCGGACTCAATGGCAGTTAACAACAGCAACACACTAGGACTAGGTTGGCCTAAACCAGTTAATTATTTTAAAATATTTTCCTGAAGAGATTAAATTATCTGATCAAGACAAAACAAATGTGTATTGAAATCCTTCAACTTTGTGTGAAGAAATTCTTTTCACTTTGTTGTTGTTGCTGTTAAGTGCAATTGAGTTGGTCCCAATTCATTTCACTCCCATAAGGGTTTCCAAAGAGCTGCCAGTGGGCTTCAAGCACTCACCTTGTGATTAGCAGCCTGGTGCTTATCCCACAGCACTACACCAGGACTCTTAGTTTCATTTTTGTTGCTGTTGTCAGTGTTTTTGAGTGCTATCAAGTTGGTTCCAATTCATAGTGACCCTGTGTAGGGTTTTAGAGGAGAAACTGGTGAATTTGAACCTTTGCCCTTGAGTTCAAATCAACTTTGCGGTCCAATGCTTATTCTATAGTGTACACCAGGACTCTTCTTTTCATTTTAGAGTATATAAAGTAAACAAAAGGATCAAATGTGAAGAATTTAACCCTTGTGACTGAAAAGACTGCATATATTATTAGTTATTAGTTTGTCTACCCTTCATTTTTTATTTAAATCTAATCACAAATAAATATGGTTTTACCCTAAGAGTTTAGATTCAGTGAAAATGACAAGTCTTTGTAGAATATATAAATGTTTCCTCCCTCTAAGACTGAAATTCAAAGGGAACACATAAGCAGGCATGTACGCTTGCTGGTGACCACATTGTTCTACTGGTGAGTGGAAGAGGGGGAAAGGCAGCAATGACGAAATAGGATGAGTTCAACCACCTTCCATAGACTCCTGTTGACCTAGAGATGAGAGAGAGATGAGGAAGGGATGGTTGGTCCAAAGTGTGGTGAGACCTGGGGACACCTGATCCCATGGACTAGGACATAGCCACAGAGGGCTAGATGTGAGAGTGAATCTTCCTGCTGATATAAAGTGAGGAGAGACACACAAGAACACCCAAACTTGCAGATAGTACCCATTTAACCTAGCCTTGATGGTAATGATAATCATAACTTGAATACAGGAAGGTAAAAAAAAAAAAAAAGATAAAGGAAAACAGGGTAAATTGTTATAATTTGATGAAATTGACCTGTTCTCATGGAGGTAGTAGCTCTAAATACCAACAGACAGGAAAGGATTCTTCACATCAAGTAACAGTGCTATCCCTTCTGTACATAGGGTAGATAGGTATGGGCAACTTAGAAACTGGCTACCTAAAATGAGGGGGCAATAAAGGCTTTAAGTGACTGGCTTACAAAGTATCAAGATGGAGTTTAATTTAAGGGTGTGTGTGGGTAGATAGGGTCCCCACTGAATAGCTGTCATCTTGTCTAGATGGGTCTGGTGAAAAGAGATGGGGATAAGATTCTTATGATTCAATGTTGAGTAGTTGTTCTCATGACTAATTGTGACTGTCACAATTTATAAAGGCGGAAGTTTTGTAACAAAAATGGGGGAGTAGCTAATTTTACAGTCCAGAAACAGAGGACCCTAGGACCATCAAGGGAGAAGAGCACAAGCAGAATGCGAGACCTTATCTAGAGAAGCCACAACACCAGAGATGGAGGCAGAGATGGGGACATGGAGACAGGGAGCAGCTGAGGACTCTATACTAATGGGAAGAGAGGGACTGACTGCTGGTAGACAGGAGGCAGACTTGCAGAATGTGCCCTTTCATGGTGTACATTATTATATATTCATGGGTGTTTTTTAAAAAAGGAGGTGGGGCTTGATGGCAGATAGGGTAGAGGTGCAGTGAAGAGCTCCATCAGGAATTCCACAGAATACCAGATGAAACGGGTTCAGGGGAGAGTTCCAAAACTCTGAACCACATAGGTAGGAATATTTTAAAAGTTTAAAGGCTTATAGCTAGTGGAACTTGTAGCGGAAATAAGAAATCTCGTACTTTATAATCTACCGAACTCACCAGCCAGAAGCCAACAACTTGGGTAAAACCAAACGGCAAGACCAAGCAGGGGAGCACACAGACCCACCGCGGAATAACTCCGTGGGAACCTCAGAGCAAAGGTGGACAATATACTTGGTTTTGCTTCTGATTTTTTCTTTCTTTATGTTTTTGGCATCTGTTTATTGGCCCTTCACTGTCTGTACACCTCCATTCTGGTGACTAGAGGGGGTGGCTGACTGATTGGACACTCCTCACCTCCACCACTGGTGGGTTCTTCTGCCACACGTGTGCACAGATACCCTCAGCATTTAAAGCATCAGGCAACTCAAAATGACCACACCTGGAATGGAACTGCTTATTAATAGTGAAAAGGCCAGACCAGGGGATGTGGATAAGAAGAGAGTTTAAAGACAAAAAAGGCCAAAAATTAAATCCTGACATACATTATAACAACCAACAGTGGCATCTTGAAATTTATCAGATGGTCTTGAAGACAAGACACTGAAAGAGGACATTAAAGTCATACTCATATTAGGCTACAGATTTTTTCTTCTTCTTCTCTCTCACCTCTCCTCTCCTTTTACTGTGATTATAGACTACAGTATCCCATCTGGTTTTTTTTTGTTTTTTTTTTCCTCTTGCATTTTTGCTGTTGCTGTTGGGTTTTTTTGTTTGTTTTTTTCTGTTGTATTTTGTTTTTGTTCCCCCATTTACCTACAGGGGTCTTTTCTCTCCCTATACTACCCAAGAAGAGACAACAATTGCTGCCATATAGTGAAGATAAAATCACACCCTATAAAGCCCCACAATTCA
>NW_006408697.1:2401-4339 GCF_000296735.1 Chrysochloris asiatica | reverse complement strand
CATAGTATTTGACAACAACAACATGATCTATCTAGTTATCTGCAGATAATGAGGGAATACTAAGACTTCTAGAAACCTGTTAGCTCTGAAGTCAGATTGTGTAGAACTGAAGCTCATCTCTACCATTTTCTAATTGTGTGTTATTTGGTAGGACTCTTAACCCCACTAAGTCTTCATTTCTTCACATATAAAATGAAGATGTTAAAATCAATACCTATTTCTCAGATTTTCAGTGAGGATTGCATACTTTAATGTATGTAATGCATTTAGAACACGGTTAGGAACATTATCAGCCTTCAATAAATGGTAGGTAGAGTCCTGGTGTAGACCTGTAGGATAATCACTAGACTGGAAAGGCCAATTTGAACTGCAAGGTGACAGTTCACACACACCAGCTGCTCCTTAGAAGCCCTACTCTGGGTCACTATGAGTCGGAACTGACTTGATAACACTTAGCAACAACAATTATTATTCCCTAGAAAGTGTTCTACCAATAGAATTTTTGACCATTTCTTCATGCTAGAATAGTAGATGCTGTGAGATTCAGAGAAAACATCCATCTGCTCTGTTAACCATGGAACCATAAAGATATCTTTGGAAACCAGACATATGGAAAGTAAAATTTCAATAAAGAGAGGAGTGTTGTTTTAGGTGGAATGGCCCAAAGGAGGGAAACCCAAACATAGTATCTATTTAGTTTCAAGAAAAGATGTCTTCATCTTCAGTAGCTATTTCAACCTTCCCGCACAAGTTTCATCTCTTAGATTCCATTTAGTAGCTCTTTTCATTCTGCTGTGCATGGGGTCGCTATGAGTCGTTTCCGACTTGATGACACCTGACAACAACAACAACAACATAACAACAAAGGCCATTGCCACATGCTCTCCATTTCTCCACCTGTGTTAGGAAAACCAATTCTCCTACAGCTCCTTTTATCTTAAAATACTTTCAATAATCTCCCCTTTTTTTCTTAACTATGAAACTGGATAATATTTGAATTATTTACCTTCATTCTCAGAAAAATTTGTGCTGATGTGTATAATAGTTAAGACTTTATATTAACTTGATTAGGCAAGGATTCTCACTGATTTGGCAGTTATTGTTGCTATTGCTAAGTACCATCTAGTTGGTTATGGATGCTAGCAACCTTGTATAGGTTTTCTGAGGAGTGTCTGGTGGGATTGGATTGCTGCACTTGTGGTTACCAAGCTAGTGCTTATCCTACAGGACCATGCCAGAACTTCAAGTTTGGCAGTTAGAATTTGCTAATCCCCCATGATCAGATCTAATATAACATGAGCAGCCAGTCAATTGAAAGGAAGTTTCCTTGAGGGTGTCGCCAAGTTCCAATATATTGGACACTCAGGCAATGCTTGCTTGCTCTCTGCTGGGTCTAGACCTTGCATCTGGCTCATCCTCTGACCTCCAAGTCTTTGGATTGCTATATTTTGTTTGGATCCTGGGAGTCATCAGCTGCCTGCCATCTTACCTCCCAGACCTACCTGTCTGGATGCCTAACAGTTTTGGTGCATCAACCCTGCAGCTGTATCAGCCAGAAACCTACAGCTTGACATCTGATCCACACAGATTTGGGATGTAGCCACCTATATAACTCTGTGAGTCATATCCTTGTTATAAACCTCTTTAGAGTTATATTGTTTTTGTTGTTGAGTGCCTTTGAGACAGTGTGGATGCATAGCAACTCTGTATGAGATTACTTAGGAGTGGATGGTGGGCTTGAACTGCTGAACTTGCAGTAGGCAGATTAGTGCATATTCTAGAGTGCCATACCAAGACTATATATCTGTACATATACATATATAAATACATATACATATGGAGCTCTGGTAGCATAGTGGTTACGAATCGGGCTGCGAACCGCAAGGTGAGCAGTTCGAAACTGCCAGCTGCTCTATGGGAGAAAGATGAGGCATTCTG
>NW_006408697.1:0-1111 GCF_000296735.1 Chrysochloris asiatica | reverse complement strand
AACAATAGACCAAATAGTTAATGATGCAGAAAGCATCAATAGAGGATGGAAGGAATACAAAGAGTCACTATACCAAAAAGAAAAGATCAATGTTCAATTATTTCAAGAGGTAAAATAGGATCAAAACCAACGGTTCTGAAGGAAGAAGTCCAAGTCTTACTGAAGGCATTGGCATAAAACAAAGTTCCAAGAACTGGCAGAACACAAATTGAAATCTTTCAACAAACAGATGCAGTACTGGAGGAACTCACTCCCGTGAGTTTTTTGGAAGACAGGTACCTGGCCAACCATTTCAAAGAGATCATTATTTGTGCCCATTCCAAAGAGATGTGACCCAGCAAAATATGGAAATCATTGAGTAATATCATTAATATCACATGCAAATAAAATTTTGCTGGAGATCATTTTAAAATGACTGCAACAGGAAATCAATAAGGAACTATCAGAAATTCAAGCCAGATTCAGAACAGAACATGGACATAGGTATATTATTGCTAAAATCAGATGGATCTTGTCTGAAATCAGAGAATACTAGAAAGATGTTCACTTGTGTTTCATTGACTATTCAAAGACATTCAACTGTGTGGAACACAACAAACTATGGATAACTTTGTGAAGAGTGAGTGTTCAAGAATACTTAATTTTGCTCATGAGGAAACTGTACATAGATCAAGAGGAAGATACTAGAGTAGAATAAAAGGATACTAAATGGTTTAAAATCAGAACAGATGTATGCCAGGGTTGTGTTCTTCTGCCATAATTAACCAAGCTCATGTCTGAGAAAATAATCTGAGAAGCTGGATTATATGAAGAAGAATGTGGTACTAGGATTCAAGGAAGTCTCATTAACAACCTGCAATACTCAGATGATACAACATTGATGCTAGAAGTGAAGAGACTTAAAATATTTATTGATGAATTGTCAGTATGGATTGTGCTTCAATGTAAAGAAAACAAAAATGCTCTCAACTGGACCAATAAATAACATTATGATAGATGGAGAAGACATTGAAGTTACTAAAGATTTCATTTTGCTTTGATCCATAATCAATATTCATGGAAAGAGGAGTCAAAAAATCAAATGATATATTAGTTAATTCTGCTGCACAAG
>NW_006408696.1:6905081-6917697 GCF_000296735.1 Chrysochloris asiatica | reverse complement strand
GAATTCCTTCTCAGGCATTTCCAAAGCCTGCCCATTTTCTATTATGGAGTGTAGCTCATTTGCCTCAGTCACTTTATCTTGTTTCTGGACATGTGCAGATATGGTCATCTGTTTCTGTTTTGGGAGGCATATTTCAGGAGTTATCTGTGGCCTTAATACTTAGATGGTGTTTATTTTGGTATTTTGTATGCTTTCTGATTGCCTCCAGGTAGATGTGATCAGATAATGGGCTTCCCTTTTCACTCTAATTCTTGAGAAATTTCAAGATGCCACTGTTGGTCATTTTAACATAATTTAGGATTTAATTTTTGGTCTATTTCCTTTTTTCTCTGCCTGTCCCACTCCACAATCCCCATTCAGGCCTTTTTTTCTAGTTATAAACGGTTCAGGGCTGGCTGTGGCCGTTTGGTTTTAATTGGAAACTGTTTAAATTTCGAGGAGCTCTGTGCGCATGTGTAGTAGAACCCTCCGAGGGTGGGGCTGGGGTGTCCACTAGCTCAGGCACCCCTATAGTCACCAGAAGGGAGGTGCGCAGACAGCAAGGGACCAATGAAAAGTTACCAAAAGAAAAGAATATCCACACCTTTATCTCAGCGGTTCTGCCAGGCGTCTGTGGCTGCTCTGATCGTTCCCTGGCTTGATCTCATCCAAGATGGCGGCTCCTGGAGCAGCTGGGCATCTTGAATTAGAAAGCAATGGATTTCTTGCTTCTGCTACAAATTCCCCCAGCTGTAAGCTTTCCAACCTTCTAAATATTCTTTTATATGTGGTTCAGAGTTCTGGGATCATCCATGAGCCTGGTTTGTCCTGTATTCTGTGTTGTTGCTGACCCAGCTCCTTACTGCACTTCCACCTGATCCGCCATCTTGTTTGTTCTCCCAAAGAGATCTTTTCAACCGGCAAGCCTAATGAGGTGATGCTCTGCTTAAAGCCCTCTGTGGCTCCTCACTCCTCAGGATTGAGTCCACACAGACCCCTTATCTCAAGGACCTTGATGTGGCCAAGCCTTTTTGACCAGCCTTGGCTCTGTCTTCCCCTCCTTCCCTTGCTGTCTACCCTGGGTTGTCCAGTTCTCCTTCTAACCTGCTCATCTTGGGATCCTAGGTCCAACTCCACTTCCTCACAGGGACTCTCCCTCAACCTCCCAGGAAGAACCATCCCCATAGTTCACACCACAGAGCTGATTCAGCACGTATGTGTTTGTTATCAGGCACTTCGAAATCTGTTACAATGGATATTTATTCATCAACTGTTGATGTTGGCCCAGACTTCATGGCAGCCCACGCACAACGGAACGAGCTGCTGCCCCATCCTGCACCATGCCCATCCTGCCAGTGATCCATAGGGTTTTCAGCAGTAGCTTGCCACGACTTTCTTCCTAGTTTGTGTCAGTCCGGAAGCTCACTGAAATTTATTTAGCATTATAGTCACTCGCGAGCTTCCATTGACAGATGGTAGTGGCTGCACCTGAGGTGCATTGGTCAGGAATTGAACTCAGGTCTCGCACATGGAAGGTGAGGTTTCTACCATTGAATATAGCTTATCTGGTGGCTGGATCTGAGGCTGGAGAGGAGCAGTGAGGCGTAGAGAAACAGGGGGCTTTCTAAGCAGAAATGGAATGAGCAGAAGGAGAAGGGCCTGGAGGTTAGACCCTGCTCCCCAAGCTGGCAGAGCTGCCTGGATCTGAGGCTGGAGAGGAGCAGTGAGGCGTAGAGAAACAGGGGGCTTTCTAAGCAGAAATGGAATGAGCAGAAGAGGGCCTGGAGGTTAGACCCTGCTCCCCAAGCTGGCAGAGCCCCTACCAGTGGCTCCTCTGTGAGCGTCCTGACCCCTCCTGCCTGTGACTGCTTCTACTTGAGGTGACTTGTTCTAGCCATTATTCACTCTGTGCATTGTTCCTTCACTGTAGGCCCTGGGTGGCTGGAGGCATGGCTTCATACCTGTCATTTCTGGTCTGGACCATTAGTGTTCCGTGTTTTACATAGGACAGTCTCTGAGCAACAAGATGCTTGCCAGAAGAGCATTTTAGTTTGGAATCAATAACTCTGAGGTGTTTCAACATGCTTGTTGTTGTTGTGACGTACCATGGAGTCGGTTCCAACTCATAGCGACCCTGCACAGGGTTTCTGAGGCTGTAAATCTTTACAGGAGCAGAAAGCCTCATCTTTCTCCCATGAAACAGCTGGTAGTTTCGAACTGCTGACCTTGAGGTTGGCAGCCCAACTCGTAACCACTACGCTACTAGAGCTCCTTGAAGGAGATTGATGTACTCTGAATAGCCTTTGAGTCCTGGACAATCAACACATAGACTTCCTCTTTCATCTTGCCTGGAGATGGAGAGTGTCTTCCACAGGATGTACACCAGCAATTCACGTACCAGCACTACTGAGTACCAGTGGGTAGTTATAGCAAGGAACTAAGGGAAGGCCAGTTGTCCTGAGTGGTGCAGATAATTAAGTGCTCAAGTACTAGATGAAAAGCTGGCAGTTCAAATCTACCCAGAGGCAAAATAAAGGCATTTCAGATAAGAAAATGACAGGAAAATGTTTAAAATAAATGGCAGTATCTCAGCCTAAAGGAGGATGATTTGTGGGCATTAAGGACGATACTTACAACATGTAGGTGGTAAACGGGAGATGTGTTTGTATTTATTTAAATTATTCTAAAGGGAATTAATTCCACAATTGGTCTGCGTTACAAATGCAGCAACGGGAATGGGTTTTGGTATTCTGTAGAAGAACCCGAAGGAAGAAACAGAGAAAGCATTTGATGCAATGCATAAGGGTGTGCTGGGATCATGGTTGAATTTTGCGTTTTAAGAAAATCCACACCTGTGCTCCTGTTTGTGCTGTAAATTCAGAGAGCACAGTTTTCTCCAGACCCGTGGGGACAAAGGCGGGGCATGTCGAGCAGCTGTGCTTGGGCAGCGTGGAAGTTGTCTGCACACTTCTGGAACCTCTTCCTGATGCTCCTGGCAGAAGTGCCATTTAGAAGCACTTCAAAGGGTGCTTGGCATTTGTTGGTAGCAGTGCTGGGCATTTGTTTTCTTCAGAAAGTGTTCTTTTTTTTTTTTCTCCCAAAAATGGTTTTCTTTGATTTCCTTTTTGTTGATTTGAACTTCACTGTGTTCAAAGGCTGCAGGAGAAAGACTACACGTCTGGGTAAAAGGCCAAGCAGTATTTGCTTGGTTGGTTTGCATTTGAGTAATTTGCAGCCATGCTGTTTTGGCTCTCCCCAGTTCATACCACCTGGTTCTACCAAATTAGGCTCAAACAGGAAACAAGCTCTGTGTGTTGTGTGACATCACCTCTAAAAGGAAAGGTCCAAGGGAAAGTGGCTCCCACACGACCTTCAGTCCTCTGGAGGTTGGGTAGTCATCAAACTGGTGACCAGCTGCCCGCCTCTGTGTTGGGGCTGCATAGATTGTCCTTCCGGCCAGATGGTCTGGAGCGAAGTTATCCCAGGTGCCGTGGATAGAGTGGCATCAGATCAAGATCAGTTGCCGTGAAGGAAGTGAATCAAGGTGGAGTGATGGAGGATGACGGTGGTGGGGTGGGATGGTATTTCCCATTGGGTGGTTATGAAACGCAGCGTGAGGAGGTGACGTCTGAGTTGAGATTTCTGGGCAAAGGAAGAAAGCAGGTGCATGGCCTGCCCCAGCATTGGTCTGTGTATTTATGGAAAGAAAGCTGATGTGGCTGGAGGGTACGGACGAGGTCTGAGACACAGCTTTAGTTACCATCGGGTGGATGCTGACGATGTTGACCTCATGTGTGTCAGTTTTCACTGGCCCATTTTTCAGAAGCGGATGGCCAAGCCTTTCTTCCAAGGGGCCGGCCTTTTGGTTAGCAGCTGATGTGTTACCTGAGAGGTAAGGTAGGCAGGGGCCAAATCCTATAGATCCTTGTAGCTGTTGTAGTCCAGCAGTTCTTTTTTTTTTTTTTTAATGTTTTATTGTGAATTATGTGATAGTTTACATGGGAGAACATTAGTTTTACATTCATCCTATCAATATATTGTTTCATTGCTATGGTTACAGTCCCCTCCATGCATCATCAACCAACCAAAGGGTATATATACACTACAAGCCTGCCCGCCAGTCGTCAGCACACAGCCCCTTTCCCTCTCTGCACCAACAGTTCCGTCTCTCCACGTCATCATCTCTGCCTCCATCTTAGGCATCACTGCTTCTCCCACTCCCACCCCCCAGGGTACATTTGGCAATGCCTAGAAACATTTTTTGGTTGTCACACCTGGGGAGGGAAGTACTAGGGATACTGCTTGTTGTTAAGTGCCGTTGAGTCGGTTCCAACCCATAGAGACCCTGTATAGAGTTTCTAAGGAGTGGCTGGTGAGCTTGAACCGCTGCCCTGGCGGTTCAAGTGACTGTGCAGTCTGATGCATTAGCCCACAACACCACACCAGGACTCCAGGGATACTGCTAGACAGCCCTCCCAACAGAGAAGGATCTGACTCAAAAAGGCAATGGTGCTGACATTCAGAAGTCCTGTCATCGACTAGACTTAGGACGTTGGGTTTTAGTGTAAGAATGATGCAGGTCTCTTTTGTTTTTTAAATTTTTATTGTGATAGTTTACATGGGAGAACATCGGCTTCACACCATCATTTCATTGTAATGATTACAATCTCCTCCATGCATCATCATTCAACAGTATTTGCTTCCATTCCCTCTGTTGTTTTTGTTTGTTTGTTTGTTTTGAGTGAGGGGCGGTATACACAAAAACCCTCAGGAATATATAGTAATTTAAACAACCAAAGGGCACAGTTTGCAAGCCTATCTCCTGGCTGCCAGCACCCAGTCCCTCTCTTTCCATGAGTCCAATGTCCTCAGCTGCTCCCTCTCTCCATGTCCTCATCTCTGCCTGATGGAGGGTTTTAAGCAGGGAAACGAGACAGTGACTGGCGCCTTTCTCTTTCATGCACAACATAAGAGTACCATATTGGACTGCATTCTCTCAACTCTGACATTCCAACCTTATCTGACTAAATTTGTATAGGAAAGGGAGCCCTCCCTACACAGAGATCCGAGATTGTCATAGAGTAAACTGTTCACTCCCCTCTCTGGCAAAGGGGATCTTAGTTTATCTTTCCCAGCACTGGGTGCAGCTGGTGCTCTCTGAGGCTGGGCAAGAGATCCAAAACAAGCCCAGCTGAGTGAGTGGATGGGCTCTTTTGGAGATGTTAAAAGCCTTTGGTTTCTATTAACATTTGCTCAGGCTCTAAATCAGCCCAAGGTTTATTAGGTTTCATTTAGGATTTGTCATCCTCAACACTGTTGACATTTTGGACTGGATTATTTGCTGTGGGGGGGGTTTCTGTGCACTGTAGGGGATTTAGCAACACCCCTGGCCCCTTGCTCCCTGCAAAGTATGGCAATGAGAATATTTCTAGACATTGCCAAATGTCCCTGGAGGTACAGGCGATGAGGCTTAGAGTGTGTGAGAAACCAGCCTGGTTGAGAGCCTCTGGTTTAGTTGGTCCAAGGTTAATGTGCCCATAGTTCCTGGCTGTTTGCAAAGATTACCATGATGCTCATGATCCCTGAAGGCAGCTAGAGAATGACTGGCCCAGATGGTCTCACATTCTAAATCGCTGGTCGGTCAGCTTTTCAATTTGGCATCAGATCCTCCTTGGGACTAAAAGCTTGGCTCTAGGAACGTTCCCCTTGCCCCCTTAGACTCTTAGAGCTGCTGCTGTTGATTTTGGAGTGGAACGGCTGCTCTCCACTTCCTGGGGGTAATGAATGGGGTCTCCCCTCTCTCCTGGGCTAGGCTAAGGGATTACCTGAAGGCCCCAAGTCTCGACCATGAGCACGTCTCCCACCCCAGCAGAAGTGGCAGTCCTTATACCCGTACCCTACCCTTCACCATTCTCTTAGCCTGCTTTGCCTTTTTTGCTTTTTCTTTAAAATATGTATTTTATGTTTTTAAATGACATCTTTCCAATGTAAAATAATAAATTCTCATGTGTTCACCCCAGATTTGACAAGTGCTAATGGCAGCACTTAACTACCATGGATTTACTTGTGCTTGTGTATTCATCTGTAGGATGAGCACTGGGCTGCTAACCACAAGGTTGACAGTTCAAACCCAACTGCCGCTCCCAGCAACTGCTGTGAATCGGAGCCACTTCAACAGGTGTGGGAGGACACACAACAACAATATGTTATCTATTCATTTGTTTTGAATCCTTCTCCCTTTTTAATCAACCTTTTTAGAAGTAAATTTACATACAATTAGTATACACGTTTTAAGTGGAGTTTACTGACTTTTGGCAAATGCACAGACTGCTGGAACCACTATCATAAGGTATGGAAGACTTCTGCTGATACTGGGTGGAGCTACAGAAGCCTAGAAAACCATGGAATATATCATTAAAGAGTTTTAATTGTTGTTGTTAAGTGCCGTTGGTCGAGTCCATTCCGACCCATAGTGACCCCGTATAGGGGTTTCGAGGAGCAGCTGGTGAGCTTGAACCGTTGACCTTACAGTTCAAATGGCTTTGCAGTCCGGCGCATTAAATCACATCGCCACACCAGGACTCCAAAGAGTTTTATTAGAGTATGGGAAATCCTTGCAGGGGAAATGCCCTACAAGCAGCAGAGTTTCCTCCTTGTGGTCCCAATCTAAGGTGGTTCAATAGCTAGAGTCGCTTCCGCCAGATTTCAGAAAGGGGCGGGATTTCCTGTTTGCACATTTCGATGCCGGTTGCTGTTTTCCTTTTTCCCATGCGGCCCTGTGTATGTGGCTTCAGTGATGGAGTCTAAGATTTCAAGGTAGATTCCGCTTTGCAGAGGCATCTGGGTAACCATCAACACATGCGCCCTCTGTCAGGATCCTGGTTTGAGGAGCAGGTCTGCCCTGGTGGCACCATGCTGGGGTCCTCCTGGATGTTTCGTGCCTGCACTGAACACTGGTTAAAGGGGATAGCTTGGTATAACTGAAAGTTAGCAAACCCCTCTGGGAAGCTGAAGAAGGACAGTGGGCTAACACACCCGGCTGGTGCTTTCCCTATCTGGATCTGGGCTCCTTCTCTTGTTTGTATCCTGCACCATCTGTCTTTGTATTTGAAGTTTTCATGGCTCCACAGATCCTTCCATTATTCATTTCTCCAGACCCCTTGCCCTAACTCTGTCATCTAGAAAGTTCCCCTGTCTTCCCTTGGGTTACTGTTGTAGCCCCCGTCTCATGACAACCCTATAGACAATGGGTTTACACTGCTATGATCCGTAGGGTTTCTTAGACTGATTTTCAGAAGTTGATTGCCTGGTCTTTCTTCCTAGTCTGTCTTAGTCTGGAAGCTCAGCTGAAACCTGTTCAGCATCTGAGCAACATACAAGCCTCACTGACAGGTGGGTAGGGGAATGGAACCCTGAGTCTCCCACATGGAAGGTGAGAAATCGACGAGGAACCTCTATCTTTCACCTTCTTTACCCTGCTTTCTTCTTCTTTCTAGTACGTAAGATGGTCTGAAATTACCCCATTAGTGTGTGTGTGTCTATATGTGTGTGTGTGTGTGTGTGTGTGTATGTATATATGTATATATATAGGGTTTTTTTTTAGTTTTTATTGTGAATTGAGTGATACTTTACATGGGAGAACATCAGCTTTACATTCATCCTATCATATTTTGCTTCATTGCAATGATTACAATCCCCTTCATGCATCGTCATTCAACAATTTGCTTCCATTCCGTCTTCTTTTTTTTTTTTTTGATGTACAACAAAGCACCCAGGAATATATACCCACCATTCAAACAACCAAAGGGTGTACCCCACAAGCCTGCCTCCCGGCCATCAGCACACAACCACTCTCCTTCCCTGAGACCAGAGTTCCCAGTCACTCCATCTCTCCATGTCATCGTTTCTGCCTCCATTTCTGGTGTCACTGCTTCTCTGGATAGGGTCCCGCACTCAGCTCTTCTCCCTTGATGGTCCCAGGGTAACTCCGCTCCTGGACTGCAAGATTAACCACTCCCCTTCTTTTGTTACTAAATGTCTACCTTTACATTTGCAATATTCACAGTCAGTCCTGATAGCAGTTAGTCACTATTGAACCACAAGAGTCTTATCCATATCTTTCACCAGCCCCATCCAGACAGGTTGGGAGCCACTCAGTGGAGATTCTACCTTCTACCGCACCCTTTGAAATTAGGCTCCCTCTTGAAAGCTTGTAACCCATCAATTCTTGCCTTTGTAAACCAACCCCCTGCCCCATTTTGGGTAGCCAGTGTCTAAGTTGCCCATCCCTGTCAACCCTGTGTACCGAAGGGGTGGGAATGATCCTTGCTGTAAAGATTCATTCCCTCTTTTGAGATACTACATATATAAGTATAGGTCAAGTTCATCAAATTGTAGCGGATTACTCTTTTTTTCCTCTTCTTTCTTCCTCTAGTCGATTTCTCATCATCCAGCCATTGAACCAAATGGATACTATCTGCAAGTATGGGTGTTCTTGTGCATCTCCCCTCACTTCATCTCTCCTCACTTCCTATCAGCTGGACGCTTCACTCTCCACTCTAGTCTTCTGTGGCCATGTCACTGCTTCTGGGCCCAGGAGGCCCCAGGTCTCACCACACTGCTGGCTAACCAGGTCTGAATTCAGGTTGACAGGACTCTATTGAACGTGGTCCAACTTAGCTCACAACTTCATTGCTGTTTTTCCCCCACTTCCCCTAATCAGTAGACCAATATGGTCATCAGCAATACCACATACCTGCTCATGAATTCCCCTTGAGTCTCAGTCTTGGAAGGAGGTTTGCCCTGAGGATACCCAACCACTTGCCTCGATGGCTCCTTGGCATACAACTTGCTTGTTCTTGTGGTAGTCAATCAGACTGCTATGATTGTTTTTTATTTTTCCTGCTGGTCTTTCTTTCAAGAAGTATCTTCTGTTGTTCTAGCCGTTCCAGGCTGGTCTGCTTGTCCTTTCAAATGGCAGTTTCCCACCTCATAAAATTCTGGATGGGGATCAGGATTCCACGTATGTTCTTGTGTAATGCAAAGGCTCCGCAGGAAGCCTCCTTCACTAGGCAAGTTCTAGCCCCATTTTAGGTGTCCCAATCAGTTATAGGCTGCAGTTGGACTTATAAGCTTTCTGTGGTGATGTTTCTGACTATTCCTTTCTCTCCCCCTCAAGTGTCTATTTTATAATAGTAGGCAAGGGAAACCAAGATTCAAGAGACAGCCAAGCATCTTAACATTATTTCCCCTCTTTTAACCATTCAAACCATGCCTTAATCTCTGTATCCCAGAGCCCTGTTGTTCCAAGGTTGTGTATACATCATTATTTACCTCTGTCCCACTTAGCCCATGCAAACCTGCCTAAATGTTCTCCCATCTGCCTTGTTCTTCCATTCCCCGCCCCCTTCTTGTGTATTGCCCCCTCCCCAGCACCCAAACTATCTTGTGTCTATTCCCTGCCCCGTGCTTCAGTTCATTACCTGCCTCCCCTCCTGGAGTGTGTTCCATAAAGGCAGGGACTCTCATTCATGAAATAGTCCCCGTTCTAGAACATAGGGCTACCATAAATAGTTATTAAAGTCCATATCCTTGTGTGTTCATCTTGACACGTGTGGAGGAGGCATCTTGTAGGTGAAGTTCCTGTCAGTGGAATTAGCAGGACAAGGATACTTATTTAGTAAGTACTAAAAGGCTATTTGTGGAAGAAAGATGAGGCTTTCTGTTCCCATAAAGACTTACAGCCTGAGAAATCTTATATCATTATAGTTATTTGCAGGACTATTTTTTAAGTCTCAACTCAAATGCCTCTTGTCCTCTATGAAACCTTCCCTGGTCACACAGTGGGAGAAAGGTGAGACTCGCTACCTCATGTAAATATTTACAATCTCAAAAGCCCTATACAAGGTCACTAGGAGTCAAAACTGACTGGACTGCACCCCAGAATAACAACACGGGATATCTGAGATCCCAGGGTAGTATAAATGGGTATGGGCTCAGCAACTAACTGAAAGGTGAAAGTTTAGAAGTTTGACTCCACCCAGAGGTGCCTCGAAAGAAAGTCCTGGCAATCTGCTTTGGAAAAACCAACCCCTGAAAACCCCATGGAGCACAGTTCTACTCTGACACACACAGGAGCACCATGAGTTGGAGCTGACTTGACAAAAACTGGGCCTGGTATTAGTACCAAAGAGACCTCTACGTCTGCTTCTCTTCAGCCCTGTAACAGTTTCCTTCAGTGTGCCTCAGCCTCAGAACTATTGCCATTCTGAACTGAATGATTCTGTGTTGTGGGGCTGTCCTGTGCATTGTAGGGGGTTGGACAATATCCCTGGCTTCCTCCCATTAGATGCCAATAACACCCTCCACCCTGAGTTGTGACAGAGGTGTCTCCAGGTGTTGCCAAAAGTCTCAACCAGAAGCATCCCTGGTTGAGAACCCTTGATCTATACACGTTAGCGAATTGCTTGCCAAACTAAATTTTTCCTCACTTAGTCCCCTCTCTAAATAAAATACCTTCCACAATTCTAGGTTTATAGAATCTGTTTTGTAAACTGCTCGTGCAGATGAACCCACTGAATTATAAATCGGATCCCTTGCTGTAAAACATCTTCTTGAGATGGCAGATCAGTTTGTTGTAAAGGGAGAGCAGGCAGTAGGGAGTGTATGTGAGGTGAATGGGCTCCCTGGGTTTAAATACCAGTTTACCTCCATCTAGCTATGTGGCCTTGAACAGACTACTTAACCCCTCTGAGCCTCAGTCCCTTCATCTATGAAACAGGTAATGATACCTTGAAGATTAAATGTGTTCATACCTAGAAAGCACTTAGGACAGTTGTTGGCATGTATTCATTCATATGTTACTTTTGATGCTTTTGTTGGGGTTGTCAAGCATTCTAATTGCAGAAAGAACATTTTGAGCTAGAGGGAAGAAAATAAGCTGGGAGCAGAGGCTAAAAGAAGAAGACCCCCGGTTTCCACCCACTCTCACAGAAGCCTGTCTGTGAGCTGCTGAGATCAATGTCCCACCTGGAATAAAAATGTTAAAGTGGCTTCCTGACCGTTTCCTTTCTCGGCAGAATGAAGTGGAACTGGGAGAGCTGCTTCTCTCGCTGAATTATCTCCCAAGCGCTGGAAGGCTGAATGTTGATGTCATTCGAGCCAAGCAGCTTCTTCAGACAGATGTGAGCCAAGGTTCAGGTGCAGTATGGCTTTCCTCCCTCCCCCACTTCTCTATCACACCCCTAAACCAAGCCCACTGCTGTTGAGTCGATACCAACTCTGGATAGCACAGAGTAGAACTGCCCCGTGGGGTTGCCAAGGCTGTCTTTCTCCCACAGAGCAGCTGGTGGGTTCGAACCTCTGCCTTTCAGTTAGCAGCTGATCACTCGAATCATCAGGGACCCAGTTATCTTTTTCTGCATCCTAGACCGTGTTGATACTAGGATACTATTTCAGGAGGGAAAATACATGATCAGATGTGTCTTGAAATGAACTGGTAACTCTATTTCAATTGGGGAGTTGGTTGAGACCATGTGTGATAACTGCTAAAAATCTAGATCCTTGTGTATACACGTGGCCAACCCCAAGCAAAGCAATTGTAAGTTGCGCTTCCAAATGCTATGCCTGCAATGAAGCCATAATGCCCCAGGTGGCGGTAATGAGCACGACTCTTGCATTTTAATTAGTGAGTGGATTAGGCGTACCCGAGTGTCTCCAGAGCTTACTTCAAGTGGATTGTAAAGACTGTTCCATTTATAGCTAATCCAATTCATAAATGAATTTTTAAGAAAATGGAATCGACTGTTCAGTCTGCATGCAGCTTCTTCCATCATTGTAAAGGGTGTCACTGTGAAAGCACCCATGCTTTCTGAGATTTCTTAATTCCCTAAATGCAATGGCTAAAATGATTTGCTTTTGCTATAAGGTGACAGCTGAATTTCGAAGACGCCTTGCATTTTCAAAAGTCACATTGTAAAACCAGAGGTTCCCAGAGGGTCAGTGGAGGGGATGGGGTTAACACTCGAGTTTCATGGATGGGCTGGTAGTGGCAGTGTGCTGTGGAGTCGGTTCTGACTCATAGTGACCCTGTATAGGGGTTCTGAGGCTGTAAATCTTTATGAGAATAGAAAAGTTCATCTTTCTCTCCCGGAGCAGCTGGTGGGTTCAAATTGCTGATCTTGTAGTTAGCAGCCCAGCTCATAACCCACTGTGCTACCAGGGGTCCTTCACCATCACCGGAGAGGCAGTGTAGTACAATGATCGAGAGTCCTAGGGTCAAACTGTCGGGACCAATTGTCTGTCACAATTGAACTGCTTACAAATGATGTGGCCCTGGGAAAGTTAACTTCTGAAACCTCTATTTTTCCATCTGAAAAATGGAGATAATAACAGTATACATCTGTATCTATCTCATTGGGTTGTTGAAATGAATATTAAATAATGTACCTGAATCCCTTTGTAAACTCTAAAGTGATCCAAGAACAATGCTATTGTTATGGGCTGTTGAGTTGGTTCCAACTTCCAGCTGACGCTATAGAATGAAATGCTACTTATGTGTTACATGGCAACCTAATTTGGTATGTAAATGTTCACCTATGACATTTATTAAAATAATTCTTGAATATTAAAAATATTT
>NW_006408696.1:6817891-6869985 GCF_000296735.1 Chrysochloris asiatica | reverse complement strand
GGCGGAACAGCTGCTAAGTTCGAATAGAAGTATTTAAAGCAAAACAAAACCTACAAGACTGAAAATAGGCAACGAAATATGAATGTATAATGAAGTCAACTACAAAGCAAAAAGAGGTGGTAGTAGTGTAGATACAGAACTTCGAAATGTCCAGGAAGTCAAGTAGATTTTAAGATAAAACTGACTGCTTTAAGCAAGGAAAGAAATTAGTAAATTACATGATAAACTCAAAAATAATACATCTGCACATCAAAATAAAGAGGGAAGTCAGATGTAGTAAACATTAACACAACAGAAATGAAAAAGAAAGCCAACTAACAAAATAAACTCAGCATAGAAAATTAAGTGGAACAAAAAACCCAGTAACATTATGCACACAAACAATACACACTCAGAAAAATAACAGCAAGCAATTTATACCTAGTGATAATTATACTGAATGTAATGGATTAAATGTACCAGTCAAGAGACATAGCAAAATCCTTCAGTATACTGTCTACAAGAGACATATCAAAAAGATGGAGACAGCCTAAATGCCCATCAACGGAAGAATGATTAAACAAACTTTGGTACACAAACATAATGGAATACCATAAAACAATGAAGAGTAAAGATCAATCTGTGAAACACCTCACAACAAGGTTGAACCTGGAGGACATTATGCTAAGTAAAAGTAGTCAATCAAAAGGACAAGTATTATATGAGACATGTTGTAAGTAAAAAAATCACAATAAAAAGGTCTTCTTGATAAAAGAATCTATGATGGTTACGGATAGAGTGGAGGGAAAATTATTCACAGGTTAGAGTGTAGATACATGTGACAGGGCAGACAATACACAGCAAGAGGAAGGTGAGCTGAGGAAGGATGAAGGTAGCAGGAGACATGGAGGAATGCAATCAAAGTGAATAGAGGTAAAGGCTGTTTACTGGTAGTACGTGGAGGGGATTGCAACCATGTAATGAGGCAGAGTGTATGACTTGTTGAATGTGAAACTGATAGTATGCTCTGTAAACCTGCACTCAATTCACAATAAAAAGTTGGGGGGAGAAAGATTGAAGTTGTCAAAGGTTTCATTTTTCTTGGATCCACAATCAACACTCATGGAAGCAGCAGTCAAGAAACCAAATGATGTATTCCGTTACTCAAATCTGCTGCACAAAACCTCTTTAAAATGTTAAAGAGCAAAGCTGTCTCTGAGAACTATGTTGCATCTGATCCATGTCTTAGCATTTTTAGTTGCCTCAGATGCATGTGAAAGCTGAATAGTGAGTAAATGGAAGAAGAATCAATGGGTTTGAATTACGATGCTGATGAAGAATATTGAATATGCCATGGACTGCCAAAACAATGGAGTGCTGGTGTGGCACTGTAGGATAAGCACTGGACTGCTAACCACAAAGTTGGAAGTTCAAACCCACCAGCTTCTCCTCGGAAAACCTATACAGGGTTGCTGTGAGTCAGAACCAACTCTTCTGCACAACCAGAAGAATGTACAAATTTGTTTTGGAAGAAATACAACTGGATTGTTCCTTAGAATTGAAGACTTCATCCAATGTACCTTGGACATGTTATCAGGAAGGACTAGTCCCTGGAGAAGGACATCATGCTTGGGAAAGTAGAGGGTTATTGAAAAAGAGGAAGACTCTTAACAAGCTGGATAGACCCAGTGTCTGCAACAATGGGGCTCAAACATAGTAACAATTGTGGATGGTAGACGACCAGGTAGTATTTTGTTCTGTTGTGCATAGGACCACTATGATTCGGAACTGATTCTTTAGCACTTAACAACAATCCCTGGTTAAGCAATGAGTCTTAAAATTTGAAGTATACACAGCCCACCTCAGGATCTTGTGAAAATGCAGTTTCCAATTCATCAAATCTTGGCCGGCCTGAGATTCTGTATTTCTAAAGAGCTACTCGGTGGTCCTGATGCTGCAGGTCCACGGGGACACAGAGTGGATGATACGGTAGGCACTTTCTGTGTTCCCATTCAGAGAGGGGGCAGGACCTAGTTACAAAAACCTCGGACATCAAATTACACCATCTTGGAGGTTTCTTTCTAAATCAAAGGATTCTCTGTCAAACAAACTGTACAATTTGTTGAATGTAAAACTGATGATCTGCTCTTTTAAACCTTTACTCAGTTCACAACAAAAAGTTTTCAGAAAGCTAAATGAAAGGATGCCCTGCCTCCAGAAGGGATTTTCAGTGGCTGCTTGTGGATTATTTTTTTTCTTTCCACACCATCTGTTCCCAAGAGGGCTGGGTGTGGTTTGCTACCAGCACCCAGGATCAAGGGATCTCAGAGTGCACGGTGCATGGAGAGAGAGAAGGTATCTTAAACTTCCTCTGATAGTTCATATCATCAGCCTTTTACAAATGTCTGTGGGGAGAGGGTGTTATATAACGGACAAGGGAGTGTCATGAGTAGTCCATGCGTATCATTTGTAAAGTAAGCACAGAACATGGAAGGTTCTTAAAGACAGGTGTGCAGAACACATTTTGAAGCGGCTGGCCTGAGGGAGGCATGCTGAGTGGGTCTGCCCTTGGTTCCAGTCCTGACTCAGGCTTTGTCAGGCTTTCAGCCCCAGGGCCAGCCGTGCAGAGCATGCTGTGTGGACACCCATGAAATTACTGTGCAACAGTGGATATTCCAGAGGACACCAGCATTTGGGGGTCTCCTGGTTAGTGCTGGGTTAGGTTAGCTGGCTGAGTGTTTGAGGTGAGGTAGGGGAGGATGGGACCCTGACAGGAAAAGGCTTACACTAAATCATTAATAATGTTAATTGCAAAATTCACTATCATTGATTGAACACCGACTGCTTGCAGCGCAATATCTATAAATCATGTCACCTAATCATTTGTGAAAGCGGCACTCTTGTTTTACCCAGTTGGTTGTGTGGCGCTGTGGGTTAATGCACTGGACTGCAAAGTCAGTTTGAACCACAAGGTTGGTGGTTCAAGCTCCTCAGAAACCCTATACAGAGTCGCAACCGACTTGACGGCACTTAACAAGTTAGCTCCAACTTGTGTGTCAGAGTAGAACTGTGTTCTGCAAGCCATTCAATGGCTGGTTTTTCTGAAGTAGATCTGAACACCTCTGGGTGGATTTAAACCTCCAACCTTTCAGTTAGCAGCCGAGTGTGTTAATCACTTGCACCTCAGGGACTCCAGGTATCATTATTGTATTCTCCATTTTGTAGAGGAGAAAACTAAGGCTTGAAGAGGTAAAGGGCTTGCTTAAGGAGATACAAACTGAGAAAAGAGAAAGACTGAATTTTAGAGACATCAATTCTCCCCCTATACTATGAAATCCCAGTGAAAACACTCATAGTTGTTCATTTAAGTCTGAGCAAACCACACAATAGAGCTATGCACCAATAGTAACATTTGTTACTCTCTGTGTGCCAAGAACCTTCCACCTCCTCCTCCTCTAACCTTACATGGGAACCTGGGCGGTAAAGAGCTGGGAGGAGGCAGACCAAGCAAGCCTTCCTCAGGTGTGTGCTTCCATCAACAGTGAGGTCTCCCCAGCTGAGGACCCTAGACTCATGGAAAGAGAAAGGGTGTGTGCTGGCAGCCAGGAGGCAGACTTACAGAATGTACCCTTGGGTTGTTTAAGTGATTATATATTCCTAAGTGTTTTTGTGTATATCAAAAACAGAGAAAATAGAAGAAAATACTATGGTTGAATGGTGAATAAAAAAATTTGTGGAAAACAATGAAGTCTCCTGATCCTTGAGGACCAAGCAGGTGAGGTGGGGGCTGTGGCAGAGCCCAGCACACAGGCCGTGCCTGAAGGGGTGCCCTTTCTCTGCTCCCTGGGGTGTTTGCCATGTGAGAGAGCTGTCTTGTCAGCTCTTACATAACAGATTCTGTATTTCTGCAACAATCTGGGCTGACACCTAAAATCTGATGACATGCCTGACAACAAATTTTCAAACACCGCATGGACCAGCGTGAGTTGGCTTTGGCCAGGACCCTACTGGTTCATATTGTAGCCAACACTAACTTACATTTTCACCTTCAGTGAGTAGTTCAAGGCCCCGGGGTGGCACAAAGTTTGCACTCAGCTACTAACAAATCCACCCAGCAGCACCGTGGAAAAGAGTCTTGGCTGTCTGCCAAGAAAACTGTATGAAACTTCTCTCTACTCTGCAATACAGGGGGTCGCCATGGGTCAGAATGGAGGCAGTGGGTTTGGGTCTGGTTTTGTAAGTATTTCATCCAAGGGGCTCAGGTGTGTTATCTCCTGTGGCATCATAACAGGCTGGAGTATGAGTTGTTATCCCATTTTACAGAGGAAGAAATTGACTCAGAGGAGTAAGCAGAGGCTAAGAGGCAGGGCTGGGAGTGGGCTGCTTGCCTTCATGGCTGCCACTCTGAACTGTCCCCCTCTCAGTGCAAAGAAAAGGGAAGAAAGAAGGGGACGAGGGTCCTCCCAGTCTGTCCCAGCTCTGGACTCAGGAGAGCAGTCCTGGACCCAAGTTCTCCCAGAAGGGCCTCTCTCTCTTCTCATGCTCAGAGCTGGCTTTCTCAGGGCTCAGGATGCACAGGGTGGAGGGCTATGGGCCATGGCTTCCTTAGCTTCTTTGCTGGTTGTTGATTCTGGGGGACCCTCGGTCTGCGGCCCCTTCTGTGAGAAGACTCCTGGGTCCTGCAAGCTCCTTGTGGCTATAGCTCTTGTTGGCCACCCCTCACAAGAACACTCTTTCCAAACATTATTTGAAAGATAAAATAATAACTACTTCAGAAACATAGGAAATCCAGCTAAATTTTAATTTCAGATTAGCAATAAATAAATTTTTAACTTATGTTCCAAATATTGTATGGGACATATTTACACTAAAAAATTACACCCTTATTAATCTGAAATGCAGATTTAATTGGGTGTCCTGTTTGGTTTGACTTTTCTCTTCCTAAATCTGGCAACCCTGCTTGTGATTGGTGAGGGCTCCCAGCAGCAAACTGGAAGGGGCTCTGAGACTGACCTTATGGCCAAGCCTGTTCCAGCTCTTCATATTGGATTCATTTAATCCTCACAATTACCCAATGATGGAAACAATAATATTATCCTCACCAGGCACTCCAGTTCTGTTTAAACTCTCTAAGAATCGCTGGCCCCTGCTTTGGGGCCCTCAGTTTTCTCATCCGTATAATGGGTGATCAAGAGAGGAAATGGCTAAAATACACTTGCCACTGCCTGGTTTGTTCTGAGATCTTATCTGTCTGCCCAGCAGCACAGCACGTGGACAAAGGCTTTGATGCTGAGTTTGAGAATGAGCCAGCTAAGGGAGGTTTTTCTGGGTTTATTTTTCCTGTCTCTCAACTACAAATTTCCTCCCTTACAAAATGGGGGTGTAATGGTATTGAGTAATAATTCCCGTTGATATTTCTGAAAACACTCTTTTATTCTAAACAGATCAAACCCTTCAGGTCAAACCAAATATTTTATTTAGTACGTTAGCAAAACATCTTCCACGCCGCTAAACCCATTGCCATTGAGTGGGTTTAGACACATGGTGACCCTCTGTGGGAGTCCTGGTGTGGTGCTGTAGGACCAGCACTGGACTGCTAACCACAAGGTCAGCAGTTCAAACTCACAGACCTCTCCTCAGAAACCCTATATGGGGTCACTATGAATTGGAACCGCTCAATGGCACTTAACAACAACACAGTGACCCTATAGAGGGGTTCTGAGGCGGTGCAGAAAGCCTCTTTCTCCTGTGGAGTGGCTGGTGGATCCGAACTACTGACCTTGGGGTTAGCAGTCCAACACGTAACCCACTATGCCACTGGGGCTTCTTCTCTTACACTAGTGGCTTAATAAGCATTTATCTTAAAAATTGGCAAATGAAATATACAAATGAATAAAAAAGAAACAATACTTTTGTGTTTTATCTGACAGCCAAAACAATAAAATAAGAATAATAAAAAGACTGTGAACTCTAGAGTCAGACTGCCCCGTGTGGAAAATAAAGAAAGACAAGAAAAGAATGATTCTGGCCAAGTGTTTCAGGGTTCAGTAGACCATGCAGGTAAAGTGTTTGGAAAATGAGAGTTATTACTATTAACACGTCTGCCATTGTAGGTGTTGTTATGAAAGAAACGACCAGGAGACACAGTTTCTGTTAGGACAGAAGGTCTGGAAAGAAAATTCCAGATATCTGTCTCCTTATCTGACCCCACTCTGCAGAGAAGGGAACTAAGATCCCTTCAAACCTTGCAACCTTGGAGATCTCAGAATTCTGGGGTGGAAGGAAGGTTCCTGCAAATTCCTTTAGTTCAACTCTCCCATTGAGCAGCTGTGGAAACCCAGGCCTACCAGAGGCAGTGGCTCTGTAGGATAAGCACTGAACTGTGAGCCACAGGGTTGACAATTAGAGACCACAGCCACTCTGTGGGAAAAAGACTTTCTACTGGCGCAAAGATCTGCAGTCTTAGAAACCCTATGTTGTCGTTAAGTGCTGCCAAGTCAGTTCCTACTCATAGCGACCCTGTATAGGGTTTCCAAGGAATGGCTGGTGAGTTTGAACTGCCGATCTTTAGGTTCAAACCAAACTTGTGGCCCAGTGTGTTACCCTGGAGCACCACACTGGGACTCTGTTGCTGCTATTGTCTTTAAGTGTTGTCGAGTTGATTCTGATTCACAGTGATCCAGTATAGGGTTTCCGAGGAGCAGTTGGTGGGTTTGAACTGCTGGCCTTGTGGTTTGCAGTCCAGGGCTGATCCTACAGCGCCACGCCAGGATTTGCTATGAGTTGGAACTAACTCAATGGCACTTAACAACAACAGAGGCCAAAAGCAGTCTGGCAGGAAGCTCAGTTCGTGCCTGAGCAGACAGCTTCTCTAGAGGAAAACAAATTCAATCCAGAAGAGAAAGTGAGAGCATGTGTGTGTGTTTAGGTGGGCATGCGTATAAATGTGTGTGAGTGTGCATGTTGATGTGTGACTGAAACCAAAGTTGGTTCTGACTCACAGAAAAGAGAGTAGAAATGTAGGATAAGCACTGGTTTGAACTGTAAGGACGGTAGTTCAAACTCACCTGCCACTCTTGGGAAACCGTACATAGGGTTGCTATGAGTTTGAACCAACTCAATGGCACTTAACAACAACAACAATCTGGTTAGCACTGTACAATAAGCACTGGGCTGCTAACCTTAAGGTCAGCAATTTGAACTCAAAAGCCACTCTGAGGGACAAAGAGAAGATTTTCTCTTCCATAAAGATGTGCAGCCTTGGAAACCCCATATGAGGTCACTATGAATTAGAATCAACTGGATGGCCCTGAGAGAGAGAATTTTTATAGAAGCCAACTGTCACTTTTTGAGCGGCTGGTGGATTTGAACCCCAACCTTTTGGTTATCAGCCAAGCATCTAACCACTTCACCCCAGGGCTCCTTGATGCGTGACTGTTTTGTTGTTTTTGAGTAATTGGTGAGCTTGAACCCCCAACCTTCAGTCCAGCGCATTAGCCCACAGCGCCACCCCTGGACTCCGATGTGTAACTAGAGAGAACTTAAACATTGGCTGACACAGTGGCTGCAACAATGGACTCGGGCAGTAAAGGTTGTGAGGATGGCACAGGACAGGGCAGTGTTTCCTTCTGCTGTGCCCGGGGTCGCTATGGGTCCAAACCCAACTTGATGTGACCTAAAAACAACAAGCGAAGGCTTGTCAAGAGACTTGGGGGGTCCTTGGACACAGTAAGGGTAGGTACTCCCCTCAAAAAAACTCTTCTTACTGTGAGAAACATTGTTGATACTGACAAACGCTCAAGAAATCCAATCTGTACCCATTTTAGTGAGAGTGAGGTTTTTATTTGATTTTGCAAAATCAGGCACCCAATCCAGCAGTGTCTCTCTCTCTCTCTCTCTCTCACACACACACACACAACACACACACACACACACACAGAGCATGGCCAGCCATCAAACAGTTTTATTCCCCTGTCTTGATAAAGGCCCTCCTCCAGTTCCTATTTTACTGGGTACTAAGGAGTCGTTGTGTGGCGCTGTGGGCTAATGCGCCAGACTGGAAAGCTGTTTGAACTGCAAGGTCAATGGTTCAAGCTCACCAGCTGCTCCTCAGAAACCCTAATCAGAGGTCACTATGGGTCAGAACTGACGCATATTTAACTATAACAATGCAGTTTACAGTCTACCCTAAACATCACCTACTGGTCCTCCCTGGTAGCATTCTCATTTAAAGTTAGTTTCCCTACTCCCCATGAACTTCCCCTATTTCCTTGATGGGTGTATTCTTATTTTTAAATTTCTAGCTGGTCAAACTAGTCTCTTCCTCTCCCCTGAGCTCCGTTTTTTATGCTAGTCTACTACCCCCAAAATTCTCCTTAGCCCTGAAGATGGATCATCTTGAGAATTTCTCAATTATTAAGAATATCCTGGTTTTTCTTTCTGTCCTGGACACCCGCAACCTTTAGGGGCAGAACTGAGTACCCAACATTCATTCCATATAGGGTTTTCCATTGGGATCCTGGGTGGCACAATGGTTAGCTGAAGGTTGGGTCCCACCTCAGAAGTGCTAAGCAGACAATCCTAGACATCTGCTTCTGAAAGTTCATAACCTTGAAAACCCTGTGGAGCCTTTCTACTCTGCACACAGGAGGTCGCCAGGAGTTGGAATCCCTTCAAGATTCAATGGGAACTAGCAACAATGAAAAGCTTTGTAAAACCTTAGTCTTTCATTACATATGGACATGCAAATATATGCAAATAGTGCAATGCAGCCACATTCCTGGGTTAACTTTAGGGTGAGGGGAACTTTAGTCACTTCTGAGAGACCTGGAAGGATTTAGCCAGACTTGATCCCTTTCTCAAAACCTTTTCTTTGAACCTGGCATTAAGCCACAATATTTAGATCGGGGTGGAGAATGTCTGGCCTGCGAAATCATTTGACCTGGCCCTGACAAGGCAACGGCAGGTCCAGCTATCGTTTGTTTTTGTTAAGTGCCATTGAGTCCGTTCCGACTCATAGAGAACCTGTAATAGGGTTTCCAAGGAGCAGCTGGTGAGGTTGAACTGCTGATCTTGTGGTTCAAACCGACCTTGTGTGGTCCAGTACTTTATCCCACAGCGTCACACCAGGAGCTGTAAATGTCTGACCAAACTCAGCAGGCTAATTTTTAAGGTGATAATTTTGTATGGCCATGAATGATGTCGTAAACTTTTGGCAGAAAAAAGGTTCCCTAGTTCTGGTTTGGCGCTGTGGGTTAAGGCGCCAGACTGCAAAGCCCTTTGAACTGGAAAGTCGGTGGTTCAAGCTCACCAGCTGCACCTCAGAAACCCCATACAGGGTCACTATGGGTCGGAGTCCACTCAACAGCACTTAACAACAACAACAACAACCCTTGGTTTGCAGATAGATCAGTGTGGCATTGTAGGATCAGCACTAGCCGGTTAACCACAAGATACAAAGTCTCCTCCATCTGCTCCTTGGAAACCCTGTACTGTGTCGCTATGAGTCAGAACTGACTGGAAAGTGTGAGAAACTTTGTCTATACTGACAAACGCTCAAATAATCCAATCTGTACTCATTTAGCGAGAGTGAGGTTTTCTTTATTTGATTTTGCAAAATCGGGCACCCAGCCCCGTAGACATGGGCAGATGCGCCACATGGCCCTCCACAAATGATTTTTATTCTTGTCCCTCCAAAAGCCCCTCCTTCAGTTCCAGTTCTCCGTATGTAATTCTATGGTACATCCCATTTTCCCTCCCCCCAGATCTGCAGTGCTGTGCAGCGCTGTGGGTTAATGCGCCAGACTGCAAAGCCTTTTGAGCCACAAAGTTGGCGGTTCAAGCTCACCAGCTGCTCCTTGGAAACCCTGTACAGGGTTGCTATGGGTCGGAACTGACTCAACGGCACTTCACAACAACAGCAGAGAAGTCAAAATGGCTTGCCCAAGGTCTTAATGGCTGTATTTTTATTTGAATTTCCTAGTTCCAGAATAGCCTGCTTAAATCAGCAATGTGTCTGCCAGGTTTTGCAATCACATGAATTCCTGAAAGATGGACCACAAGAGTTATTTCTCACAAAAGCGCTGGTTTAAATGGATTAATGAGTACAGTTAGCCAGTTAACTAGACAGCGCTTGCCACCTAGCAAGAGCTACATAAATGTTTGCTGTTAGGATTCAACCATCTTCCCTTCCCTGGATCCTGAGCCCAAGCATGTTACACAGCAAAGAGAATTCTAGTCATGTATCTCTGGAGCTTAGGGCCTGCTTCTGCTGGGCTTGAAGGGGGCTGGTGGGGAATTAGTCATGTTCTGAAGTCTCTTCCTCTCCCCTCCAAGAAGCTGGTACTACATTTTCTGTTCCAGTGACTGGCCAGGTTCTACAATAATCATATCCGGCATTTGCTACAAGGCTTACTATGAACTAGGCACTGGGAACCCTGTGGAGGAAGTACTATCACCATGCCCATTTTACAGCTGAGGAAAGGGAAGCACAAAGATCTAACTAACTTCCAGCTGTTATGTCCCGTGGAGTCGGTTCCGACTCATAGCGACCCTGTACAGGGTTTCCGAGGCTGTAAATCATTATGGGAGCAGAAAGCCTCATCTTTCTCCCATGGAACAGCTGGTAGTTTCAAACAGCTGACCCTGAGGTTCACAGCCCAATTCGTAAACACTACACTACCAGAGGTCCTTAAATGCAATTCCAAAGTATAAGCTTTTCGGCTGGAGCACAAAGGCCTGGTTAAGTGGACAATCGATTCCACCTCCTAAAGCAGGGCTGGAAGTTCAGACCATAGAGTCAGATCCTAGAGTGTCCCTGGGATACTCTGGCCCATCCCCAACCCCTCCTCTATGGTCTCTGTACATATGGCTAGAATTTTTCTTGTTGTTGTTTGTGGCCGTAGAGTTGACCTTCATCTCATGGTATCCCCATGCACAACTGAACAAAAGGCTGCTCAGCCCTGCACCATCCCCAGGATCAATTGCAGATTAGACCATAGTGATCCTAGGGTTATCACTGGCTAATTTCCATAGGTCGTTCAATTGCCAGGCCTTTCTTCCTAGTCTCTCTTAATCTGGAAGCTCCACTGAAACCTGTTTAGCATCCTAGTAACACACAAGCCTCCAATGACAAATGAATGGTGACTGGGCAGTAGGTGCATTGGTCTGGAATCGAACTTGGGTCTCCTACATGGAAGATAGGAATTTGTACTGCTGAACCACCCAAATACCTCTTAACACGTGATGATTCGTTGTCATGCATGTATTTTCTCCCTGGAGACTATGAGCAACTTAAGAGTCCTGGCCTCAAGCAAACAAGTCCCTCAGCAAGTATTGGACTGTTTGATTAATTAATGAACCGTTAAATATGTGGCACAATAGGATAAGCACTGGACCACAAGGTCGGCAGTTCAAACTCACCAGCCACTCCTTGGAAACCCTATACAGGGTTGCTATGAGTCGGAACCAGCTCAACAGCACTTTAACAACAAAAACAACAACAAATGTGCTGCTTAGCATACATATTTGTTTTACGAATGAGAAAAACAAGACCAGAAACAATGTTTTCTGGGGTACTAAAATGTTTAGGTATACCCAAGTCCAGATGTGGATCTCAGTCGTGACTCACCACACTCCACTAGCTCCTGGGTGTGGGGGAATGATTTGACCTCTCCAAGCCTCAGTTTCATCATCTGTAAAATGGGGGTGATACTGATACCCCACTCCTGGGTTGGTCTCAAGGATCCATTACTACACACCCAGTGGTTGGTAAGGGCTGGTGATTAGCCAGATAAGAAAGGCATGCGCATCATGTAGGTGTTGGCTCTTAGCCCAGTGCTCTGTCCTCAGCACCTTGTGGCCCCAAGAAGGGTCTGGAGAGGAAAAGCAAGACTCTGGCAAGAGAAGTGGACCCCTAATTTTGCTCACCAGAGCCTGGGCTCGTGGGGAACTGTGTAGACCGGTGGGGCTGTAAGAATCTAGGGCATGGAGAGTGATGGAAATTTCCTAGGACCTGGAACACACCTCCTTCCTGAGACCCAAAGACTTGTCCCAGGACCTAGTGCAGAGGAGACCTCAGAGCCCCCCAAGCTGCCTGGCTCCCACAGCTGGAGGCTGGAGGCGGCGGGGTAGTGCGTCTGTGGGTGGCTGAATTGGGGCTAGGGAAGTGAGCAGCCAGAAGAGTGGGAAGGTGAGAATTTATTCTTTTAAAAAGAGAGAAAAAAGAGGGGGAAGCCCTAAACTCCCCTTGTGTGTTCTCTTTCAAGTACCGGCTTAGCGCTACCCCCACCACCACCCACATGCCCAGCTAAGAGACCTCGGGGGTCTTTGATGCAGCTAATTTGAGGGAAAAGTTTGGCCTCCTGGTTTCCAAAGCAACAAGCCTCTTTCTTTCTCCGTATCTGTTCCCCTCAGACTTCTCCCCTCTAGGATTCCCAGCCGGAAGGCACAGTCATTGTTAGCTCTCCAAATGCTCCATTCTCTCTCAAATGTTTTGACCTCTTTCTGATTTATTTTTCTTTTCCTTAAATAATATTTTACTGTGTTTTAGGTGAAACTGTTCACTGCAAGGTTACCATTGAACACTTTTTATGTCAATTGCTCCATGATACTGGTTACTCTTCACAGTGTGTCAGCATCCTGTTTGTGTTCTTCTAACTTCCCTGCCCCTCTTGGTCTTTTCATCTGCTTTAAGGCTAAGGTTAAATAACCGTTTGCTCTCATATACCAGGGGGCTTCCCAAAACTCATGGAAAAAATCCATTATTTATTTCTTATTATGAATTGAGTGAAAGTTTACAAACATCCTCACTACTGGACCAATAAACAACATTCTTATCAGTGGAGAAAAGATTGAAGTTGTCAAGGACTTCATTCTTGGATCAACTATCAACATTCATGGAAACAGCAGTCAAGAAATCAAACGACGTATTGCATTAGGAAAATCTGCTGCACAAGACTTTTTTACTTTTTAAAGTGTTGAAGAGCAAAGATGTCAGCTTGAGGACTAAGGTGCACCTGACCCAATCTATGGTATTTTCAATAACCTCACATGCATGTGAAAGTTGGACAGTAAATAAGAAAGACCATAGAAGAATTGATGCATTTGAATTATGGTGTTGGAGGAGAATATTGAAAGTTCCATGGGCTGTCAAAAGAACCAACAGATCTGTGTTGAAAGAAGTGCAGCAGAGTGCTCCTTGGAGGCCAAGATAGCCAAACTTCATCTCTCATATTTACTTTGGACATATTGTCAGGAGGGACCAGTTTCTGGAGAAAGATGTTTGGTATGGAGGGTCAGAGAAAAATAGGAAGACCCCCAGTGAGATGAATTGGCCAAGTGGCAGCATCAATGGCTCAAGCGTGGCAACAATAATGAGGTTGGCCCAGGACTGGGCAGTGTTTCATTCTGCTGTGCATAAGGTCGCTATGAGTCAGCACTGACTCGATGGCACCCAACAACCACAACTGCTTGGCTGAAAATTGGGCTACGACAGACAGTGAGTCCCATTCCAGACCTGAAGAGTGTCTGAGGGCCATCATGTCAGGCTCCTACAGTCTCTTTCTCACCAGTAAGCCTGATCTTTGAAAAATAATTTTGAGTCTTATTAGACATTTTCTCCTACTCTATCCAGGACCTTGGAATGTGACCCCATTCAGAGAATTTGGTAGTGGTGGCCAGGCACCACCTTGTTCTCTGGTCTCAGTGGAGACTGATGTTTTCATGTTCCAGTGGTTCATTGGGCTAGTGGATTCCAAGCATCTTCAAATGGTCATCACTCTTCTTTCTTCCATGAATGGAGAGACCAACGGAGGCACTTTAGATCACCATTCATGAGCTGTTAAGATCCCAGTCTTTACTCACCGAAGTAGGATGTAGAACATTGTCTTTGTGGACTATGTTATGCCAATTGACCATGGTGTCCCCTGAGACGATGGTCCTGAACCACGAGACTCAGCCACTCATTGCTTTAAGGTGTTTGATAACATCTGAGTTTTCATCATTTTACCAGCTATGTGCTCCACCACATTCATAGGTGTGTTTGCCACAAAATTTCCATGCACAAATATCTTCTGTCACACCCTTAGATATTGGTGGGCATACTCCCATTTCCCTCTAATACCCATTTAGCCTGTGTATCTGTTCATGTAGAACACAGTTGTTCCAACATAGAACATCTGTAGAACACAGTTGTTCCAACGTAGCATACTTGTACACAACAGTTTTTGCCTCCATCCCCTTTAACCTTTACATACCTCCCTGTCTACATCATTCTTCTGCCAACCTGCCTCTTCTTGTATCTTGTCCTCCCCTTCACCTGAGTTAATATGTGTCTGCTTTCTAGCTAGTGAATTACTCTCCCATCATAGTGGTAATCATAGTGGTTACAAATGGAGCTGCGAACCTTAAGGCCAGCAGTTCGAAACTACCAACAATTCTGTGAGAGAAAGATGAGGCTTTCTGCTCCCGTAAAGATTTACAGCCTTGGAAACTATACAGGGTCACTATGAGTCGGAACTGACTCCACGGCACCAGCCCCAGCACCACCATCCTCCCACCCTTGGTAACCATCAAAGAATGTTTCTTTTAGTATGAAAACCTTTTCTTGTTTTTTACAATAGTGGTCTCATACAACATTTGTCCTTTTGTGATTGACTAATTTCACTCAGTATAATGTCCTCTAGGTTCATCCATGTGATGATGTGGTTTGTAGATTTATCATTATTCTTCAACATTATATAGTATTCCATTGTGATATTACCAAAATTTGTTTATCCAGTCTTCCATTGATGGGCATTTAGGCTGTCTCCATCTTTTTGCTGTTGTGAATAGTGCTGCTAAGAACATCAATGTGCATATAACTACTTGTGTCCTGGCTCTTATTTCTTATGGATAAATACCAGGTTATCCCAAGTAGAGGGATTGCTGGGTCATACAGTACTTCTATTTCCAATTTCATGAGGAAGCACCATATCATTTTCCATAACAGTTGTACCATTTTACAGTCCCACTAGCAATGTGGGAGGGTCCCAGTCTCTCCAGCACCTGGTATTTTCTGGTTTTTGTTTGTTTGTTTTTAACTCTGCTATTAATTCTTATGTATGTGTCCATTGTTTTTTTAATTTTTCCACAAACTTTTTGAAGCCCCTTCGTAGTTGATTTAAAGGTGACCTCTAGGCTTCAATTTAGAATTCAGAAGATATTTTAGGGTGATAGTCTCTGGGATGCCTCCATTTCCTATAGCTCAATAAGTTGCTTCTTCTTTTTTTTTAAGGAATTTGAGTTTTCTTCTACATTTTTCTCCTATTTTCTCTGGGGCCTTCTGTTGTGTTCCTGGTCAGAACAGTTGATAATAGTAGCTGGGCACCATCTGGTTTTTCTGGTCTCAGGCTAGATGAGGCTGTGGTTTATGTGGACCTGTTTCTTCTTTGGATCTTTGGTTTCCTTCATTCTCTTTTGTTGCCTCAGTGGGTGGATCTCCTAGTCTAGGTTATGTGTCACTGTGAGGTCCTCCCTGGGTTAGGGTACTCACAGACGTGTCTTTTTGTTGTTGTTGTTTTGACTATTTAAACCTTTTTTTTTTTTTTAACTTTTATTGTGAATTGAGTGAAGGTTTACAGGGAAAATCATCAATTTTACATTCAACAAATCATTGCAATGATTATATTTCCCTCCATGCACCATCAGCTAACGGAGTATTTACCTCTATTACCTTTTTTTTCTTTCTGATGCACACATTCCACATTGAAAAAATATATAATCATTTAAATGTCCAAAGGGCACATTTTGCAAGCTAGTCTTCTGCCTGCATGCACACTGCTTTTCTCAGTCCTTGGACCTGTAGTCCTCAGCTGCTCTTTCTCCTTGTGCCATCACCTCTGCCACCATCTCTGTTGTTACTGTCTTTCTGGTTAGGATCCCTCACTCCTCTCATGTTCTTCTCTCTTGATGGTCTTAGGGTCCCCTGTTCCTGACATGACAGATTAACTGCTCCCCCTTTTAGTTGCACCTCTTCTATATTTACAGTTGTGACAATCGCCATTAGTCCTGATACAATTACTCACAATTGAATCATAAAATCGTATCCCTGTCATCCCCATCCCCTTTCACCAGATCCATCAGGACAAGAGGAAAATTATTCAGGGAGGATTCTATCTTACCCCCTTTGTTCTGACACTAAGCACTCTCATGAAAGCTTGTAAGACTCACAAGTTTTAGTGTCATCTGAGAGGTCCTTGAAAACAGGGATTGGGCAGCAACCAATTCAATTAGGAAGAGATCAGGAACAAACACATAGCCGTTTCCTGAGTAATGTGGGGGCTGCTCGCCCAGTGTTTGTATGTGTCGTCACCCATCCACACATGGCCTGCCAGTGCCATCTTCATTCCCGTACTTGCTTTTCTTACTGTATGTCTCCATAACTCCATAAACACTACAGTCCCTGGGGTCAGAGCTAAATCTGTGCAGTTTACTGCAATGTTCCCAGCATGTAGTCAACTGCTACCTGTTGTTGTTAAGTGCTGTCAAGTTGATTCCGACTCATAGCGACCCTGTATAGAGTTTCCAAGGAGCAGCTGGTGAGCTTGAACTGCCAACCTTGTGGTTCAAACTGACCTCGCGGTCCAATGCTTTATCCCACAGCGCCACACCTCCACTCCACAGTTTTGCACAACAAAATGAAATACTATCCACTTCTGCACCATCCTTACAATTGTTGTCATGTTTGAGCCCATTGCTGCTGCCACTGTACCAATCCATCTTGTTGGGGGTCTCCCTCTTTTTCTGACCATCCATGTTACCAAACACAATGTCCTTTTCCAGGGACTGGTCCCTCCTGATAATATGTTTGAAGTATGAAAGACAAAGTCTGATCATCTTGGCTTCCAAGGACCATTCTGGTTGTATTTCTTTCAACACAGATTTGTTTGTTCTTCTGGCAGTCCATTGTACCTTTAGTATTTTTCTCCAACACCATAACTCAAATGCATTAATTCTTCCATGGTCTTCTTTATTTATGGTCCAACTTTCACATGCATGTGAGGCTATTGAAAATACCATGGCTTGGGGTCAGGTACATTTTAGTCCCCAAACTGACATCTTTGCTCTTGAACACTTTAAAGAAGTTTTGTGTAGCAGATTTGTCTACTGCATTTATGTAGTTTGAATTCTTGACTGTTGCTTTCACGAGTGTTGATGATGATTCAAAGCAAAATGAAGTCTTTGACAACCTTCAACTTTGCTGATCTTCTACTTTACCAAGCATGATGTCTTTCTCCAGGGATTGAATCTTCTTAAAAACATGTCCAAACCATGTGAGACAAAGTCTTGCCAGCCTTGATTCTAAGGAGCCTAGGAAGTCCTATAGAGTAGTTCTGCTGTGTGCAATAGAGTCCTGGTGTGGTGCTATAGCATAAGTACTGGACTGCTAACCACAATGTCTGTGGTTCAAATCCACCAGTTGCTCCTTGAAGCCCTGTACAGGTTCACTATGAGTTGGAACCGACTCAACGGCACTTAACAACAACAACAACTGTGTCCTATAAAATTGCTGAGTCAGAATGGATTCAGTAGCATAATACCCCAGCAACAGCTACCTCACACATGCATCAGTATCTGTTACCAACCAGGAAACTCTTGGCATCCCCATGCCTGGAGCCTTTACTGAGGTATCATTACTATGTAGTCATGTTGGATTGAATCATGCCTCCCCCTCCTTGAGGTCTTTCTGACCTACCCAGCCCCTCAACAAAATGAAAACACTCTGCTCTGTGGAAATTCCCAAGGTTTTTTAGAAGCTATCGCTCAGGAACAGAGGACAAAGACCAGATTCTCTGGGTAAAGGTAACCCTGTACATGGAAAGGGGCAGGGTTAATTCAATATGCAGAGCTCTTTCCCTTTGCTTCAGGAGGAAAATGTGGAAGCTGGTTCCCATGAAGATTTGGGAACCCTAGGGGAAAATTCTATTCTGAGTTGGGTCCCTATGAATTGGAATTGACTTAATGGCAATGGATTTGGTTTGATTTGGTTCCCCTTGCCAGACAGAGGAGGAATGATGAGTAGATTCTAAATCAGATGGCCCCAATTCAAAGACCTGGATACGTTGAAACAGATTGATTATCGCGACTGTGCAGGGTTGAGGGAGGGCCACTTCCCATCAATGGAAAAACCAGATGACTTCCTCCAATGATGGAAACCTAGATGACTTTAGCCAATGATGACGGAAAACCAGATGACTCTGTCCAATGATGAAAAGCCAGATGACTCTGTCCAATGATGATGGAAAGCCAGATGATTCTGTCCAGTGATGAAAAGCCAAATGACTCTGTCCAATGATGGAAAGCTAGATGACTTTGTCCAATGATGATGAAAAGCCAGATGATTGTCCAATGATGAAAAGCCGGATGACTCTGTCCAATGATGATGGAAAGCCAGATGACTCTGTCCAATGATGATGGAAAGCCAGATGACTCTGTCAAATGATGAAAAGCCAGATGACTCTGTCCAATGATGGAAAGCCAAATGACTCCCTCCAATGATGGAAAGCCAAATGACTCTGTCCAATGATGATGGAAAGCAGATGACTCTGTCCAATGATGAAAAGCCAAATGGCTCTGTCCAGTGATGGAAAGCATGACCAGAGACCTGCTTGCCTAACACAGCTCTCTCTCTCTCTCTTATTTTCCCTAGTTTACCACTTACTTATCTTGATGAAAATATGCACAGAAAACATTAGCCAATTCAACGATTTCTGCATGTACAATCCAGTGACCTTGATTACATCCTTCATGTTGTACAGCCATTCTTAGTACTCTTTTCCAAATCATTCCACCACCATTAACATAAATTCAATGCCCCAGGAGCAAAACCTGCCAACAGCTATGCTGGAATTAAAGCAGCGGTCCCTTTATTTCCCCCAGAAAAATGTACCCACATAGAGCCATTTTTGCTTTTGCAATTAATTTCAAGGACCCCTGGTTATGAAACCATGAGCTAATCATAATAATCACACTATTATTGCTCAATCAATATATGCCGAGCACTTGACTAATTTACTTGGTTCAATTAATTTGCCCAGCAACTCTATAAAGTAGATGCTATATAGATCATTAACCATGCTCAGCCCTGCTGATTTTCACTGATGAAGCTGACTTTAAGATAAAAGACTTTGGAGTAAGGAAACCTGGGTTCAAATCTCCACTCTGCGACTTACTAGCAGTCACTTAACCTATCTAAGCCTCAGTGGTAGCAAAGGAACTTTGGTGGTGCCATGGTTAAAGCAGTTGGTTGGCTGGTAACTAAAAGATCAGTGGTTCAAACCCACCAGCCACTCCATGGGAAGAATATGTGGCAGTCTGCTTTTGTAAAGATTTACAGCCTTGAAAATCCTAGGGGGCAGTTTTAGTCTATCCTATAGGAACATTTTTTTTCTGCTAAAATTTATAGCATTATTTGCGGGCCATACAAAATTATCAACTTTAAAATTAGTCTACTATATTTAGTCCTGGTGTGGCATCATAGGACAAGCACTCGGCCTCAAGGTCAGTTTGAACTGCAAGGTTGGCAGTTCAAATTTACCAGCCGCTCCTCGTAAACCCTATACAGGGTTGCTACGAGTCAGAACCACTTAACAACAACAACAAAATATTTGGTCAAACATTTAATTAACTCACTTCTAATGTGATGGCTGGAACTGCAGGTACCTTGGCAGGACCACACTAAATGATTCTGTGGGCCTTATATGACCTGTTCTTATCCTACATTGCCATACCAGGAGTCCAGGAGTCCATTGTAGTAGATGTTATATAAGAAAGCTAGAGATGGTTTGAGCCCTGGTATGGTGCTGGAAAGGAGCTCTGGTCGTGTAGTGGTTATGAATTAGGCTGCTAACCTCAAGGTTGGCAGTTTGAAACTACCAGCTGTTCCGCAGGAGGAAAGATGAGGCATTCTATTCCCGTAAAGATTTACAGCCTCGGAAACCCTGTGCAGGGTTGCTATGAGTCGGAACTGACTCCACAGCACATAACAACAACAACAACAAGAGGGTGCTGGAAGCAGCAGTCCAGAAATCAAACAATGTACTGCATTAGGCAAACCTGCTACACAAGACCTCTTTAAAGTGTTCAAGAACAAAGATGTCAGTTTGAGGACTAAGATGCGCTTGACCCAAGCCTTGGAGCCTTGGTATTTTCAATAACTCATTGCATGTGAAAGTTGGACAGGGAATAAAGAAGACCATCAGAAGAATTGATGCATTTGAGTTATGGTGTTGGAGGAGAGAATTAAAAGTACCATGGGCTGCCAAAAGAACAAATCAATCTGTGCTGGATGAAGTACAACCAGAGTGCTCCTTGGAAGCCAAACTTCATCTTTCATACTTCAGACATATTATTAGACATATCATGTTTAGTAAAGTGGAGGATCAGAGAAAAAGAGGAAGACCCCAACGAGATGGATTAACACAGTGGCAGCAGCAATGGACTCAAATGTATCAATGATTGTGAGGTTGGTGCAGAACTGGGCAGTGTTTCATTCTATTGTGCATAGGGTCACTATGAGTCAGTACCAACTCAATGGCACCTAACAACAATAACAACAACAAATAACTTGTTAGGAGTCCTGGTGTGGATAAGCACTGGACTGCAAGGTCAGCTTGAACCACAAGGTTGGTAGTCCAAACCCACCAGCTGTACCTCGGAAACCCAATACAGGGTCACTATGTGTCATGGCAAACTCAATGGCACTTAACAGCAACATTTGTAACATAGCTTCTCAGGGCTCCTGGTGTGGCACTGTGGCCTAAATACTGGACAACAGGGTCTGTTTGAACCACAAAGTGATTCACACCCACCAATTGCTCCTTGTAAGCCCTATGCAATAGCTTATTAGGGGAGCAAGGTGGACTGTAAGCCACACAGTTGATGGTTTGAGCCCACCAACCACTCATTTGAGAAAGAGGCAATTTTCTGCTCCTGACTATGGTCACTATGAATCAAAACCTACTCAACACACATTTAAAAATAACGGTGTGTTAGGAGTTCCTGGGTTGTGCAAGTAGTTAACATGCTGAGCTGCTGTTTGAATTCACCCAGAGGTGCTGCAGAAGAAAGACCTGGTAATCTACTTGTGAAAAATCAGCCATTGAGGAAAAAAAAAACAAAACCCTTACTCTGATACACATGGGGTCACATGTGTGGGAACTGACTCAAAAGCAACTGGTTTTTATACTTGTTAATAATCATGTGACAAAGTGTGTACTCTCCACAGATAGCCCAGAGTTGCAAATTTAAACCAGATTCCCTTCTTTGCAAATCTTTCCACTGAAGAGGTAACACTGAGCTCTGGCGAGCGCACAGTAAGACAGTTCTCCCAGGCAGTACCGTGGGAGCACAAATTACCTTCAAGAGGCAATTTAGCAAATTATATCAAAGCCTTTAAAACCTCTCCTCAGAAAATTATTAGAAATGCTAAAAAAGCTCTGTATGCAGAACTGCCCATCTCGGCATTATTTCTAATAGGATTTTTATAAAAAAGGAAATTGTAATTATCCAAGAGGAGGGAGGTTATTAAATAAACTCAAGTACAAGGGGCTTTCAAAAAGTTCGTGGAAAAATACAATGAAAGGATAATGGAATTTTCCCGTGAATTCTTTGAATCCACTCATGAAGCGTTCAAGAGGTATTTAAAGCAGTGTTTACAAAAAATGTATAATCACTTGGTGGTGGTGGTTGTGTGCCGTAGAGTTGATTCCAACTCATAGTGACCCTGTATAGGGTTTCCAAGGCATAAATCTTTACAGGAACAGAAAGCCTCATCTTTCTCCTGCTGGTAGTTTCGAACTGCTGACCTTGAGGTTAGCAGCCCAACTTGAAACCACTATGCTACCAGAGCTCCTGATAAATGCTTGAGGAAATGCTTATATGTCAATCTGAATTTTTTAAATGAGACTGCTGACAGATGTGCACAGGTGTTTAGTTCGTTCTGATCACAATTGTGTTTCTTTTTTTTTTTTTAAGTCACTGCATGCAAGAGTGAGAAAATACACCGATGTTAACATTTTCCAAGTGTCCTGTTAGGAGCATATTTGACTTTCATTATTTTGCAAATATTAGGGACCCATGCACTTTGCAGACCTCAAGCATAGAATTGGAGAGATCTTGGTGGGAGATGTTTTTAGTTCCATCTTGGAAACACACACTAAGCTGTGGAAATGAGATCAGCAATACCGGCCTCCCTCCCCCACCCTCTGCCCCCAGCTGTGCTCGAGCTGCTCCTGGGGTCCTTGTGCCCACCTGCTGCAGGTTCTTCGTTGTCAATACAACCTGGGGCAAGAAGGACCTGTACATCAGCAAGAAGTCAGCCAAACTGACATCCAAGCACAGTCCTCTGTAGCCCAGCCCCAAGCAACACCTGGGGCAGGGCATAGAGAATGGGGCTTTTCTCTGGTAACTGAAGCTGACTGATGTCTTGTTGATGTTCTGATCCGTAGCAACCCTGTATAGGGTTTCCAAGAAAATCCAATTTGTATCCAGCACAATTTCTCATTGAAAGTTGATAGTAGAAGGCAAAGCATTTAGCAAGGATAGTAACAGCACGCTGGAGAACGTATCTTTCCAAATGCCAATAGACTCCAAATCACATGTATATATGTATATATGTTAGGAATGGAGTCCTGGTGTGGCGACAAGGGTTAATGCGCTGGACTGCAAAGTCAGTTTGAACTGCAAGGTCGGTGGTTCTAGCTCACCAGTTGCTCTGTGGAAACCCTATACCGACTCCACGCACTTGACAACAACAAGGCATGTAACAAAGATAAATGAGGAATGGCAAGTGATACTTATTTGCTAAGTGTTTCATGTACTTCCTCATCACATTCAAGCTCTTTCAAACCATACTAGGTGGTTGTTACTATCAAATCCTGGTGTGGTGATTGGACTTCAAAGTCAGTTTGAACTGCAAGGTCAGTGGTTCAAAATCACCACCTGCTCCTTGGAAACCCTGTACAGAACCGACTTGATGGACATTAACAACAACATCAACAAGTCAGCTTCAACTAATAGCAACCTCATAATAATGTGACAAACCCTTGCCAGTCCCGAGCCATCTCCATGTCTTTGGATATGTTTGAACCCATTGCGGAGTCTGCTTTGTCACTGACCCTTTATCAAATGTGCTGTCCTCCTCCAGCAAAGACACTGGTCCTTCCTGATGACGTGCTCAAAGTCAGCAAGATGACGTTTCACCGTTCTCGCTTCTAAGATAGTGTTTCCTCTAAGGCTGATTTGTTCATTCTTAGAGGAAGAATAAGAACACAATAGAGTTCAGTATCTCTCTCCTTCACCTCCATTCAAATGCATCGATTCTTCTCCTCTCTTCTTTTTCATTATCCACTCTGCATGCTTATGAGGTGATTGAAAAGATCAGGACTTGGATCAAAGGCACCTTAGTCTCCAGGAATATAGGGAATACAAGTGTTCCAGGTACATCATTACATTCAGGCTCTCTCATACCATATTAGATAGATATCCTCGTTTTACAGTCAAGGAAACTGAGGATTTGAGGAGGCAAGTAACTTGCTCAAAGTTACAGTCATTAAGAGGTGCTGGTGGGTTTTAAACCTGAGTGTCAGGTGCCATTACTCACCCTTCACAGTCCTCTGTTTCTCCTAAGCAGCCACACTGACCATCTCAAAGATCTCCAGTTTGTCCCTTTTATTCCTCTACACCTTTGTACAAGGAGCTCAGGTAGCATGGTTACAAGTCAGGCTGCTAGCCCCAAGTTCAGCAGTTCGAAACTACTAGCTGTTCCACTAGTAGGCGTTCTGCTCCTATAAAGATTTACAGCCTCGGAAACCCTGTACAGGGTCGCTATGAATCGGAACAAACTCCACCACGGCACATAACCACCACTACCGTACATTTGCATATTCTGTTTCCTTGCTGAGAATGTCTGTCCCTATCTTCTCCCCAGATACCTCTTCAACATTCAAAACTCAGCTCTGTCTGCTCACTGATGTCAGCAGGTGCTAAAGCTTCCACACAAAAAATGATGGAATTTTATTCATGGGAAGACCACTGGCCTTCCTCCAGGGGAGTCAGGGGCCTGGGTTCTGCTCCTCATTGTCTCAGTCTTATTTCTGCTTTGCTATTGTTGTTGTTGTTAAATGCCACTAAGTTGGTTCTGACTCACAGAGATCCTTAATAGGGTTTCCAAGAAGTGGTTGGTGGGATTGAACCACTGACCTTGAGGTTAATAGTAGTGCTTCTCCTACAACACCACAACACAAGGACTCCATGCTGTGGACTTGTTAAGTACCTTGGAGTTGGTTCCGATTCGTAGCGACCCTGTATAGGGTTTCTGAGGAGCAGCTGGTGAGCTTGAACCACTGACCGTGACATTCAAACTGACTTTGCATTCTAGCACATTAACACACAACACCACACTAGGACTCAAGGAGTGGACTAGGAGAGGGAAAAGCAGAAAAACAAAGACTCTAGCCCCTTGGGAACCAGTGGATGAAATGCACAAAAACCGTATTGCTGGACACTTGGTAGACTACTCTGATTCTCAGATTTTACAGAAAAAATTGGCCCTGGCATCCAAGTGGAAAACAATAGGTTCTAGATACCCTTCATTCTAAGGTGAGCAAGGAACAAATGGGACCTATTAGCTTCCCCTCAGAGCTTACATAAGGATCTGAGGAATTGGCCTTAGCAAGACCACCACTCCCCACTCCATTGCCCCAGCCATATAAGGAGACATGAACCAAAGAAGTCAAAGACCTCAGTGGTGTTCACACTGAAGGGGCTTTCAACTTCCTTTCACATGGGATAGGAGTCTTGGTGGCACAACGGGTTAAGCGTTGGACTGTTAATCAAAAAATTATTGTTGTTAGGTGCCATTGAGTCGGTTCCGACTTATAGCGACCCCATGCACGACAGGACAAAATCTGTTGCTGTTGAGTCCATTCCGAGTCACGGTGAACCAACGTTTTACGGAGAACTAAGCTTCACAGCTGTAATCTCTATGGACATATATCATTAGGTCTTCCTTCCATGACACCGCTGGGTGGGCTCAAACTGCCAACCTTTTGGTTAGTTGTTGTTGTTGTTATGTGCCATGGAGTCTGTTCCGACTCATAGCGACCCTGTACAGGGTTTCCGAGGCTGTCGGTCTTTATGGGAGCATTGGCTTAAAACAACCATCTCTTGTCATACCTTAGGCACACATGTGCTGGCTGAGGGCTGGCTTATTTCCGACTGTGATGATGAAGACAACACTGCTTCTCATGGCAGATCTCTGGGCCAGCTAAGGTGGCTCTGCTTCTTTTCCCTCGGATGAGTGGGCCAAACAGATCTTGTCCCTCTCATAGCAAAGGCACAGGCGGGCAAGCAGAAACAGGCAAGGCCAAGGCTCAGAACTGGCACGTGCTCAGTTCTGTCCCTGTGCCATTGGCCCAGGCTAGTCACATGGTCAAGTCCAAAATCAAGAGTTGGGGATGAACATTCTGCCCTCAAATGAGGGCATGGCAAAGGCATGGATGAGGGGAAAGATGGATGGTCAAGGCCAATCATTCAATGTAACACAATTATTGTCAGAGAGAAAGAGGCATGAGCTATTAGGCTGTCCAGATGGCCATTGTACCCAAAATAGAACTGAAGGCAAGACCACTAATGGAGCCATAGGGAGACCACACTACATCTGCTTGCAGGTGTCAGCAGTGATGGCTAAGGTCTGGTCAAACTGAAGACTGCCCAAGAAAAGTATAAAATCTACTGGGAAAGGGGTCTATCGCCAGACGCCAGCAGTCTGTGGGGCTAGATGATGCTCCAGGGAGCTCTTGAACCCCCACCAGAACATGGATGGTGTAAGATGACACCTACATTCTCTATTCTCCTTCCCAGCCCCCAACCACAGGAGCTAGGCTGAGAAAAAGGAATAGAAGGTATGTGTTTCAGAACCCAACCTTGTCTCCTACCCTGCTCCATCCCAAATCCCTTGAATAATCTGCAGGTTAATGCTCTGGACTGCAAGGTCTGCTTGAATTGCAAGGTCAATGGTTCAAGCTCACCAGCAGCTTCTTGGAAACCCTCTACAGGGCCACTGTGTGTTGGAATCAACTTGATGGCATTTAACAACAACAACAACGTGGTGAGAATAGATAAGATGACATGTATGGATCAGTACAAGATAAGAGTTTTAGACAGGATTGCATGACAGGACAAAATCTGTTGCTGTTGTTGTCTAAACCACCACCAGAAAGTTATAGAATTCTATGATGATGATGTTATGAAACAGAAAGATGGGTTTGACAAGGTTGAAAGCAATGACTTTGGCAGGGAGTCCCCGTTTATATTCTACTGGGTTGGGACTGCTCAACATAGAATGCTGGGAATGGTTCTGTGCAGAGAGGAGATGAGGTTTAACTTTTAAAAAAAAGCAGCAGCTATGTAGTCAGAAAGGAGGCCTGGTAGCGTAGTGGATTACAAGCTGGGCTGTTAATCACAAGGTCGTTAGTTCAAATCTACCAGTCGCTCTGCAGGAAAAAGATGAGACTTTCTGCACCCATAAAGATTTACAGCCTTGTAAACTTTATACAGGGTCACTATGAGTCAGAACTGACTTGATGGCTTACAACCACCACCACCATCACCACTGTGGAATCAGAGGAATCCTGGTATGGTGCTGCAGGATACTGCTGGACTGGTAACCAAAAGGTCAGCGGTTCAAACTCACCAGCTCCTCAGAAACCTCATATAGGGTTACTATGAATCTGAACCAACTCGATGGCACTTAACAACGACAATGGGGTTAGGAAGATTGAAGTCAACTCTAAGCTCTACCACTTGTCAATTATGAGACCTAAGGAAAGTCACTTTCTCTCTGAGAATCTTGGTTCCTCATCTGTAAAACAGGGAGAAAAGTGAGATATTGAATAGAAAAGGCCTGATAAATTGTAGGGGCTCAATTTTTCAGAAGCTGTTACTATTATTAATAGAAATCATTGCTGTTCTTACTCTCTGGGTTTCCTTGCCAAGAAGAGCCTGTTAGCAACTTAGCTAATATTAGAAGATTCACAGAAGAAATTTTCTATCCCTGAGATCAATACAGTTTTTCTATAAAGGAGCCTATAATAAATATTTCATTTGTTGTTGTTGTTAGGTGCCATTGAGTTGGTTTTGATTCATTGCAACCCTATGCACAACAGAACAATAATGGATCCAAACAAAATGAAGTCTTTGACAGCTTCAAGCCTGTATGGACTCAATGGCACCTCACAACATCAGCACAGTGGAAACTCGGGGCTTCCCACCTGCCTGTGATTTATCCGGCAGCTTTGGGAAATGGGGAGTTCTGCAGAGGTGACTTTTACAGAAAACAACAGTTGGTTCCTTAAGCATCACAACTATTTCCCACTTTGGATGGAGATTTTTCTAAACTGTTATGCTTCCCTGATTCCTTAAACAGAAGATGCTAAGAGGACTCACCCTTTGGTGATGACTCAGGATCATGTGGGCTGTGTCTGCTTCAGGTATTTTTGTCTCCTGTCATCATATCTGGCTGTTGCAGTGCTAGTCTGTTGACAGCCCACAAAACCCCTGACCTTTTCTAAGTTGTTGAAGTTGCCACGCTGTGGAAAGGGAAGTCAGGCAACCAAGCTGAGAGTAGTGTCCGTTTAAGTCAGAGAGAGAGAGAGAGAAGATCGGTGGAAGGTCAGTAATAAACTAGATAAATATGGATGGGTGGGGAGATGATGGGTGGGTGGAGGCAGTATAGAAACAGAGAGAGAGAGATGATAGGCAGACTAATGCTCACGACGGTAAATCTATGTCACCTACGTAATCAATGTAAGTAAGTATGGGCTTGCATTAGACAGATGCACCGACACTCTCTAACCAGACTCCTACTGCTGGTCTTTTAGGTTGTGTCTAGCTTGTCAGTATTACAGTTAACACCATGACAAGCATCTTTGTCACATGTTTTATTATTTTCTTAGGATCTAGTCCTAGAAATGGAATTGCTAGTTCAGAGCGTTTGCACGTTTATAACTACAATTACCTTGTCATTATAAAATGAACGGATGTGAAATAAAAATAAACATTGTTGTTGTTAAGTGCCATTGAGTTGGTTTCGACTTATAGCGACCTTCTGTCAGGTTTCCAAGGAGCGGCTGGTGAGCTTGAACTGTCCACCTTGTGGTTCAAATGGACTTTGCAGTCCAGCGCATTAACACACCAGGACTCTGTAAATAAACATATGCATATATAAATAAGTTTATGTATGTATCATTCTTGGAAAAGTGCAAAGACAGTGAAAAAGAGAGACCCCCAATGAGATGGATGGGCACAGTGGCAGCACCAGTGGGTTCAAGCGTTGTAGCCATTGTGAAGATGCTGCACGCCTGGCTGGTGTTTCATTTTGTTCTACATCAGGTTGATATGGGTTGGAACCGACTCAACAGCACCCAACAACAACATATGTTGACTGTGTCTGTGAACATTTAAGTATATTGATACCTATACCCATATCCATTGTATCGTCACCAGTAATCTCACAAGCCAGTGTGGCACTGGGGTAAATGTGCTGCACTGCAAAGTCGGTTTAAACTGCAAGGTCGTTGTTTCAAGCTCCTCAGAAACCCTATACAGGGTTGCAACTCACTCCACAGCACTGTAGGCGAGGAGAAAAACATGGCTTCAACAACAGGCAGGTTTATTGAGAGTAAACCTGGGATGGGGAACTCAAAGTCAGGAGAGACCAAGAGCCCGCGCATTCCTTACAGACTGGCGTATTTAAGACAGTGCGACCCGGATACAGTTCTGGTGGGTTTCCAATGGGCGGGGTTATGGAGATTTTCCTGAAACCTGAAACTACCGGAGGCGGGGTGGGGTTGGGGGCGTGTGGGGGGGGGCTGCTTCTTGGTGCTGTTGTTGTTGTCAGGTGCCATCGAGTCGGAACCGACTCATAGAGACCCCCATGCACAGCCGAACGAAACAATGTCCGATCCTGGGCCAACCTTACTACCGCTGCCACACTTGACGCCATCAATGATGCCACCTGGCTGATCCATCTCTTAGTGTAATAAAGACTTAAGCTTTCTTGAGACCAGAAGCTTAAGCAGGACTTTATTCAGCGCCACTTGGGGGCAGCTGCAATGCCATTTTGTCTATCAGGAGCAGGGTCCTACACTTTGCTTTCAGCCAAGATCTATCTGACATACGTAATATCCTTCGTTGTACGTCCTTTTCTGAATCTGGATTGAATTTCTGACAGTTCCCTGTTGATGTACTGTTGTAGCTGTTTTTAATTTATCTTCAGCAAAAATTTACTTGCTTGTGATAGTAATAATATAGATCGATGATTTCGACATTCTGTTGGGTCACCTGTCATTGGAATGGGCACAAATACGGATCTCTTCCAATCAGCTGTTTATCGGTCAAGTTCTTTTATAACTTCTAGGACTAGGTTTGACTTGGTCAAGGATGCAGGGCCAGCTAGCAATGATTGGAATAAACCACTTACACATTTATTGTTGTTGTTGTTAAGTGCTATCGAGTGGGCTCCGACCCATGGCGACTCTGTATAGGGTTTCCAAGGAGCAGTTGGTGAGCTTGAAACAATCAACCTCATGGTTCAAACCAACTTTGTGGTCCAGCACATTAACCCACAGCGCCACACCAGGACTGCATTGCCAAAATGTTTTCAAGAAAGTGATTTCCACTCTAATCTAGTCAAAGACCAGGAGCTCTGGTAGCGTAGTGGTTACGAATCAGGCTGCAAACCCCAAGGTCATCAGTTCGAAACTACCAGCTGCTCTGTGGGAGAAAGATGAGGCTTTCTGCTCCAGTAAAGATTTACAGCCTCAGAAACCCTGTTCAGGGTTGGTATGAGTCGGAACCGACTCGATGGCACTTAACAACAACAACTATTCAAAGACAGATTGGCAAAAATGACAATAATGATGACATCCGTTACTGAATTTTTTATTGTGGTAAAATATGTGTAGCATACATTTTCCCATTTTGAAATGTACCCTGCAGTGACATTCAATACATGCATAATGCTGTGCACCCAATACCAATATTGATTTCTAAGACTTCCTCATCACCCCAAAAAGAAACTCAGTAATCCTCTCCCAGTTCCTGGGCTGCTCTGGTTGAACTAGTATTTATTGAATTACCACTGAGAATGAGCATCTTCTCTAGCTACTTGACTTGAAATAGGAAAAAGAGGTGCCAGTTTTTTCAGCCCCCCTGCTAGGCTGGGAAAGGTCCACCTTCTACTCCCTGAGTCATTTAATTAACACACATCTGCTCCCCTGGAACCAAGCAACAAGCAGACAGCTGGTGAAGTTAGCCTGGCAGGAACCTATACTTTTCCCGTACCCTCTGGAGGCGGTGCTACTTAGCTTACAGTAGAAAGCTATCACCAGGAACTTTGGACTGTCAGTGCCACGCCTTTTGGGGAGTGTTGGTCTGAGTTAACCATGCCATCAATGAGCAGGGTTAAGTTCCTAATGCTCTGTAAGCAAGAACCCTGGGGAGAGACAGCAGGAGCCCTCGGGGGCACCAGATGTCTGCTCTCCAGCCCCCGACTCCTGGCACCTTCTTGCCAAGCCCCACTGCACATCACCCACCACCATGCCATTAACTCATTATCATTCATCCATGCTGGCCAACCCATGGCCAGCCCCCAACATTGGCCTTGTGGGCCCGTTGGAGGAGGAGGCTGTAGCGGAAAGGGCTTCACAGTAAGAACAGTTGTTATTCTTAGTTGCCATGGAGTAAGTTCCAACTCATGTCAACCCCATGTGTGCAAGTAGAACTGCTTCACAGGGTTCTGAAGAGTCTGACCTTTCAGAAGCACATCTCCAGGCCTTACTTTTGAGATGCCTCTCGGTGGATTTGAACCGCCAACCTTTCGATTAATCTAGTGTTTAATTCTGTAGAGAAGAAATCATAGGCATCTGAGCTTGTTTAAGGAACTGACCTGACTTTGTTTAGGAAAATACTTTGGTAAAGCACTTGGTTGAGGGGAGCCAAGGTAGCAGAAGATAGGCTACGTGACTCCACATTCTGAAGGAATCGAAATTTGGGAGAAGATCGCTCACAGCAATTCCTGTTACAGGCATCAGAGTATAATTTTCATTGTAAATGTCATACAAATATGTGGTTAACATGTATTAAAGGTTTTTTGAACTCATTAACAAAGGAACCAGCAGGATGGTAAAGTTAATTTAAAGATCGAAAACAAAACATGAGACTGATCATTTGGAAGATCGCCAGACCTTCCTTCTGAGGTACCTCTGGGTGGGTTCTACATTAAAGCTAAAATTTGAAATCACTTGTTTTGTGGAAGACTGAAGTCTATGAGGGGAACCCTAACTCCATTTTGAGTCTTTATTGAAGTTCAGACACCTTTAAATTCTTTCTGTCCATTCATTGTTTTGCCCTCTGGCAGAGTGTGTTTGGAAGTAGATTACAACTCCTAGGTCAGCTCAGGGAGGAGTCATTTTGCCCTCAGGCTTGCAGGAAGAATCAGGGAACTTGCCTAGCTGAGTCCTTCAATGTTGTTGTTGTAAAGTGTCGGGGAGTCAGTTCCGACCCATAGCGACCCTGTATAGGGTTTCCAAGGAGCAGCTGGTGAACTTGAACTGCCGACCTTGCAGTTCAAATGGATTTATAGTCTGGCACATTAACCCACAGCGCCACACCAGGACTCCAGTAGTACTTCAATAGGCACATGTTATCTAAATGTTGGAGTCCTGGTGTGGTGCTGCAGGATAAGCACTGTACCACAAGGTCGTTTGAATCTCAAGGGTAGCAGTTCAAACTCAACAACAACATCTAAAAGTTGGGGTGCTGATGACTATTACTCAGGGCCACATGGTTGTGAATTATACCCCAACCATCATGTAGCCAGGTGACGGAAGTCCCAGGACCAATCCGTAACATTTAAATCCGCGATAGGAATGGATTCCAATCACGGTCCTTTCTCCTTTTCTGTAGCAGTGATGAATTGATCTGCCAGCAATTCTCATGTGGTGGCGCTTTTCTCTGACCCCTAATCATACATAAGGAACTCCACAGCTATGCAGCAGTGGAGTCCATTTGGCCTCTGTACTGTGTACCCGGATGGATCCACTGTCAACAGTCATGGAATCGGCAGTCAAGAAACCAAACAACATATTGCATTAGATGCATCTGCTGCAAAAGACTGCTTTACAATGTGAAAAAGCAAAGATGCCACCTGAGGACTAAGGTGCACTAGGCTCAAGCCCTGGTATTTTCAATCACCTTATATACACAGGAAAGCTGGGCCATGAATAAGGACGATCAAAGTAGAATTGATGCATTTGAATTATGGTGTTGGTGAGAAATATTGAATATACCATGGACTCCCAGAAGAACAAACAGTTTTGGGAAACGTACAGCTGGAGTCCTGGTGTGGCGCTGTGGGTTAATGCACCAGACTGCAAAGTTTGAACTGCAAGGTCGATGGTTCCAGCTCACCAGCTGCTCCTCAGAAACCCTAAAGCCTATACAGGGTCGCTATGGGTCAGAATCGACTCGGCACTTAACAACAACAACAACAACAACACAGCTGGATTGCTCCTTAGAAGCCAGGATGGCCAGATTTCACCTCATGCTCCTTGGGCATGTTATCAGGAGGAACAAGTCCCTGGAGAAGAACATCATGCTTAGTAGAGGGGTGATGGTGATGGTTGTGTACCATGGAGTCGGTTCTGACTCAGTTACCCTGTATAGGGTTTCCAGGGCTGTAAATCTTTACGGGAGCAGAAAGCCTCATCTTTCTCCTGCGTAACTACTGGTAGTTTCGAACCGCTGATTGTGAGATTAGCAGTCTGGCTCATAACCACTATGCTACCAGAGCTCCATAGTAGAGTGGAGGGTCATTGATAGAGAGGAAGACCCCAATGAGATAGATTGATAATGCCTGGAAAATTGGGCAAACATAACAACTGTGAGGTGGCATCGGACCTGGCAGTGCTTTCTTCTGCTGTATACAGGGTCTCTGTGAGTTGGAATGGACTCAACAGGACTTAATAACAACTGCATGCATGGTTTTCCTCCTTCTGGAATGCTTGTATTTGTTTTGTCTTTGTCCTGTTTACAACTTAATAAAAGGGTCTCTATCGAAAATGTTTGAATGTGGGGTCAGTTTTTCCCATTCCAGTCAACAACCTTTTGGCTAGTACTCAAGTGTTTAACTATTTGCACCACCCCCAGACTCTAAAAGAGGATTGTTGTTGTTAAGTGCCATTGAGTCAGTTTAGACTTGTAGTGACTCTGTGTAGGGCTTCCAAGGAGCAGCTGGTGGTTTGAATTGCTGGCCTTGTGGTTGACAATGCCACACCATGAGTCCTTCAAAGAGGATGTAGTTGTGGTTAAGTGCCTTCAAGTCAGTTCTGACTTATAGAAACCATGTATAGGGTTTCCGAGGAGCAGCTGGTGAATTTGAACCGCTGATCTTGCAGTTCAAACTGACCTTGCAGTCTAGTGCCTTATCTCACAGCACCACACCAGGACTCCTAAAAGAGGACTGTTGTTGTTGTTGTTGTGAAGTGCTGTCAAGTCAGTTCCAACTCCCTATAGGGACCCTGTATAGGATTTCCAAGGAGCGGCTGGTGAGCCTGAACTGCCTACCTTGCAGGTCAAACTGACCTTGCAGTCTAGCGCATTAACCCACAGCTCCACACTGAAAGTAATACAATCACTAGTAAATATACACATTCAAACATACAAAGACATCCAGTGAGAGAGAGAAAAAAGAATACTAGAATAAATTGCTAGGTTAAATACAAAATGATGAATGGCCTACAGAGCCGTGAAGCCTCTCAGAAAACAGCCAACACTGCCTGCTGACTAGTTTTGTATGAGCTAAATGCAAAGATTTTTTTTTTTTTTTTACATTTTTTTAATGGAAGAGAGGAAAGAAACCAACAATAATATTTCACGACGCATGAAAATGATGTGAAATTCAAATCGTAATGTTCACAAATAAAGTTTTATTGGAACACAGCCAGTGTCTGCTTCCACGCCATAACAGCAGACTTTAGTCCAGTGGCAAAGACTGTATAGCCCCAAGTTGAGGGTACAAAGGCCAATCAGGTAACTCAACAGATAAGAAACAAACCAAATTTGTGAAATGTGGGCTTACTGGAACAATAACTGGAACAGAAACAATTACGAATCAACACCCTCCTAGAAACACAAATTCTTTCTTAAAAAACAAGGACAATGTGCCCATTGCATAGCAGCCAAATCTCTTGATTGGCAGAGTTAGGAGCAACAGTGACCTGCTCAAAGATGGTGGCAGAGTTTGGAATGTGTGTTGTGTTCCACAGTCCTGATAATCATCAGGGTCCTCAAAAGGCTCACACACCATTTCCAAACCTCCCATTCTGAGGCTTTTCATCTATAAATTTTCCCATTCTAGTTATCGTTCCAGGACACCCACATTTTACAAATTCACATCTGTTCTGATTTTGCTGCTCATGACTAAGCTGGCTTGAACAGTTTTGAAGCTCGATGACACAGAGAATAAGCTGCAACAAGCCTCAAGCCAGCGTCAACCCTATGAGGGTGGAAAGCAAGAAGATACCACGTTCGCTTTCCGAATCTTGCACAAAATATTTCTGTGACTTGTGGGAACCTGGAAACACAGTTCTATCTTAGTTAAATGAACTCCATACAAATCCACCATGACCAATCATCTCCAAATTTCCAGACCAATGAAAGGAAAAGTATAACACATCTTTCCAAAAAGCTAATTTAAGCAAAGCATAGCAGGGCCATGACAATCATTTGACCAAAGACATGATACCCCTGTGATGAAAATGAGGCACAAATGACTTTTCTCGTTTCTTCCTGCATCTGTTAAAGCCCTTTAAAGTCAGGATCTAGCTATTCCCTCCTTCATTTTTACGACTACAAATGATTGATGCCTACCACATGCCTGGTAAAACTTTTTTCCTTCTATGGCTCCTGAGTTAGAAGAACTCCCACAGCCCAAATCTAGGGGATTTGCACAAAGGAAAAGGAACTAGTTGCTGGGAGCCCCTGCTGATTCCCAGTCCTGCCTCCTCTACACAATGACAGTGGTCCAGCTGGGCAGATGGAGGGTCATTTGTATTCTGGACCCAACAGAACATTAGCACCAAGTAAAAATAGCCCTGCTTAGCTAAAGCAGGAGGGACCCCTGGGAATGGGGATGCTTATTATCAATTCCGGGGAGCCTGAATGAGCCTCTATTCAAGTTCAGTGCTTCCAGCCCCAGGAACCTAAGCTCCGCACACTCCCATCCACCTACCTACATCTTCCCCAGTCTTCAAAGGATGAAGCAAGTCTGGCCTCCTCCAGAAAGTCTCTCTGATTGCCCAAGCTTGGGGTTGGCCAAGGGCTGGAGGAGATTCCTACTGTTTCCTGCAGCCCAAATGTGCCTCCCATTTGAGTATAATGTGTTCTTGTCCACCTTTCTAGATAGAACTTTCATTGCTAGTGGTGACCATTGTCACTCATTGATCACTTATAGGGTGCCCAGTATTATGACAGCCAAGCTGCCCTACACTTGCTCCTCACGGAACTACTGTTTAAGATGAGCCTTGTACTAATGAGTGGAGTCCTGATGTGGCACTGTGGAGTAAGCACTGGACTGCTAACAATAAGGAGTCCCAGTGTGGTGCCATGGGATAGGTACTCTGCTTTAAGGTTGGTTTGAACTACTAGGTCGGTGGTTCAGACTTAACAGTCACTCCTCAGAAACCCTATACAGGGTCACTATGAGTCAGAACTGACTCAACAGCACTTAACAACAAGAGGCTAATCATAAGGACAGTGGTTTAAACCCACCAGCCACTCCTCAGAAACTTGACACAGGGTCGCTATGAGTCAAAACCAACTTGATGGCAATTAACAACAGCATGCTTGTGATTGGCTACTAACCAAAAGGTTAGTAGTTCAAATTCACCCAGAGGCACCTCAAAAGAGAGGCTTGGCAGTCTACTTCTGAAAGGTCACAGCCATTGAAAATTCTTCTGGAGCACAGTTCTACTCAGACAGCTCTAAGCACAAGGCTGCCTAGAATACAGACCATTTGTGTTTACCTTTGTATAAAGAAGACCAAGCTCTAGCCAATGAGATGTAACCGACTTCTGTACTCTGTTGTTAAAATAAACAGGTGCATCCTCCCCTTTCTCTTCTCCCCTTCCCTGATGGCAGGAAGGTATATCAGGTGGTGCGCCATATTGGATCTTGCAGATAAGGGCAGCACACATTGCGGGTGGTGGAGCAAGAAGATGGGAAGGGCCTTCACCCCTGGTGATTGCCCAGAATGAACTTCTACCCTAGCTGGGACTTTCAGCTGAAAGAAGTATAAACTTTCACCTTAATTCACCACTATTGTTTTGAGTCAAACATTCATGCTACCTAGCACACTGTGATGGTTGGTGTTTGGAGAAATTCTGCTTTCTTGAAAATACTCTCTGGAGAAGCTGAGTATCTGCTTTGTTTTAACAACAGAACCTGAAGGAGGGGAAAGATCTTTCTAGCTGCATTGTCATTTACAACCCCATGGCATTTGCTCTGTTAGCCCTTGAGTCATCTCCATCCGAGTGTGTTGGTTCATCAAATTCCCAGACTTTGACTCAGCTCCATTAGTCTTTGCTTACAGGACCTTGAGTGGTTTCTTTATGCACTAAAACAATCTTATGAATATAGAACAGGTGCACATTTCTAGAATGCTAATCGCTTACCCTGAAGAGCCTGGAATAAAGGATGGGCTTGTAATCCTAGCTGAGTACACCACCATTCCTTTGTTCTCCCATCAAAGAGCCATGGGAGACTATGGCTGATCACCTGGATGATGTTGTATGATCACCACGGAGTCCTACACACTCTTTCTAGCAATCCAGGGGAACAGGGGCATATGCATGTGTGGGACATAGTTGGGTATGGATTGCATCTCAATGTAAAGAAAACAAAAATCCTCACCACTGGGCCAATAAACAACATTCTTATCAACAAAGAAAAGATTGAAGTTGTCAAGGACTTCATTCTTCTTGAATCAACCATCAACACCAAGGAAGCAGCACTCAAGAAATCAAAGGACGTATTGTATTAGGCAAATCTGCTGCACAAGACCTTTATAAAGTGTTGAAGAGCAAATATGTCAGCTTGAGGACTAAGGTATGCCTGACCCAAGCCATAGTATTTTCAATAACCTCATATGCATGAGAAAGCTAGACAGTGAATAAGAAAGACCATAGAAGAATTGATGCATTTGAGTTATGGTGTTGGAGGAGAATATTGAAAGTACCATGGGCTGCCAAAAGAACAAACAGATTCATTTTGGAAGAAGTGCAGCCAGAGTGCTCCTTGGAGGCCAGGATGCCCAGACTTCGTCTCTCATACTTTGGACATATTGTCAGGAACCAGTCACTGGAGAAGGATATCATGTTTGGTAAGGTGGAGGGTCAGAGAAAAAGAGGAAGACCCCTAGTGAGATGAATTGGCAAAGTGGCAGCATCAATGGGCTCAAGCGTGGCAACAATAGTGAGATTGACCCAGGATCGGGCAGTGTTTCGTTCTGTTGTACATAGGGTCGCTATGAGTCGGTACTGACTTGATGGCTCCTAACAACAACATATAGAAGTCCAACGTCAGAGCATGAGTGTATCCAGGGACTCATAGGAAACAGTCTGTCTCTACCTATTAGCCCACCTACCCTGTGTGCTGACTTCATTCCCAGACAAGCCTTCCCTATGAGGGGCGGGCACAAGGGCTGTTGTCAGCCTCATGCATATCTTCATGGGGGTTAGTAATGCCCATGGGAGGGGGGCTTCTCTTTCCAACAACAGCCTTAAACTTGAATTCTATTAGCCTGACTTGCATGACACACCCATTCTTGTACCTTGAACCAAATTCTGATTGGATGATACAGGAGACTTGTCAAGTCATGGACCCATATGGACTGAGAGGGTTGGGTAGGCTACTACCCAGAGAAAATGGAGATGCTAGAGAGGTGAAAACCACATATGGTCACTACCTTAATTGGATTCCCAAAAAAGCAGATTCTGAGACTAGGGTTTGGGAAATGTTCCTAGGATGTATCAGTAAGATATGAGCAAGTGAGGCAGGAAGGGAAGGAAGCCAATATAGGGTGCATTAATGAATGAGTTCCAGATTATGGAAATGGCCCAATGCAGCAAGGACCTCTGGGAAACTGACTAGCACTTATCTTAGGAGTGAAGGAGCTGCAGTGGAGATCTACTACCTCCTGTCTGTCATTGGTCGAGGCTGCTTTCAAGACAGAAGTCTCAAGCATTGCCAGTCTGCCTTAAGTGCTGGTTGAGCAGGCTCCTGGGGCTGGAGAAAGGTCCAGACAGAGAAGTCAGAGGGCATTGCAGGCAGAAGCTGCGGGTCTATACAGAAGGGGCAGAGCCCAATGGACCTGGGTAGAGCATCACCAACATGGGTTAGAGTGAGAGGGAAGGCCTACCGCCACTGTGAGCTGCCAAATGTTTTCTCCTTGTGAAATCAGATCATTGGAGGTGCTCTCCTTTCCCTTTAAAGCTTCATTCTTAGGTGGAAAAAACCCACGGAGAAGTTGAGTATCTGCTTCATTTCAACAACAGACCCAATGTAGGTGGTGGCTACGTAAACGTTCAGACACTGAAGATGGATTACCTGGATTGCCAGGGTCCCAGCAGAAAACAGATGGCACATGCTCTACGATTTCTTGAATAAGCTTTGAATGATGGGGGGTGCGGCGGGCGGGCGGAGAGGTACACCACGCAGAATCAGCAAGAGCAAGGAGCTGAGCCACTCCAGGACTGAGGGAGACAAGGAGAGAGATGCACCTGAATGTAGAGCACTGAGGTCGTGGAAGAAGGGTTGCCGAATGCAGTCACTGTGCTGGAACCCCACCAGAGCTGCCCCCCAGGAGGGTGGGAGCAGGGTGGGAGAAACAGATACAGTCCAATCTCTTTCCTCCTGCCCCCCATCCCTTCCAGGGGCTGAACCCAACTGGAACCCACCAGGCAAGGGAATTCCTAGGACATAAGCGCGCTTCCTGGGATAGAGCTGGGCAGCAATTGAATCTGGAGGAACGAATGAAGAATAATCTGCTCACTTGGATTCAACTTCCAGCTCCTCGGCTTAGCAGCTGTGCAACTTTGGGCCCATTGCTTAACCTGTCTGTGACTTAGTTTCCTCATCTGTAAAATGGGCCATTATTAGTACCAAACTCTTAGAGCTGTAAGGATTAAATAGGATAACACAGGTTAAAGCACTTAAAACAATGCCTGGCCTATTGTAGATAGTGAACAAATATTATCTATATTAATTATTATCATTAGTTATTATAAATATTATCCATTCATTTTGACCAGGTGGATGGCTGTCCACACTAAGTGCTAGATTGTTACAAAGTTAAAAAGTGATAAATTGAAGACATTTGAAATTTTAAGAATACCTATGTCCCCCATTCTCACCCCCAAAATATGTGTTGAAGTCCTAACCCTATACCTATAAATATGACCCTGTTTGGCAATAGAAGTTTTCTTTTGGTGCAGTTGTTAAAGTGTTCAGTTGCTAATTGAAAGGTCGGTAATTAAAACCCATCAGCCACTCTGTGGGAGAAAGATGTGGCAGGCTGCTTCTGTAAAGATTGCCAGCCATGGAAACTAAACCCTATGAGGCACTTCTGTGTCCTACAGGATAACTGTGAGTCAGCATTTACTCAATGGAAATGGGTCTGTTTGTCGGAGAGTATGCTAATGTGGTCATTGTTGTTGTTGTTAGGTGCTTTAGAGTCCACTCCAACTCATAGACCCTATGAACAACTGAACAAAACCCTGCCCGTCCTCACAATTGTTGCTGTGCTTAAGCCCCTCGCTGCTGCCACTGTGTCAATTCATCTTGTTGGGGATCTGCCTCCGCTGTGGCGCTGTAGGATAAGCACTGGACCAAAAGGTTGGTTTGAATTTCAAAGTCAGTGGTTCAAAACTCACCAGCTGCTCTTTGGAAACTCTATACAGGGTTTCTATTCGTCGAAAATTACTTGAAGGCACTTAACAACAACACTGTCCTTCTCCAGGGACTGGTCCCTCCGGACAACATGCCCAGGTATTAGAGATGAAGTCTGGCCATCCTGGCTTTGGGGGAGGTTATGTTGTTGGTATTAAGTGTGTGCAGTCAGTCTTGACTTGTAACAACCCTGTGTAGGATTTCCAAGGAGCAGTTGGTGGGTTAGAACCACAACCTTGAGGTTATCAGTCCAGTTCTTAGCCTATCGCTCCACACAAACCCACTACCATCCAGTCCATTTCAACTCATAGTGACCCTATATGGGGTTTCCCAGACTGTAAATTGTCAGGGTAGCAGAGAGCCTCATCTGCTCCCGTAAAGATTTGCAGTCTCCAAAGAGAGACTGATGGGTTTGAACTGCTGATCTGCATCTAGCAGCCCAATGCCTAATCCATAGCAACACCACCTTTGAGTTAGAAAAAGAGCAGAAAAAAAACCATACCTGGGGTATGGAGAGAAGAGGCCAAGGAAAACTTCTTGTTGTTAAGTGCCATAGAATTGGTTCCAATTCATAGGGTTTCTTAGGCGTGCTGGTGGGTTTGAACCACCAACCTTGAGGTTGGCAGTCTAGTGCTTATCCTACAGCACCACCCCAGGGGTCCAAGGAAGACTAGAGAACATGAAGAAACAAGGAAAATCTCACAGAAGGAATCAACATGGCCAAGACGGTACCCTGGTGTGAACTTCTGGCTTCCTGAAATGTGAGAGCACACGTTCTGTTCTTTAAGGACACCCAGGTGTGCTATTTCTGTTACGTCAGCACTAGGGCACTAAGAAAACCCTCAAATGCTAAAGTGATATATGATTTAATCTCATTAAACACAGTAAAGAACGAGAGACGAGGGAAAGGGAGACAGAGATCTGACCTTCCTCCCGCTCCCTGCCATAACCATCCGTTGCCCTGTTCCAGACAAAGACACTTCACACACTCTTCTTAGAACACTGATGGCTCCGTGGTTAAAGCACTCAGTTGCTAACTGAAAAGTTGGCCGTTCAAGCCCACCAACCACTCTGCAGGATAAAGATGTGGCAGTCTGCTTCTGTAAAGATTTACAGCCTTGGAAATTCCATGGAGCAGGTCTATTCTGTCCTCTAAGATCACTATGAGCCAGAATCCACAGCAACAGGTTTGGTTTGGTTAAATACCCTTGTCAGTGTAGATGAGCTAAGCAGAGCTCATCAGATGTATAAATATTATCTCTGGAAAAAGACTGTGAGCTGATCTTTGACAAAGGACCAAGGTACATTAAATGGGGTAAAGTATTAGTCTCTTTGACAAATGGTGCTGGCAAAACCAGATATCCATTTGCAGAAGAATGAGGTAAAACCCACACCTCACACCACAGGCAAAAACAAACTCAAGATGAATCAAAGACCTAAATGTAAAACCTAGACTCATAAAGATCATCAGCGAAAATATAATGATAAGCTTATATGGCATAAATCAACTATCAAACATAACTGAAAACACACAAACAGCAGAAAACAAATTAGACTGGAATCTTCTAAAAATCAGACACTTTTGTGCATCAAAAGATTTCACCTGTCATATAAAAAGAGGAAATTTAGACCCAAGAAGACTCACAGAGAGCGTGTCCTGTGACAACAGAATCCGATTTAAGTAACACATCTATAAGCCAAGGGTCACTGATCACCACCAGAAGCCAGGAAGAGGCAAGGACGGATACTCCCCTAGAGTTTTCAGAGCAAGCACTCCCGTGCTCACACCTGGTTTCAGACTTCCAGCTTCGGGAACTGTGAGGGAATACATTTCTCTTGTTTAAAATAAATAAATGCAAGTTTACCAAAAGAGTATAAAGAAAGTGAATGTGAGAAGAACCTACAGACTAAAGCAGTGGGCACAGTCCATGTTTTAGAGGGACACCCAGTGCAGGACAAGAAATTGGACTGAGATGGGGGAAGGCACCACCCTGTGCCCAGCACCTGCATGCATGATCTTGTTTCTCCCTGCAAGCCTATTAGCAGGCATTCTTAGCACCCCCATTCTACAGATGAGGAAATCGAGGCTCAGCAGGGTCCTAGGTACGTCCCCCAGCTCATCCAGCTAGGGAGTGGTGAAAGCCAAGGTCCTCCCAACTCTTAAAGCTCATGCTCTTTCCAGAACACCTAGATCGAGTTCCAGCATTCCCATTCACAACTTCACAGAAGTCACATCCTCTCTCTATGCCACAGTAAAATGATGGGGTGGGTCTAGGCAATTTCTCCTTCCAGCTCTGTGTTCAATAGTACGGTTATGATGTCGAGGTCAATGTGAGTGTGGTGTACACAGCATCTCCTACCACCAACAGAAAAGGAACGTGTGTTACAGTCCCTGACCGTCAGGTTCATCTTTGCCACATTAAAAAGAAAAAGTTTGCAGAGTGAAGTGCCCACTGCAAGTAAAAATCAATCCAAACATCGATCAGATGTACTGCCAAGAGCAACGACAGAACACAGTTGCTGCCAAGTCAACTACACACACAATTTTGTGTAAAAATGTCCTTCTCCGTGTGTGTCTTGGAAGACATTGCAGCCAGGATGCTCCTCTGAAGTCAGAATGGTGAAACATCACATCTCTCATACTTTGAACACATTATCAGGAGGGACCAGACCCTGGAAAAGGACATCATGCTTGGTCAGCAAAGAAGTGGAAAGCCACAAACGAGATGGATTGGCACAGTGACAGCAGCAGTGGACTCAAATGTAACCATAACTGTGAGGATGGAGCAGGACCGGGCAGTATAGCGTTCTGTTGTGCTCAATGTCTCTATCAGTCAGAACCAACTCGATGGCACCTAACAATAACAACATGTTTGTAGGAGTTGGAGAAACTGCTCCATTGGATTTTGTTGTTTTGCACTTTAACAAACAGAAATTTATTTTCTCCCAGTTTGGAAGGCTGGAAGTCTGAATTCAATGCACTGGCTCTAGGGAAGGCTGTCTAGGTCTGTCTGCTCTGAGGGAAAGTCCTTGTCTCTTCAGCTTCTACCTCCTGGTTCCTTGGAAATGCCCCTGTGTCTTGGCACCAATCTTACCCCATCCCTCTTCTGCTCTCTTGTTTAATCTCTTTTATATCTTAAAGGGGATTGTGGTGGCTCTGTAGGATAGCCACTGGACTGCAAACCACAAAGTCGGCGGCTCGAGTCCATCAGCAGCTCTGTCGAAGAAAGCTGAGGCTTTCCACTTCCTCAAAGATTAGCAGCCTTAGAAACCCTATAAAAGGGTGGCTATGAGTCGGAACCAACTTGACTGCACTTAATTAACAACATAACTCAAAAGAGGTTAATTCAAAATGTACCTTACAGTACAGGGGAAGGTAGAATCTTCACTGAGTGGTTTCCAACCTATCTGGACGGGGTGAAAGGAGATGGGGATAAGATTCACTCGTATGGTTCAATAGTGAATAATTGTTATCAGGACTGATTGTGAGTGTTGCAAATGTAACAAAAGAAGGGGAGTGGCTGATCTTGCAGTCCAGGAGGGGAGGACCCTGGGACCATCAAAGGAGAAGAGCAGAGGGTGGGACCCTATCCAGAGAACCAGAGATGCCAGAGATGGAGGCAGAGATGATGATGTGGAGAGATGGAGCAACTGGGGACTCTTCACTCTGGGAGGGAGAGGGGCTGTGTGCTGACAGCTGGAGGGGAGTGGGGGGAGACTTGCGGGGTGTACCCTTTGGCTGTTTGATGATACATGCAGGGAACTGCAATCATTGCAATTAAATGATATAGGATAGGATGGATGTAAAGCTAATGTTCTCCCATGTAAACTATCACATAATTCACAATGAAAACTTAAAAAAAAATATTAAGGACCAAAAAAAAAAAATGTACCTTACACTCTTGTTGCTAAGTGGCATTGAGTCGATTCTGACACATAGACACCCTGAATAGGGTTTCCAAGGAGCAGCTGGTGGGTTTGAACTGCTGACCTTTGAGTTAGCAATCTGGTGCTTATCCTACAGCACCATACAGAACTCCTGATTTATTAACATCCACAGATGGGATTATAACTACAGATGTTATTGTTGTTAAGTGCCATCGAGTCGGTTCCAACTCACATAGAGGGTTTTTGAGGAGCCGTTGGTGAGTTTGAACCACCGACCTTGCAGTCCAAACTAACCTTTCAGTCCAGTGCATTATCCTGCAGTGCCACACCAGGACTTCAACTACAAATATAGAGTTTAGGATTTACAACATATATTTTGTTGTTGTCATTATCATTGTTAAGTGCCTCCATGCAACAACAGTTGAGTCAGTTCTGCCTCATAACAACCCTATCTATGCACAACAGAACAAAACACTGCCACCCTTACAGTTGTTACATTTGAGCACATTGTTGCTGTCACTGTGTCAACCCATCTCATTGGGGGGGTCTTCCTCTCCTTTGCTGACCCTCCACATTACGAAGCATAATGTCCTTCTCTAAGGACTGATCCCTCCTAATAATGTGTTCAAAGTATGAGAGACAAAGTCTCTCCATCCTGGATTCTAAGAAGCATTCCAGCTGTACTTCTTTAGCACAGATTTGTTTGTTATTCTGGAAGCTCATGGTACTTTTCATATTCTTCTCCAACACCATAATTCAAATTAATCAATTCTTCTACTGTCTTCCTTATTCATTGCCCAATTTTCACATGCATATGAAGTGATTAAAAATATCATGGCTTGGATCAGGCACACCTTAGTCCTCAAAATGGCATCTTGGCTCTTGAACACTTTAAAGAGGTCTTTTGCAGCAGATTTGCCTAGTGAAATACATCGTTTGATAAAACATGTAATCAAGATTCATTGATAATTACTGATAATTGGAATGTGAAGGTTGGAAGCCAAGAGGAAGGATCAGTAGTTGAAAAATATGGCCTTGGCAATAAAAATGATGTTGGAGATTTCATGATAGAATTTTGCAAATACCTTTTTTAAACAACATGAAAGGCAACCATACACATGGGACCTCATCAGGTAGATTACACAGAAATCAAATTGACTACATCTGTAGGAAGAGACAGTGGAAAAGCTCAATACCGTCTGGCAAAACAAGGCCAGGGGCAGACTGTGAAACAGACCATCATGTACAAGTCCAGGCTGAAGCTAAAGAAAAAGAAAACAAGTCTCTGAGAGTCAAAATATGACCTTGAATATTTCCCACCTGAATTTAGAGACCATCTTGAGAACAGATTTGATACATTAGACACCAATGATGGAAGACCAGAAGAATTGTGGGATGACATCTATACATATTTTGTTGTTGTTGTTAAGTGCCATCGAGTCGGTTCCAACCCCTAGCGATCCTGTATAGGGTTTCTGACGAGCAGCTGGTGGGTTTGAACTGTGCTGTCTCTCCATGCTATCACCTCTGCTGTCTCCTCGTTATGTCTCATGCTCTACTCACGGTCTTCCTTCTTGATGGTCCTGGGATCTTCCGTCTCTGCTTCTGAGATGGCTCTTTTTAAACCTAGCTGAAGGTCAAAACTAACCCATCCCAGCCTTAGAGTCCTGTACATCTTATTTGCATAGTCCCAGCCAATCACTTGGTTGGAATTAAGAAGACTTTGGATAGAAAAGCTGCATCAAGTAAATTCAAGGCATCACAGAAATCATTTTTTATTTTTGCACTTGCTTTGGACCAACTACAAATACTTTAAGGATTGTTATTTGTGAGCAAACCAGCATTGCTATGCAACCAAACCAAGCAACCAGTTGCTGTCAAGTTGATTCTAACTCAAGGAGACTCCATGTGTGTCAGAGCACAACTGTGCCCCATACGGTGTTCAATGGCTGTGATCTTTCAGAAAGAAACCACCAGGCTTTTCTTCAGAGTGACTCTGGGTAGACTCGAAATTCAAACTTTAAGTCATCAGTTGAGTCCATTAACCATTTGCACTGCCTGGGGACTCCCTGCCATCCTACAGGGTCCAGTAAAGGGGCAGAAAGGAGCTCTGGTAGAGTAGTGGTTACGAGTCGGGCTGCTAACCTCAAGGTCAGCAATTCTAAACTACCAGCAGTTCCACGGGAGAAAAATGAGGCTTTCTGCTTCAGTAAAGATTTACAGCCTTGGAAACCCTATACAGGGTCGCTGTGAGTCAGAACCCACGCAAGGCAATCACCCCCATCAAAGGGGCTGATAACAAATACTCTGGAGCCCCCTTGTGGAGAAAACTGTTAAGAGCATCAACTACCAGGCCATCTGCTTCCAAAAGGTCAGAATTGACTCAAGGCAATTGGCAGCAACAGTTAACGATTTTAGGCTTGGTGAGCCATGCAATGTCTGTCGCAGCCACTCAATAAGCTGTCCAAGTGAGAAAGCAGCCGTTGGCAAGAGAATGGGCATGGGTGTGTTCTAATAAAACTTTATTTACGAAAACAGGCATCAGGTCAAATTTGATCATCAGCTGGCTTACAAGGTTTCAAGAGAGAGCTTAGTTTAACAGCGTGTGGGGAAAGAAGAGTCCCCACTGAACAGTTTTCATCTTGTCCAGATGGGTCTGGTTAAAAGAGATGGGGATAAGATTCTTATGATTCAATAATGAGTAATTGTTATCATGACTAATTAGGACTCTCACAATTGTAAAGGTAGAAGTTTTGCAACAAAAACAAGGAAGTGGTTAATCTTACAGTCCAGAGACAAAGGACCCTAGGAGCATCAAGGGAGAAGAGCACAAGCAGAATGTGGGACCTTATCCAGAGAAGCAGTGACACCAGAGATGGAAGCAGAGATGGGGACATGGAGAGAGGGAGCAGCTGAGGACTCTGGATTCATGGGAAGTGAGGGACTAAGAGATGGTGGCCAGGAGGCAGACTTGCAGAATGTGCCCTTTGGTGGTGTAAATTATTACATATGCCTGAGTGTTTAAAAAAGAGAGAACTAAAGTGGATAGAGAGAAAGATTGTTAACTGATGGCACATGGAGGGAATTATAATCATTGTAATGAAACAAGGTACATGATTTGTTGAATGTAAAACTGATGATCTGCCCTGTAAATTTTTACTCAATCCACAATAAAAACCTTAAGTTTTTTAAAAATTGACCATCAGATTGTAGTTTGCAACCCCCCACTGTGCTGCAATAAGAATGAGCAAACTGAAGTGACGTCCAACAACCAGGTTAGACCTTACAAACATAAGGTTTAAAGGAGAGAAGCCAGAATCCATAGACTACATACACACTGCATGGTTTTATATGTACAAAGTGCAAAGCCATCCAGTATTGTTGCTGTTGTTAAGTGCTGCTGAGTCAGTTCCGACTCAGAGAGATTTTGTATAGGGTTTCCAAGGAGCAGCTGGTAGGTTTAAACACCCATTTAGGAAGCCATAGGGCAGACGTTGAAACCCAAGCCTGCCTTCGCTCATGCAAGGGTTTATAACCTAGGACCTATGAACTTGTTGCCAGGGGTGGTGGTGGTTATGTGCCTTGGAGCTGGTTGCGACACATAACAACCCTGTATAGGGTTTCCGAGGCTGTAAATCTTTTTCCCACGGTACCTCTGGAAGTTTTGAACTGCTGACCCTGAGGTTAGCATCCTGACTTGTAGCCACTATGCTATCAGCGCTCCTTTGCAAATAGAGACCAATTATTGCCTTGTTTTTCTTACATAAAGTGTATTTCAATGACATTTATATTGCAAAAAAATAGTGGCAGCTGGGATTTTTTTAAGGGGTTCTGGAATTGGAGTTTCACATTTGTTGCTGGGGAAAAATGGAGGAAGCTCCACAAACTCATCTCCCCAGATGATGCTCAATGTATAGTAGCTTCTAGAACAAAAAGAAGCCTCATTCAGTCCCTCACACCCTCACTCATGACCATCCACCCAGGTCTCCCTTCCTTCCTCCAACACACCAAAACTTTCCTGTCTATGGGAGGGCACGCAGCGATACCATGGAAGAAAGTCCTGGCTATATGCTTCCATTATGAATACAAATCTTCGCCATCTTGCCTGTTTCTCTGCAGCTGCAGCCATGAAGGTCAAACTATGCAGTTTCAGCAGATACAAAATACACCCCAGACTCGGGAGACGCTATGCCACGGAAGGTTTTCCAATTTCTTAATGCAAAATGCGAGTCTGCATTGCTTTCCAAGAGGAATCCTTAGCAGATAAACTGGGCTGTCCTCTACAGAAGAAAGCACAAAAACGGGCCATCAGAAGAAATTCAAAAGAAAAGAACCCGCTGTGCAGTTAGATTCCAGAGGGCCATCACTGGTGCATCTCTTGCTGATAGAATGGCCAAGAGAAATCAGAAGCCTGAAGTCAGAAAGGCTCAACGAGAACAGGCCATCAGGGCTGCCAAGGAAGCAAAAAAGGCTAAGCAAGCATCTCAAAAGACAGCAATGGCTGCTGCTGAGCCTCCCACAAAGGCAGCACCCAAACAAAAGACTGTGAAACCTGTGAAACTTTCTGCTCCCCAAATTGGTGGAAAGTGCTAAGTTGGCAGACTTTAAAATAAAGATTCAACTGCTAAAAAACAACTCTATGAAGCAGTCTACTCTGTAACACCTGGGGTTGCCCTCCATGATTTGGAATTTGCTCAACACCAATGACTTAGAGTTGGTTTGGACCTGTTCCTTCTCCCCTGCTCTTCACATGGCTGACTCCTTACCAAACCAAAAATCAAACCCACGGCCAACGACTCACTCATAGTGACCCCATGTAGGATTTCTGAGACTGTGAATTTTTATGAGAGCAGACTGCCTTATCATTCTCCCTTGGAAAAACTGGTAGGTTGAACCACCAACCTTGAGGCTAGTAGTCCAATGTCTAGACCATGGTGCCACCAGGACTGCTTAAATGCCACCTCTCTAAGGTCTAATGTAAGGAGCTTGGTAGCGTAGTGGTTATGAATCAGCTGTGAACCACAAGGTCAGCAGCTTGAAACTACCAGCTGTTCCGCAGAAGAAAAATGAGGCTTTCTGCTCCCATAAAGATTTACAGCCTCGGAAACCCTGTACAAGGTCACTATGAGTCGGAACCAACTCCACGGCACATAATAACAACAACAAGGTCTAATGTATGTCTTCCCTGCTGTGCTCCCTCAGAGCATCCACTTCCCTTTCTCTGTAACATGTGTTACCATTTATACTTGGATAGTTATTTGATAGCAGGTTCATCTTCCCACTAGAGTGTCAGTTCAGTGAGAGCACGTCCCACGTTGCGTTTTGCTCCTCCAGCAAATGGTAGACATTTAATAAGCATTTGTTGAATAAACAAACACACACGTGTGTTCTCTGTATATGTATATATCTAGGCCTCTTTCTGTCTGTCTGTCTCATTGTGTGTGTCTCTGTGTCTTTTGTATGCATGACTCCTCCCACCCCACCTCCACTCCATGGCCACCACTACACACACACTCCTTTCCTTCCCAGACCGCTTGGTGAGTGCTTGCTTTTAGAGAACGGTTTTGGAGGGCTTGCAGGAATAGGGATGTCTGAGGCATGGCAGGGGAAGGGAGTTGATGAAGCCCAGGCTCTATGGCTTACTCATGATTACCAATGTGCCAGGCACTGTGCTGAGTCAAGCACTTTACACCCATCATTTCACACAACCTCACAGCAACTCCAGCTGCTCTGATTATACCCATTTGACTGAAGAGGAAAAAGTTCATAGAGGTTAAGCCACTTACCTGAGATCACACAGTAAGTGATGAGTATAGAGGCATCACTCACATTAGTCCAACCAGCTCCATGCTTTCTAGCTCTGTACCTACTGCCCCTCCTCAGAGCCCTCTGGCTTCTTTGCCATCCCTGCTGCCCTCAGCTCAAGGAGAAGGGGAGCAAGAAGCAAACAGCAGGCCCTTGCGCTCGCTCTCTCTCTCTCTCTCTCCCTGCTCTGCATTCACAACTCCATCAATCTTGCTCAAACACTAGCTTCCACAAGCCCCACAGGGCTGGCAGCCTCTTGAGTCACACACACCAGCAGACGGTGCTAAACTAATTTCCCAGCATCTTTGGAAGGACTTGGTTTCTGGCAGAACCCAGGGGCTCCCTGTCTGTTTCAGGAGAGTCCAGACTGAGATGTGATAAGACCCTGATTGGCAAAGTGGTTGGGGCTTGGAGAGCGTCCAGGCTGCAGCCTCAACTGGGTTAAGGGAGGCGGTAGTTAGACAGCTGACCACATTTTAGCAGGGACGATGCTAAAATATCCCTAGAAATGGAATCAGGTAGGAAAAAGGATTATTATTGTTTCCAAATCCTTACAGAGTTCCTACTATAACTCAGGTTCTTCTCTAACCACTTTGCAATCATTGAATCTTCATAACAACCCTACCACGTAGGTAGTGTTGATTGCTGCCACTTTACAGATGAAGAATTGAGGCACAAACCTCCCATCACTTACTGAAAGTCACAGACTAAGGAGAGGATGGACTCAGGCTTTTAACTCTGACCACCAGACTCCATAGGCCCCCAGGTGATCAGTCTGTTCTGTGCCCACACATCAAGATTTAATTGTATCCCCCACAAAGCGTATCAACGTGGTTGGACCATGATTCCCAGGGGTCTGGCAGCTTTATAAGGATTCAGTCATTCCCCATGGTGATCAGCCAATCAGCTGTGAGATGATGAGGGTAGGATGCCTGGGTCCATCCTCTCCTGAGTCTGTGATGAATATAGTTAATGTCACTGGATTGTACACTTAAATATGGCTGAAATTGTTAACAGTCCAGTGCATATCCTACAGTACCACATCAAGACTTTAACATAATTGTTGTTGTTAAGTGTTGTCAAGTCATTTCTGACTCATAGTGACCCTGTGCAGGGTTTCCAAGGAGTGGCTGGTGAGTTTTAACTACCAACCTTGCGGTTCAAACAGACCTTTTGGTCCAGTGCTTAGCCTACAGTGCCACGCCAGATCATATATGCCGATACTGATATTTGACCCAGCAGAATGGCTGCCTTGCCAGGAGAGCAACCTGCCCAGCCTACACTCCTATGAATGTGCCTTAGTGCCTCCTGTGGAACCAGATGCCAATGTAGCCACTGAGGGCTCAGCTCTGCTCCCATCCAGGGTACACTATTTACAACCATGGATGGCTTGTGTTGGTGGTCACCAGAATGACTCTAGAAGTCGCCTACATTGTGGGTTTGGATTGTTTTCATATGACATTTCTAGCTCATCTTGTAACTTCCCCCAAATGATTGGGTGTGGCTATACAAAGACGATGCTTGTGACCCACAAAGGGGATTGGACTGCTTGCTGCTAATGCAAATAAGACGTATGGAATCTTTGTGATGCTGGGCTATGCAAACAAGGTGTACAGAACCCTAATGAGGGGATTGGTCAGTTTTACCAACTTAAAGTGAGCCATCCTAGAGGCAGGAAGGGGGCCTCACTCTCACCAAGAAGAAGGGATGGGACAGAACAAACAAGATGGCGGATCAGGTGGAAGTACAGTGAAGAGCTCCGTCAGCAACAACACAGAATACCAGACCAAGCAGGCTCAGAGGATAATGCCAGGTCTCTGAACCACATATAAAGGAATATTTAGAAGGTTGGAAGGCTTTCAGCTAGGGGAATTTATAACAGAAGAAAGAAATCCAGTGAAGAAATCCAGTGCTTTCTAATTCAAGATGCTCAGCTGCTCCCAGAGCCGCCATCTTGAGCAAGACCAAGTTGGGGGAGGATCAGAGCAGCCACAAATGCCTGACAGAACCGCGGAGATAAAGGTGTGGACATTCTTTTCTTTCTTTTTTTTTTTTTTCTTGTATCTGTTCATTGGTCCCTTGCTGTCTGCGCACCTCCATTCTGGTGACAAGAGGGGGTGCCTGAGCTAGTGGACACCCCACCCCCACCCCCAGAGGGTTCTACTATGCATGTGCACGGATCTCCTCGAAATTTAAAGTGATAGTTTCCGCTTAAAACCAAACAACCACAGCTGGCCCTGAAGTGTTTATCACTAGAAAAAGGGCCTCAACAGGGATTGTGGAGTGGGACAGGAAGACTAGAAAGGAAATAGGCCAAAAATTAAATCCTGAGTTACCTCACAATGACCAACAGTGGCATCTTGAAATTTCTCAGG
>NW_006408696.1:6805218-6817166 GCF_000296735.1 Chrysochloris asiatica | reverse complement strand
ATTCAAGAAGCTCAACAAACCCCAGGAAGGATAGACCCTAAAAGACAATCACCAAGACATATAATAATCAAGCTCTCCAAAATCAAAGATAAGGACAGAATCCTGAAAGCAGCTAGGGAAAAGAGAAGTGTAACATACAAAGGCAAGCAAATCAGATTAAGCTCGAATCTCTCAACAGAAACCATGCAGGCAAGAAGACATATACAAAACCCTGAAAGAAAAAAAAAACTGCCAACCAAGAATCCTCTACCCAGCAAAGCTGTCAATCAAATACCATGGCATAATCAAAACATTCTAGGATAAACAGAAGCTAAGGGGTTTTGCCAAAGCCAACCCTGCTATGAAAAACATCCTAAAGGAAGTTCTGTGGACTGAGAACCAACAAGAACAGACAACAACTAGAGAATGGCGTATATGGCAGCAGCATCCTGAACTCAGTCAACACATGAAAGAGTCAAGAACAGAATAAAATTATAAGAACAGAGGATCTGGAAGGTCAGTGTATGATCAAAACAATTACAATGTGAAAGAAGGTTAACACAGAGAAACAGAGATTCAAGTGGTGGGAAGGTCAGATAGATTACAGGATTAAAATAGACTGTCTTAAATGGAGGGGGAAGAATTAATGGAATATAAAGTTACCACAATGGGGTTAGGGTGGGGGGTTTAGTTCGGGTGTTGGGGAGGGCAATAGGGAGGAGGCAGAAGAACAAGATAGATAGGGGAACACTGAGACAAGTTTGTATGTCCTTGTCCTAAGGGGTACAGAGTTAAATAGTGATGCATGCTCGACCTTGGAACAACAAGTCTCTGGAATACAGGGATCTAGGTATAGCCTGAAGAGGGGAAATAATACTAAAATGCTTGACTGTCTATTATAAAATAGACACTTGAGTGTGATAGAAAGGAATACTGGGAAACATGATTAGAGAAAACTTGTAAGCCCATCTTCAGCCTATAATTGATTGGAATACCTAAAAGGGGGTCTACAACTTGCCCAGTGAAATAGGCCTCTAGCAAACCCTTTACAGAGTATAGGACCTTAGGTGGAATCCTGAGTCCCATCCAGAACCTTATGAGGTGGAACATTCCCACTAGAAAGGACAAGCACACCAGCCTAAAAACAGCTACAGTGACAGAAGATACATCTTCAAAGAAAGATCATCAGGAAAAACCCAAAACAAAAATGTCAGCATGACTGGCTGCTACAAGAACAAGCAAGCTGTTCACCAGGAAGCCATCAAGGCAAGCAATCAAGTTCCTTCAGGACAAACTCCCCTCTAAGACTGAAACTCAAAAGGAACACACAAACAAGTATGTAAGCTTGCTGGTGAACACATTGGTTAGTGGAAGAGAGGGGGAAAGCAGCAATGAAGAAATGGGCTGAGTTCAACCACCGTCCATTGACTCCCATTGACCTGGAGATGAGAGGGAGAAGAGGAAGGGCTGATTGGTCCAAAGTGTGGTGAGACCTGAAGACACTTGAGCCCATGAACAAGGACATAGCCACAGTGAGCTAGAACTAAGAGTGAATCATCCAGCTGATATGAAGGGAGGGGAGATGCACAAGAACACCCAAACTTGCAGATAGTACCTATTTGACCTATCCTGATGGCTCGATAATCAGAACTTGACTAGAGGAAGATTATAAGAAAAAAATATATATATATATATTTTTTAAATAAAGGAAACCAGGGTAAATTGCTACAATTTGATGAACCTGACCTATACTCAGAGAGGTAGTTACTCTAAATACCAACAGAGAGGGAAGGAGTCTTCACACATCAAGTATCAATGCTATCCCCTCTGTACACAGGGTAGATAGGGACAGGCAACTTAGACATTGGCTACCTAAAATGAAAGGGCAATAAAGTCACAAATTGACTTACAAGGTTTCAAGAGGGAGTTTAGTTTAAGAGTATGGGGGGAAAGGAAGACTCTCCACTGAATAGTTTTCATCTTGTCTAGATGGATCTGATAAAAAGAGATAGGGATAAGATTCGTATATTCAGTAGAGAATAATTGTTATCATGACTAATTGTGACTGTCACAATTTAATGATAGAAGTTTTGTAACAAAAACAGGGGTGTGGTTAATCTTACAGTCCAGAAACAGAGGACCCTAGGGCCATCAAGGGAGAAGAGCACAAGCAGAATGCAAGACCTTGTCCAGAGAAGCAGCGATGCCAGAGACAGAGGCAGAGATGGGGACATGGAGAGAGGGAGCAGCTGAGGACTCTAGATTCATGGGAACACAGGGACTAAGAGCTGGTGGCCAGGAGCAGACTTGCAGAATGTGCCCTTTGGAGATGTAAATTATTATATATGCTGATTTTTTGTTTTTGTGTTTTTTTAAAAAAAAAAAAAGCTAAAGTGGATAGAGAGAAATACTGTTAAGTGATGGTACATGGAGGGGATTATAAGCATTGAAACAAAGTGTATGATTTGTTGAATATAAAACTGATGATCTGTCCTGTAAACTTTCACTCAATCCACAATACAAACCTTAAAAAAAAAAAAAGAAGAAGGAGTGATAGGAGCAAAGCGTCTCCTTTGAACCTGAGGTCCCTACACCGAGAACCTCCTAGACCCAGGAGCTAGAAAACTGTGGCACTGGAGATGGCATAAGACAGCAAGAAACAGTGGCAGCAGACCTAGGAGGCAGATCTAAGATAGTGCAGTGGGCTTCCCAGCCCATGAAGCAATGGGCGTGCCAACCCATAGAGCAAGACAGCTCAGCGCCTTTGGGGAGGAGCCTTGCTGGTGGAGTGGGGTACCTCCAGGCTCTTGTTGGTAGTGCTAAAGAGCTTGGTAACAATTATACTCAAGCAGAGCAGAGGACTGATGGGTCAAGGACCAAGAGATCAAGAGCCAGTCCTCTTATCCTTGCCTGTGGGTATGGCCAAAAGGCTGTCCTGACCAAACAAATGTGTCCTGAGTCATTCTTGATCCTGAATTGTAACTATCCCCTCCCTAAAAAAGGAGCCCTGGTACCATAGCAGATTGCGATCTGTGTTGCCAACCACAAGGTCAGCAGTTCAAATTTACCAGTCGCTCCTTGGAAGACAGATGAGGCCTTCTGCACCCATAAAGATTTACAGCCTTGGAAATCCTATGCTTGGTCACTATGAGTCAGAACTGATTAGATGGCACTTCACCACCACTACTTCTCTAATAAACCCCATAATCACGAGTATGGTGTATGAGGCCATTGTGGTGAATTACTGAACAGAGTTCCATGGGAGGGAGAGAGAACTGGTATCAGAATTAGTAAAAAAAAATAAAACAGAAAAACAAAAAATGCTGGAGCATGGAGGTCTACCTGGCTTCCACCTCACACCAATCACTCTTGGACTGTTGATGCTAGTAACGATTCTCCTCCTCCATTGTGAAGTTAGATGAGGAGATCCAACACTTCTAGGCTACCATTTTCACACCATCTGTACCCATTTTTCAAAATTCATATTTGTATTTTGGATGAAGGTTTACACAGCAGTTCCCATTCAACAACTTAAATTTCTACACAAGTTGTTCACAGTGACATGGATGATATTCTTCACAATGTATGAGCACTCTCATTATTTCACTTCTGGTTGTTTGATTTCCATTAATCTAGTTGTCCTGTCCCCTTATAATTCTCATCTTTGTTTTAAAGTCCTTCTTGATCGTTTGGACTCAGACTGATGATTTTTAAAAGGAGCATAGTACAAAGGGTTTATTCATTCTTTTGTGAGTAAAATTATTATTTAGGCTACAAAGTGACCTCACGTTAGTCCCAGTTCGAGGTTTGAAGAGGATCTCAGGGTGACAGTCTCAGGGAGTCATGGAGTCTCAGCCAGTCCAGTAGCACTGTTTGTTGTTGTTTTGTTTTTAGGAACTTGAGGTTCTGTTCTACAGTCCTCCAATTCCATCAGGGTCCAGCAATAGTGACTCTGAGTAGAATGGTCAGTAGATATAGCTGGACCCTATCTAGTTCTGGTCTCAGGGTAGATGAAGCTGTGATTTATGTAGATTACCGAAGCCCTGATGTGTTGCTGCAAGATAATGTGCTGGACTGCAAGGTCAGTTTGAACCGCAAGGTCAGTGGTTCAAACCCACCAGCTGCTCCTCAGAAACCTTAGGGTCGCTATGGGTTGGAACCAACTTGATGCTACTTAACAACAACATTCTGTAGATTAGTTTCTTCTTTGAGTGTTTGGTTTCCTTCTTTCTCTTTTGCCCCAAACTAATTGTTGTATCTTAGATGGCCACTTGCAAGCTTGTAAGACTCCAGACACTGCATTTCAAACTAACATGTAGACCATAACTTTATGAATTCTGTTATGCCAATTGACTGGAACATCCCACGAGACTATGGTTCTAATCCTTCAGACTTAGAAATCTAGTCCCAAAAAGTGTTTATGTCTAAGAAGTACCCATAATTGTGCCTGCTGTGAGCACTGGATGGCGAGCAATAAGGTGGGCGGTTTGAGCCCACCATCAGCTCCATGTAAGAAAGATGAGGCTTTTTGCTCCCTCAAGGATTTACCGTCTTGGAAACCCTATTTGCTATGAGTTGGAACTGACTCAACGGCACTTAACAACAGCTAACTGAAAGGTCGGCAGTTCAAACCCACCAGCCGCTTGGCAAGAGAAAGATGCTTTCTGCTCCCATAAAGATTTACAGCTTCGGAAACGCTACACAGAGTTGTTACGAGTTGGAATCAGCTTAGTGGTAGTGAGCTATGTGTTTCAGTCTATACATGGATATAGGTCCATCCAGTCTCATAGGTGCAGCTACACATGACTGAGCCTATTTTTAAATGACCTCGCTATGGTTCCTGAAGCAAAATAAATAGATAAAGTTAGACACCCTTCTTCTAAAACATCAGGCTGCAAAGAAGATGAAAGGTTCCAACATGGTCACACCCAGTTTTCCAAAGAGGCCGCAGCAAATGCTTGGGAAGAACGGGCTTACTCCACATGCCTTCTCTCAGACAAAGAACTGTGAGCCTTGTTTGGAGAGGCTGCCAACGGCCCCAGGTGTCCGAACAGTGAGTACTGCCGATGGAAGCCTGGTGTTCTCTGTTCATCCGACTTGGTGGCGGTGTGATTTGGTTTCTAAATGACTGTTCCAGGGCACTGGCAGCCTGATGAGCCTGGGACACTTGGGTTGTTGCAGGTGGTAACCCAGCGTGCCCTCCGGTACCCCCGACCTTCCCAAAGCCCAGAGCACATGTGACACAAAGCTGGTTTGAATATAATGTTGCGTTTCACTGTGAAAGCAGGTGCCTAAATCACACCTGCAAGTCATAACTGTTGTTTAAGGGCCCCTACTGTAGCAGAGAGCTGGGTCTGTGATTGGCTGAGCTTTTGTTTCGTTTTTATTTTCAGAGCTAGTCGCAGACTGTATTCCTGCCACTGAAACCCAAACCAAACCCGCTGCCGGTGAGTCATTTAGACTCATAGTGACCGTACATGAATTGAAATTTGGATAAAAGGAAGACAACTACAGGGTAAGGAGGGAACACTGTCTGCCATGAAACCCACACACAATCTCCAGCATCAAGTCCACGGGGAGTTTCCAATAGCCATCAGTGAGGTTTTGGCCTCTGTATGCCGTGGGACAGCAGCCTCTGGCTGCTCGCCTGCTTCAGTTTAACCAGCAAAAGCTCTTCAGCTATTTATTTATATATTCTTGATTTTTTTTAAAATTCTATTCACAGATACCTTTTTAATTTTTCAGGCAATTTCCCATCGTTTCTATCATTTTCTCCATACAATTAGTTTCAAGAAGCCCCAAGAGGTTAAATGATAACCCTAAGGTTCTCCAGAAATGGTTCTACCACTGCTTATTGAAGACCCACCAATGATTCAAGGTCGGTGGTTCAAACCCACCAGCCACTCCTCAGAAATCCTATCCAGGGTCACTATGAGTTGGAACACAAACTCTCTTTAACCTCTAGGTTATGTGGTTTCTATTGTCCCACTTTTAACCATTTCTTTCCCAGATGCCTATGCAAAGCTTAGCTCCTTTAGAGATGAACTTGTCCAGTACTCTCCTGGAAGTTCTTCCCCAGGACATGACAAATAAAATGCCTCAGGGATGGACTTAGAACCTGGGGCTCATAGATGAAAGATGATAGAAAAAAAATCAATAAATAGAGGTTGTCACCAAGTCAATGTGTATTAGACCCCATGGATATCAGAGTAGAAGTATGCTCCGTAGGGTTTCCAGTGGCTGATTGTTCCAATGTAGATTGCCAGACCTTTCTTCAGCGGCACCTCTGAATGGACTTGAATCCCCAACCATTTGATTAGCAGCTGATTCATTAACAGTATTAACCTAGGGACTCCAGTGACAGCGGTGTGGTTTTAGTGAACAAAGGATTTTTGGAAAAGTCATTTAGAAAGTCACTGCCAACATTCCTTTCTGCCTCCTTCATTCATCAACCCACCCCTGACTCTCCCTAAAGAGCCCTGGTGGTGAAATGGTTAAAACACTCACCTGAAACACTTTCTCCCAGGGAGAAAGGGGAGGCAGTCTGCTCTCGTAAAGGTTTACAACTTTGACCCAGCTCCTGTTGTACCTGGTTTTAAAAGAATATTTCCTTTTCCCAATTTCATTTTAAAAGATAGTATTAAAATATTACGCTACATACATTGTCTCCTATCTTCCCAGCACAATTTGAATTTAATTTTGTGAGGAGACAAGGAAGAACTTGCAATCTCTCTCTTTCATCCTTTGATTTCATTATAAATTGTGAGAATTAAAGCAATATACTTATTCACACAGGGAAGGCTTTCAGGAAATTAACATTAAATGAGAATTGAGGCATAAAACTCTTTTTTAATCTATTTCGTAAAAATTGGGGTAGAATTTTTAACAGAGGTGCCTATTGTCTCCTGTAAATTCGTTTCAATGGCATTTGGAGAGTAAATTGCATCAACATGAAAAGCAGAAATGTACAGCAGACAAATCTTCTCATTATTCTAATTCAAAAAAGATAGTCTAGCAAAACCCTGAGGCAAACTGATGGTTTTCAAACTGAATCCATTCCATGCGTAAAGCTTGCTGCGTGTGATTCACAGCGGACTTTGAAAAACTGATGCTGTGATCAACTAACTCAGCTCTCATTATTCCCTATCTCCTCTCCATTGTTCGCTATAGAGATTGAACAGAACCAGACACTTGTATTAATAGGTAATTGCCTGATTTCAACCATCGTACTGTGTCAAAAGTCTGTCTTGGGTTTCCAGGAATGTCCCTTAGAAGTGAGAATGGTAAGACTTCGTCTCTCACTTTTTGGACATGTGATCAGGAGGAACCAGTCCCTAAAGAAGGACATCATCATGCTTGGCTAAGTAGAGGGTCAGCAAAAAAGAGGGAGACCCTCAATGTGGTCGATTAACATTGTGGCAGCAACAATGGGTCCACACATAGCAACGGTTATGAGCAAGGAGCCCTGGTAGCGTAGTGGTTGTAAATTGGGCTGCGAACCTTAAGGTCAGCAGTTCGAAACTACCAGCTGTTCGCGGGAGAAAGCTGAGGCTTTCTGCTCAACTAAAGATTTACAGTCTCGGAAACCCTGTGCAGGGTTGCTATGAGTCGGAACCGACTCCACGGCACATAACCTACCCAATAGTGCCAACAGTGCCAGGCAGCATTTCCTTCTGTTGTATATGAGTCAGAACCAACTTGACAGACCCAACAAGGATACACAAGAATGAGCTTGTACTTGGGAAATTCACACTGAGGTGGGTAGTGTTTATTGCTTTTGCAGAGCTAAGGAACATTATATCTGAAAGAGATAACATAGCATTTGTCAATTCAATGCCTGCAACTCACTTTCAAATGATTCAGAAATAAACCTTGTAAAAATACAGAGAGAATTGTATGAAGCAAATGTGGTAAAATGCTAACCACTGAAAAATGTGGATGAAGGGTATATAGCTCTTTATATCATTCTCACAATTTTATTGTAAGTTTGAAATTCTTTCTAAATAAAGCGTTGCGGGTTAATGCACTGGATTGCAAAGTCGGTTTGAACCACAGTGTCATCCGTTCAAGCTCACCAGTCACTCCTTGGAAACCCTATACAGGGTCGCTATGGTTCGGAACCAACTCAACGGCACTGAACAACAACAACAAAAGCTATTAAAAATAAGGAATTAAAAAAATTGAATTCATGTATCATTATGCTAAGATGGCACTGTAGAGTAAGCACTGGACGGCTAACCATAAGATCAAGAGTTCAAACCCACCAGCCACTTCAAGGGAGAAAGATGAGGCATTCTCCTCCTATTAGGATTTACAGCTTTGGAAACCCTATACAAGGTCTCTATGAGTCAAAATCCTTATGTTTGGAACCTAGTTTGACACTAAGTTTTGGCTTGTGAGCTACTGCTAGTGTTAAGTGGATTCTAACCCATAGCGACCCTGTACAGGATTTCCAAGGAGCAGCTGGTGGGTTTGAACTACTGACCTTGTGGTTCACAGTCCAGTGCTGATCCTACAGCGCCACACAAGAAGTCCTCATGAGCTATTAGTGGAAGCCTACTTGGCTTTTGTTTCCTCTGATAAAGGTATAGCCTCAAGAGAAGAGCTAAGGGATATCACCCACCTTCTTCACAACTAGATGGCAGATATGATGCTGGAGCTGAAGCAGCTGTCTTATGACCATGAGACAACAGACCTAAGAACAAAAAATGCCAAGGCTGCAACAGCAAAAAGAAAGCAAGTTTGGTCTTTGATAATGTTGTATAATGACTGGGTCAGCTCTGAGACTAATCTCTGGTGTCTTGTGTCTTAAGCTGCTCCAAGTAAAGTGTGGCACTGTGAGTTAATGAATTGGACTGCAAAGTTTGAACTGCAAAGTCAGTGGTTCAAGCTCACCAGTCACTCCTCGGAAACCCTATACAGGGTCGCTATGGGTTGGAACCGACTCAAAAAGCATTTAACAACAACAGTAAAGTACAGCCCAAAGCATTTCAATATGAGGGGGCTCCAAAAAGTTCATGGAAATGGAATGAAAAGATGATGAATTTGTCCACACACTTTTTGAAGCCCCCTCGTCTGATTGTGCTGAACATCTTTTTTTAACCTCGCTGTTGTTAAGAGCCGTCGAGTCGGTTCCAACCCTGTATAGGGTTTCTGAGGCTGTAAATCTTTACGGGAGCAGAAAGCCTCATCTTTCTCCCGCGGAACAGCTGGTGTTTTGAACTGCTGACCTTGCAGTTAGCAGCCCAACTCGTAACCACTATGCTATAAATTCCCATCTTGTTTGGAGGGAATGCCAAAATAGGTCCTTCTCCCCATTTCAGAACACTGACTCAGGGAGGCTCTATAGAACTGTTCCTTAGGGTTTCCAAGACTGTACATCTTTAAAAGAGCAGACAACTTCATCTTTCTCCCTTTCAGGAGCTGGAGGACTTGAACCACCAACCTTGTAATTAGCAGCCCAACACTTAACCCATTATGCCAGCAGGGTTCCATCTCAGAAGTCTCGAAGGGGGCAGATACTTCCTCTCCCAGTGTCCTGAAAGTCAGGGTGCCAGAACACATGACCCAGTGCTGCCAGCGGAAACAACCCCCCACTCTAGTTGGAACATAGCTGGTCGTGGGGAGATGTCAAAGGCAGGGGACTTGATGACGGAGGAATTGTCACTCGGTGTCTCAGTGGCTCCAAGATAAACTTTTTTCCCCGGCCTGATTCCTTGGCCCATTTTGGCTCTGTTGCCAGCTATTGGGCCTTCCTTTGTGCCCGCCAATTTCCAGAACCCAGTTTTCCACCGTGCAGGTCAGTGTTCTGAAATACCTGCTAGAACTTGTCCTATAAACCAACCCCTTTTCTGCATAAGCTAACCAGGAAGGATTCTGCATTAACAATGAGTAACTAGGACAGATAGAAATGGCCCCCAATTAAAAACTAGAATGCTCACATCCAATTCCACGTTTCTGATTTCTCTTGGGGAAAAATGTGAAGATTATGCACTGCTGGGTTGCCATTCTCCTGCAGCATCAATGGGCTTATATACTGGGTAGCATCTTCCCCTCACCTTTGATATTGTGGTGCTAACTGCTGTCAAGTCCATTCTGACTCATAGTGACCCTGTATAGGGTTTCCAAGGAATGACTGGTGGCTTTGAACCACCAACCTTGAGATTAGCAGTCCAGTGCTAATCCTACAGAGTCACACCGGGACTCTACACCCACCTTTAGATGATTCATGTGTGTTAATGCATTGGACTGCAAGGTTGGCTTGAACAGAAAAGTTGGTGGATCAAGCTCACCAGCCACTCCTTGGAAACCTTATATAGGGTCGCTATGAGTTGGAACCGACTTGATGGCACTTAACAACAACAACAACACCTGGTTTTTTTAGTTTGTATCTTCCTGTCCAAGATCAATCCCACTGCCACCAGGTAATTCTGCCTCATGGTGTCCCCATGTGTTACGGAGTAGAGCTATGTTAGAGGGTCTTTTGTTGTTGTTACGAGGTGACATCAAGTCAGTACTGACTCATAGCAACCTTATGCACAACAGAACAAAACACTGCCAGGTCCTGGGTCAACCTCACAATCGTTACTACACTTGAGCCTATTACTGCTGCCACTGTGCCAATCCATCTCATTGGGGGCCTTTCTCGTTTTCTTCAACCCTGCACTTTACCAAACATGATACCCTCTCCAGGGACTGGTCCCTCCTGATAATACACCCAAAGTATGAGAGACAAAGTCTGGCCATCCTGGCTTCTAATGAGCATTCTGGTTGTACTTCTTAGAACACACAGATTTGTTGGTTCCCTCTCATGACAAGCTATGGATAACACTGCAAAGAATGGGTATCCCAGAACACTTCATTGTGCTCATGAGGAACCTGTACATAGACCAAGAGGCAGTTGTTAGAACATAACAAGAGGATACTGAATGGTTTAAAATCAGGAAAGGTGTGCACCTGGATTGTATTCTTTCACCATACGTATACAATCTGTATGCTGAGCAAATAATCCAAGAAGCTGGATTATATGACAAAGAACGGGGCATCAGGATTGATGGAAGACTCATTAACAATCTGTGATATGCAGATGATAAGACCTTGCTTGCTGGCAAGAATTTTTGTTGTTAAGTGCCATCGAGTCAGTTCAGACTCATAGAGACCCTGTATAGGGTTTCTGAAGAGCACACTAGAGGTTCTTTGGGGGTACTGGAATTGTTCTGTATCTTGATGTTGTTGATGGTTATACAAAGCTGTTGTTATTGTTACTGTTGCAGTGCCATGAAGTCAGTTCTGACTCACAGACTCTGAACAGGGTTTCCAGATTGTGACTGGTGGGTTTGAGTGGTCAACCTTGTGGTTAGCAGTCCAGTGTTTATCCCACAGTGCCACACCAGGATTCCATTCAAATCTATTGTTGCTGGGTGCCAGTGAGTCGATTGTGACTCAAACTCACAGTGACCTTATGCACAACAGAATGAAACACTGCCTGGTCCTGTGCCACCCTCACGATCATTGCTAAGCTTGACCGCGTTGCTGCTGCCCCTGTGCCAATCCATCTCATTAGGAGATGTCCTCTTGTACACTGACCCTCCACTTTACCAAGTATGATGTCCTTCTCCAGGGACTGGTGCTTCCTGACAGTGCGTCCAAAGTATGAGAGTCGAACTCTCGCTATCTATACGTGTGTTAAAATTTATATGTGTACCACTATAAGCGGATGATCCTGACCTATGCTTGTGGATGCATATGACAAAGGAGCCAACAAATCTCTACAGTGAGGATCAGTCCCACCCCCTTGGTACAGAGGGTCAACAGGGAGGGGGAATTTAGACATTGGCTACCCAAAATGGGGGGACTACAAAGGCAAGAAGTGACTGGTTTACAAGCTTTCAATAGGGAACCTAGCTCCAGAGGATACAGAGAAAGGTAGAACCTCCACTGAATTGTTTCCATTCTGTCTGGATGGGGTT
>NW_006408696.1:6803306-6804846 GCF_000296735.1 Chrysochloris asiatica | reverse complement strand
GGGGGGGGTGGGGAGGCATGTGGGGTGTACCCTTTGGGTGTTTGATGATGCATGCAGGGGATTGTGATCATTGCAATAAAAACAAAGTAGGACAGGATGAATGTAAAGATAATGTTACCCATGTAAACTAACACATAATTCACAATAAAAACTCACACACAAAAAAATCTGTGTGTTAACATTCACAGACCAGCACAACCCACCAATTATACTTACGATACTTTTTTAAATGAAGTAAAATATTTTTTAAATTATTATTGAAAACAGGCATTTTCTGAATCCCATTAATTGATAACCTACCATGTACCAGCTGGAGCCAGGTATTAAGGATTCAAAGATGAGTAAGGCAAGATCCCACCCCCACCCATTGTTGTTGTTAACAAAAATACCCCATGAAAATAATGATCCAAGCATCATAAGTGATCAGTGGAGGCACACCAACCATCCCAGTCTCCATCAATTTGTAATCAGCACTATTTACACTGGGAATTAGGAAGAGTACTAATTATATTCTGCCCTTTTGATGGGCTCTGAAAATTCCAGGAATGCTGCTTAAATCACATTCACTTATTAGCCCAGCCCCACTTAGCAAACTCACAGGTTTGCCTTCAGACTTAACCTTGTAGATTGTCAAATTCATCCAAGGGGAAGGCCAATTTGTATAATCCATTCTGGCTGCCCACTGGCAGATGAAAGAGATCCAGCCCAGAGCAGAGAAAAACTTGACACAATACTTATCAAAATTCAAACAATCTAGAAATCTAAAATATACTGAGAACTGCAGCTGAGCCTTTAGTATTTGCTTCTCCAGGGTGGTGGTTGTTGGTTTTTTTCTATGCATATACTAACATATGCACATACATTATTTGCTTTGCAACAATGTGATCATACTGTATAAACTATCTCATGCAACCTTTTTCTTTTTCTTTTAAACTTTACTGTGTATGGAGAGTTCCACTCTGACACGCATGGGGTCTCTATGAGTCAGAGTCCACAAGATCACAACTGGTTATGATCAAATATTGAGGTGTTTACTTAAATAAGAAGTACAGGCATGGAGGAAATTTCTAGCCCTACAAAAGAGCTCCTACGTCTTTTCTTATGGAAAGCAACTCACCCCTCCCTTTGCCTCACTATTGTCTTTCAATTCAGCACCCTGGGCTTTGGTTTAAACAATTCTTGATGGGGCACTGTAGAATAAGCACTGGACCAACAACCACAAGGTCAGGGGTTCAAACCCCCTAGCTGCTCCTTGGAAACCCTATACACAGGGTCACTATGAGATGGAACTGACTCGATGGTTGGTTGGTGCAAATGGTTTGCACTAGGGAGTCCTGGTGTGGCGCTGTCAGATAAGCACTGGACTGCTAACCACAAGGTTGTCAGTCCAAACTCACCATCCACTCCTTGGAAAACCTGTACATGGTTGCTATGAGTTAGAACCGATTTGATGGCACTTATCAACAGTAGTGTAGTGGTTACAAATCGGGCTGTAAACCACAAGGTCAGCAGTTCGAAACTACCAGCTGCTTCGCGGGAG
>NW_006408696.1:6790838-6802721 GCF_000296735.1 Chrysochloris asiatica | reverse complement strand
ACAGGAGAGGAAAGCTTCATCTTTCTCCCGCACAACAGCTGGTGGTTTTGAACTGCTGACGCTGAGGTTAGCAGCCCGATTCATGACCATTATGCTACCAGAGCTCCATATATATATATACACATACATATACACATACATATAGATAGATATATGTATATGTATGTATGGAGTCCTGTATATGTATGTATGTATATGTTTGCATGGAGTCTGGCGCTATGTGTTATGCGCCAGACTGCAAAGCCATTTGAACTGCAAGATCAGTGGTTCAAGCTCACCAGTTCACTCCTTGGAAACCCTATAGAGGGTCGCTATGGGTTGGAACTGACTCGACGGCACTTACCAACAACAACATATATATGTATAAGGAGCTCTGATAGTGTACTGGTTTCAAATCTGGCTGCAAGCCACAAGGTCAGCAGTTCAAAACTACAGGGTCGCTATACATACATATATGTATATATATCATACACATATATATGGTGGTGGTGGTGGTTATGTGCCGTGGAGTCGGTTCTGACTCATAGTGACCCTGTACAGGTTTTCTGAGACTGTAAATCTTTACGGGAGCAGAAAGCCTCATTTTTCTCCCGTGGAACAGCTGGTATATATATACCACAAAACAACCTAGGGAACAGTTCTATTCTGTATGTAACACATGGGGCTGAAATGAGTTGGATCAGTTGAGCAGCGCAGGGCACCACAACCTTACACGTTGGATTCAACAGCCCTTAATGTCTAAGGAAAGGTACACAAGACAGTGGCCACAGTAGGGAGAGACAGACTCCCCCTTGTCACTGTATGCTCTTTTGGACTCCTAGAACTTTTACCCACAGGTAGGCATCACTTAGGAGCCCTGGTGGCGCATTAGCTAAGTGCTCAGCTGCTTACTGAAAGTTGGTGGTTCGAACCCACCAACAGGAGATATGGCAGTCTGTTTTCCTAAAAGAAACGTTTCCTTGGAAACCTCATGGGGCCGTTCTGCTCTGTCCTGTAGGGTCTCACTGAGTTGGAACTGATTTGACAGCAGTGGGTTTGGTGTGGTTTGTGCATCATTTATTCAAATAAATGCCCAAATATCATTTCAGGTAACAAGAATGAATTCTTATGTTATTGTTTTTAAGTGCTACTGAGTTGGTTCTGACTCATAGTGACCTTGTATAGGGTTTCTGAGGAGCGGTGTCGGGGTCCTATGTCGGGGTCCTGCCTCGACAAAGGGTTGCCTCGACGAAGCATGAGTTTCACGAGGGTGGGAGATCTGGTAGGCGAAAGATATAGAATAGAAACAAAACAGACACAAAGAAGACAGACACACAAGTTTGATGCATGTCTGGAAAGACGAGAGAGAAAGAAACACTCTGAGACCAGAGTGGATGCAAACTGACAGGCAAGCTAGCATACAGGGCTAGATTTTCCTCAGTCTTTTATTCGTTTTCAGATCAGGGAAATCAAGGCAGGAGCTACAAGTTTAATGTGATTAATTATCTGAAGAGGGTACAAAGTGATTTCACAGAATCTCATGTATAATTCAGATCTTAGAAAATTAGCTTGTGCTCAGAAAATTATCCTGTGCTCATATTCTTAGCCAACCATTCTTCCAGAGTTAAAGGCGCAGGCAAGCAATTATTGGTTTAAACTTTAACTTCATGGGCCCCCGTGGCCCAGGGCAGCGACTTGCGGTATCCTATGAGCTAATGCTTATTTCTATATTAAATTTTTGGTGGTGAAGAGACAGACAGAGAAGTGTTAAGAGGGTCAGCTAAGTGCACATAGCCACCGTCCATGTACAACAGGATCCCCAAGGAGAGCGTCAGGATCAAGATGATCTTGCCCATGGGTGGTTTGTGGAGGTTGCTACTATTACTACTTAATCCTTTTTCATAGTCCCAAAACATCTGTTCCTGTCCGAGAGTTGTTTGGGAAAGTTTAACTGACTCTGCCTTAGGAGCATTCTCTGTACGGTTGTCAAGCATAGATACCAGCAGCTTATGTTTTAGCTTAATATTATACATAACTGAGTAGTTACCCAGAGAGTAATTATTACATTCTGCCCAAATCGCCACTGCTTGTCCCTCAGAGACCTTGCCTCTGATAACAGCCTGCACAGCCTGTACTGCCAGGGCAGTGACATTTACAGAGGAGCCATTAACCGAGACAAAGTGCGTATTATTACTGGACTTAAACATTCTTCCAGAGGCTACAGCTACCGGAGTTGAAAGCAAGCAAATCAGATAAAGAATACACAATACAGTCATAGGGAGAAATTGAATAGTTTTAGCCAGGGGGTGAGTTCGCCAAAGGCCATGTGCCTGGGCCCTCAGGAGTTTTACGTCCTGGTCCACAAGGGCCATGACCTGCAGATCCGGAGTGGGCCCCTGGTCCAGAGTCTTGTCTGTCTTCTCAAGGGGACACAGCGTCTCGGGGTCTGCATATGTCATCACCGGCAGAGCAGCTGGTGGGTTTAAACTGCTGATCTTGCGGTTAGCAGTCCAGTGCTTATCCAATAGCACCATAATTTGTTGTTAAATGCCGTCGAGTCAATTCCGACTCATAGCGACCCTGTATAGGGTTTCCAAGGAGCAACTGGTGAGCTTGAACCACCGATCTTGCAGTTCATGGTGACCCCATTTGTATTAGAGAAGAACTTGTTTTGTAGGGTTTTCAATGGCGGAGTTTTCAGAAACTTCATCTTTCTCCTTTGGAGAGGCTGGTGAGCTTGAATTGCCGATCTTGTGCTTATCAGTCCAGTGTGCTTATCCTACAGAGTCACCGAGCTTATATACATACATATATATATACATGTATATGTATATGTTAAGTGCCGTCGAGTCAGTTCTGACCCATAGCAACCCTATACAGGATTTCCGAGGAATGACTGGTAAGCTTGAATCGCCGACCTTGTAGCTCAAATGGCTTTGCAGTCTGGTGCATTAACCCACAGCGCCACACCAGGACTCTTTCTGTATGTGTGTGTATATATTGTGGTGGTGGTGGTGAATGTATGCCATCAAGTCGGTTCCAACGTACAGTGACTTTGTGTAACGTTTCCGAGGGAGCAGAAAGGTCCATCTTCCTCCTACAGAATGGTTGGTGTATTCCAACTGCTGACCTTGTGGTTAGCAGCCCAGCAGATAATTAGACTACCAGTGTACATGTGTATACACACACACACACACACACACACACACGAGGGTGAGTCAAAAATAATCCACGCTCTGGTTATATTAAAACTCTTGTCCACGTCCACGGCTGGTTACAACATTGAGCGTGCACATGAAGTGATTCTGTAGAATAGACAAATGATGGGATTATGTGGCAAATCAGCCATGGCTCAGCCTTTGAAATAATCTACTACAGACTTGGGTTTCAAAAAGTTTGTGCAAGATAGGTACGGAAACTACTTACAGAAGAACACAAACAGAAGCATTTGGACATCTGCAAACAAAATTTGGAGTGATACTCAAAGGAAGGTAAAAGTTTCTTTTAAAAATACTTGTTGCTGGCAATGAGACATGGATTCACCACTATGAGTAAACAGCAGAGTATAGAATGGAAACATCCTCAATTGACGACCAAGAAAAAGTTAAAAAGTAAGCTATTATCTGGAAAATTGATGCTTAAAGTTTTCTGAGATTCTCAAGGGCCAGTATTCGAACACTATCAGGAAAACTGTTCAACAGTGCTCATTACACTGAGACGTTCACTGAAGAGGTGAAATCTAAACTGTGGATTAAACACAGAAGACTGCTATCCAAGGTCCTTTTGATCTTGCATGACAATGCAGCCTGCACTTCTCTGCCCACGGTGTTGACATTCTGCAAAAACTTTGTTTTGAGGTGTTAAAGTATCTTCCCTCTAGTCCTGATCTTGCTCCTTTGAATTTTCACCTGTTTAGTACCCTGAAAGCAGCCCTTCAGAGACAAAGATTCCCCTCTGATGAAGAAGTGAAGACAGTGGTGCATTGGTGACTCACAGCTCAGCGTAAAACATTTTAAAATAAGGGAATATGAAAAGTCGCTGACAGATGGACAAAGTGTATTGAAAAGCAAGGAGATTGTGTCGAAAATTGATGTCTTTGTCTTTCGTAAAAGTTGATTAAAATAGATTCTGTCAGAGTGCAGATAATTTTTCCTCACCGTGTGTGTGTTGTGTATGTATAGATATATACTGGCTATTGTTGTTACTAAGTGCTGTTGAGTCAGTTCTGACCCATAACAACTCTGTATAGGGTTTCCAAGGAGCTACTGATGAGTTTGAACCATCGATCTTGTGGTTCAAACCAACCTTCTGGTCTAGCACTTATCCCACAGTGCCACACCAGGGCTCCAGAAAGAGGTGTATATCAAGGAAATGACTCACACAGTTGTTGTTGTTGTTAAGTGCCATCGAGTCAATTCCAAACCATAAAGACTCTGTATAGGGTTTCCAAGGAGAAACTGGTGAGCTTGAACCACCGACCTTGTACTTCACACGACTTTGCAGCCTGTGTAGAGATGGACAAGTTCCAAAGCTATGTGTCAGAGGTCATGTTGGAAGTGTCTTCTTCCTCACACAGCTATAGGGCTGATGAACCCAAGATGAGCAGGTCAGATAGCAGGCTTCTGACAACCGAGGAGTATGGATCCCAGCTTGGCAGTTAAGATGGCAGACTACTGATGTCTCCCGGGATCAGTAGGCATATGACAGACCATCGACTCAAGTCCAAATAACTGGAGGTCAGATGATGAGTCAGATGTAGGATCCAAACCCAGCAAAAAACATCCTGACTCACAGAGACCCTGTATAGGATTTCTGAGACTAAATATGGAAGCATCCAGCCTTATCTTTCTCCTGTGAAGTGACTGGTGGGTTTGAACTGCCGACCTTGCGATTAGCAGGCCAGTGCTTATCCTATAGCACCACCAGTACTTAAAAGTATATTTATTATTCGTGTAAAGCTTGATACATTTTCACAATCTGAACACACCTTTGTACCCAGGACTCAGCTCAGAGAGCAGTACTTCCTAAACCACCTCCCACAGCACGAGCCCATACCTCTAATGGGACTTTGGGAACCATCTCATGTAACTGCAGTTTACAGAAGGAAGAACCCAGGTCCAGGGAGGTGTACTTATTTTTAAAATATGCACCTTTCAAATACCGAGTACACTTTGAAAACACTCAATCGATGAGATTTGGGGAGGGCAGGAAAGCATTCCTTCTCTAGGGGAATTCATTCAGGTTTGTGTTTTTAATATGAGCTTTAAAAGGATCTCCTAGAGGTTTGGGGAGTCCTGTTGTGGCTCAGTAGGATAAGCACTGGACTGAAAGATCAGTTTGAACCTCAAAGTCAGTAGCTCAAATCCACCAGTTGCTTCTTGGAAACCCTATACAGACTCAAAGGCACTTAATAACAAGAAAAGGTTTTGGATGTGTCATCAATGAAATTATTCCATAGATTTGTGGAATTTTTTGTAAAAAAAAAAAAACATTTTTACAAATGTAAACCCACCCATGATGTAAATTTTGCTGTTGTTAAGTGCTATCAAATCAGTTCCAAGTTATAAAAACCCTATTTAGGGTTTCCGAGGCTGTACATCTTTGGGGGAGCAGAAAGTCTCATCTTTCTCCAGTGGAGCGACTGGTGATCTTGAACTATCAACCTTGTGGTTTGAAGACCAGTGCTTATCGTACAGAGCCATTATGCCCCCAAATCTAAATTATAGGGAGAAGGAAAAACTAAAATGTAAATTCTGGTGGTGGCTGTGGAGTCGATTCCAACTCATAGCGATCCTGTACAGGGTTTCCAAAGCTGTAAATCTTTACGGGAGCAGAACGCCTAGTCTTACTCCCGCGGAACAGCTGGTAGTTTAGAACTGCTGTAAATTCTAGGGCAAAGGAAAAACAGGTTTCGTTCTAGGCTGTTGTCTGGCCTCTTGCGCCACCTGCTGGTTATTTTTGAGTATCTCATCACTATATCCGGTTTTAGGCATGTGTTCGTGTAGTCAACAAATTGTTATTAAGTGCCCTCGAGTTGGTTCCAACTCATAGCAACACCGTAAAAGGTTTCCGAGGAGTGACTGGTGAGTATGAATCACTGACCTTGTAATTCAAACCGATCTGATGTCTCCAACAACTAGGTGTCCCTATTGTTGGGCATTGACATCACATAATCTGACGTATGGCGATCCCATACTTGCAGACTGGAACTGTTCCATAGAATTTTCAAGGCTGTGACTTTCCAAAGCATATTTCCAGGCTTATCTTCCAAGGTACCTCTGTTTTTTGTTGTTGTTGATTGCCGTCGAGTTGGTTCCAACCCACAGCAACCCTGTATAAGGTTTCTGAGGCTCGGCTTGTGAGCTTGAACTGCTGACCTTTCAAACCGACTTTGCAGTCCAATGCATTAACTCACAGCGCCACACCAGGACCTCTGGGTGGGTACCTCTGGGTGGGTTGAAATGCCAACTATTTAACTAGTATTTGAGTGCTTAAACACTTGCTTCACTCAGGGACTCAGAACACCTAAAATGTGCCAATTAGATTTATTTCCGTAAGACTCAGGAACTGGCCAAGGAGACAGACATCCATCCATTCACATATCAGTGAAAATTATAAGTGTAATGAATTCAACAGTGGCAGGTGATTTCCCATCCTGGTTGTTCCTCAGATGACATTTCTTGAATTCCCACTCCTAGAATTTTCTGTCCATAGGCCTGGAGTAGGACCCGGGGAATCTGTATTTGCAACCAATACCCAGTAAGATGCCTGAAGTGCAGACTAGGGTGGACACAGTTTTCTGATGTTGGAAGGGTAAGGTATGAAGAGAACTTTGAATGTTAAGTTAGATTTTGTATGCACTCAGTAAAAATCTGAGTAAAGCATATTTCCTCAGTGAACCAGTTTACCACAGACTAGCAAGCATAAATCATTGGAAACTGAAGTCCAGCCTCCAGCTGCTGAATCGATTCCAACTCAGAGCAGTTAGGGTAGTAGAGTGGAACGGCCCCGCAGGGCTCCCAAAGCCATCATCTGTGTGGAAGCAGGCTGCCACATCTTCTCCCTCGGAGCGGCTGGTGGGTTCGAACTACTAGCCTCTCAATTAGTATCTGAGCACTTAAATGCTGCACCATCAGGGCTCCTTAAATCCTTAGAAGGGCTTACTTATAAATGGAGAGAGTTGTGGAGTATTTTGTTGGGAGGGAAAAGCAACCGGCAGCGAGAGATAAGGAGGCAGAGAATGGGGGTGTTATTGGGGAAAAGAGGAGGCATATAGAAAGCAAAAAGGAAAGAAAACCAGGTCTCCAAAAATAATCTCATACTACAAGAAAACCACTCCAGAATCTCAGGCCTGTCACGATAAATCACCACAACATAAATACTCTTCAATCACCAGTGAATCATTTCCAACTCATGGCAGGCCCACAGGTGTTAAAGCAGAACTGTGTTCCAGAGGGTTTTCAATGACGGATTGTTTAAGAAGTAGATTGCCTGGCCTTTCTTCCAAGCCACCTCTGGGTGGATTCAAACCTCTAACCTTCCAGTTAGCAGCCAATTCTGTTGACTAGCAACTCCTCATATATGCTGTTATTGTTGTTGTTAAGTGCCATCAAGTTGGTCCCAACTCATAGTGATCCCGCATAAGGTTTCTAAGAGCAGCTGGTGGGTTTGAACCGCCAACCTTGCAGTCAGCAGTCCAATATTCCTTGTATGGGACCACACCAGGACTCTCATATACTACAAGGATTCAAACGGTCAAAAGTGTAACCAAGATTCCCAGCACTCCCTGGCCCATAATACACAGTGAGCTCCAAGACACACATTTTGGAAGCTTCTCTAACATGCTATCATTTTTAAGTGCTATTGAGTTGGTTCCAATTCATAGCAACCCGGTATTGGTCTTCCGAGGAGCTGGTGAATTTGAACTGCCAACCTTGCAGTTCAAACCAACCTTGAGGTGCCACACGAGAACCATATACCTAAGTCTAGTAAGTTCTCCAAAGTTTCCATCAAGGCAGGTACTTACCTGCCATTTGCAATGACACCATTGTCTACCACATGTGGCTGCTTGTGGGCAGGCTATACTCCCTCCCTGTTGCAGGGCAAACAGCAGAGCAAGGCTGGACCAAGCTGCAGTACTTTAACTCTCTGCCAAAGTGATTAGTCCATTGTGTGGCCGCGTGACTCCAAATGAACCAATCACTGTCCTTCTCTAGCCTTTTGGTAATTGACAATGGAAGACATTTACTCAGTGCCTACTTTAAGGGACTTATCAGATGTTTTCTTCCAGCTTTGGCAACCTATGAAACTATAACAATAACTTCATTTGAAATTCCCCATTTAAGAACAATATTTGTTAAGTGCATATTATATACTTCTACAGTCTGAAATTGATCAAACATGCAATCAGAATGTATTGATAATTATTGGTGATTGGAATGCAAAGGTTGGAAATAAAGAGGATGGATCTTTAGTTGGAAAATAAGATTTTGGTAATAGAAATGATTCAGGAAGTCTCATGATAGAATTCTGTAAGACCAATGGCTTATTCATTGCAAATACCTTTTAAAAATAACATAAAAGGCAATTATATACATGGACCTCAGTACTGTAGGTTAATGTGCTGGACTGCAAAGCCATTTGAACTGCAGTGTTGGTGGTTCAGGCTCACCAGCTGCTCCTCGGAAACCCTATATAGGGTTGCTATGGGTTGGAACCGAATCCATGGCACTTTACAACAACATCAGATGGAATACACAGAAATCAAATTGACTACATCTGTGGAAAAGCTCAATATCATCAGCCAAAACAAGGCCAAGGGCAAACTGCAGGAACAGACCATCCATTTTTCAGGTTGAAGCTGAAGAAAATTTAAAACATGTCCACGGGAGCCAAAATATGACTTTGAACATATCACATATGAATTTCGAAACCATCTCAAGAATAGATTTGATGCATTAGACACAAATGAGCGAAGACCAGAAGAATTGTAAGATGACATCAAGAGCAGCAAACAAGAAGAAAGTAAAAGTTCATTAAAAAGACAGGAAAGAAAGAAAAGTCCAAAATGCATGTCAGAAGTCACTCTGAAATTTGTTTTGGAGAGTAGAGATGATAAAACGAATGGAAAAAATGAGGAAGTAAAAGAGCTGAACAGAAAATTTCAAAGTGCCGTTAGAACTCTAGGTCTTTACATTACAATGAAAACATAGAAATCAAATAAAACCAAAAGGGAAGAACATACTCAGCAAAAAAAATTCAAGCCTCGACTTGTAATATTGAAGGATTCAATGGGCAAACTATTGAAGGATGAAGAAAGCAGCAAAAGAAAATGGAAAGGATACACAAGAGTCACTGTAACGTAAAGAAATGGCTGATGTTCATCCATCTCAAGAGGTACCATTTGATTAAGACCCGATGGTATTGAAGGAAAAAGTCCAAGCTACACTGAAGGCATTGGCAACAAACAAGACTCCAGGAATTGACTCACTACCAATTGAAATCTTTCAACAAATTGATGCAGCATTAAAGGCACTCACTTATCTGTGCCAAGAAATTTGGAAGACAACTAACTGGCCAATGGATTGAAAGAGATCCATATTGATGTCCATTCTAAAGAGAAGTGACCCAAAGGAATATGGAAATAATCAAACAATATCATTAATATTACATGCAAGCAAAAGTTTGCTGAAGAGAAATCAAGAACAGCTGAAATAGTACATAGACAGAAAACTGCCAGAAATTCAAGCCGGATTCAAAAGAAGATATGGAACAAGAGCTATCATTGCTGACGTCAGATGGATCTTGACTGAAAACAGAGAACATCAGAAAGATGTTTACTTATGCTTTATTGACTACGTAAAGACTTTTGGCTATGTGGTTCATGACAAGCTATGAATAACATTGCAATGAATGGGTATTCCAGAACACTTGTTTGTGCTCATGAGGAACCTGTATGTAGACCAAGAGGCAGTCATTCAAACATAACAAGGAGATACATAATGGCTTAAAATCAGGAAAGGTGTGTGCCAGGGTTGTATTCTTTCACCATACTTATTCAATCTGTATGCTGAGAAAATAATCTATGAGGAAGAATGTGACATCAGGATTGGAGGAACACTCATTAACAACCTATGATATGTAGATGATACAACCTTCCTTGCTGGAAATGAAGAGAACTTAAAATTCATACTCACAGCCTTCAGTATGAATTACAACTTGATGTGTAGAAAAGAAAATGCTATAACTGGACCAGTATCCATCACGAAAAATGGAGAAAACATTGAAGTCATCAAAGACTTCATTTTGCTTGGATCCATCATCAACACTCATGTAAACAGCAGTCAAGAAATCAAATGACAGATTGCACTGGGCAAATCTACTGCACAAGACTTCTTTAAAGTGTTCAAGAGAAAAGGTATCAATTTGAGGAATAAGTTGTTCCTGACTCAAGTCGTGGTATTTTCAATTGCCTCATATGCATGCGAAAGTCAGACAGTGAATAGGGAAGACTGTAGAAGAATTGATGCATTTGAGTTATGGTGTTGGAGAAGAATATTAAAAGTGCCGTGGACTGCCAGAAGAACAAACACATCTGTGTTGTAAGAAGTACAACCAAAATGCTCCTTAGAAGCCAGGATGGTGAAATTTCACCTCTTATACTTTGGGCATGTTATCAGGAGGGACCAATCCCTGGAGAAGGGCATCATGCTTGGTAAAGTGGAGGGTCAGCAAAGAAGAGGAAGACCCCCAACATGATGGATTGGCTCAGTGTCAGCCGGAATGGGTTCAAGCATAGTAGCAATTGTGAGAATAGTGCAGGCCCCCAGCAGTGTTTTGTTCTGTTGTACATAGGGTTAGGGTTAGGGTTATAAGTCAGAACCAACTTGATGCCACCTAACAACAAGAAGACAATATTTTTATGAGATTTCAACAGTGTGACAGACACTGTTAACCCAGTATACATGATCTCTTCTCCCTAATATGCCCTGATTTTGTTTGGGGCAGCAATAAGTTCTTGTAAGCATGCTCATTTCCTTGACTCTCATATGATACAGTTCCTGTTGATGATTAGTAAACTGAAGATTTCTAGAAGGTCGTCTAAACCTTGCTGAACCAGGCCACGTTTCACTGCTTCCTCCTTGTTCCTCCCCACAGTGCAGCCACGGAGCTGGAAGGGGAGCTATCAGGTTGCAATCATGGAATCAAAAGCATGCAGGCAGAATCCAACATACTAAAGATGTGAAGAGGAAATGCTAAGAATGTCGTTGTTGTTGAACAGTTTCACCAGCTATGTATGAACAGCTTGCTTCTACACTTCATGTTTTAAGACAAAAAGAAAATCCCTATTTGTTAATACCACAGAGGTATTATGAAAGATTGGTCTCAATCAGTAGTAGAATTATCCATTTACACTCTTGACTTCATTAAAAGCAGTTTATTTCCCCGTGCCTTGACTTTGGGCTTGTTGAATGATTTAGGTTGGCCAATGGGCTATTTGCAGATAAAATATGAGCACAGGCTTACAATAGGCTTATAAGGTTGGGCTTGCCCTCTTGTGTTTCTGCAGTCTTAATGAGAATGTGCTGAGAAACTTAGTGATCTCCAAAGAGATGTGGAAACAGGACTCAACCCAGCCCAAGGTCTGGAGCTAAGCCGCGCCTAACAGAGTCAACCCCAGCCAACCCAGAAATGTATGAGTGTGGAAAAAAAGTAAAAAGGCTTGCCATCTGAGATTGAGTATTGTTTGTTATCCAGTAATAGCAGACTGATAATCCATCATGGGAAAGCTTTCTGTTACTTGCACCCAAAAGCATTCTTAACAAATGCAAATAAGCTAAGACAGAGAGTGCCTTATTGTTGTTGCTAGTTCCACATGGACTCCTTTTTTTTTTTTTTTTAATT
>NW_006408696.1:6780997-6785323 GCF_000296735.1 Chrysochloris asiatica | reverse complement strand
GCTACAAATTCCCTTTGATGTAAGCTTTCCAACCTTCTAACTATTCCTTTATATGTGGTTCAGAGTTCTGGGACCATCCCCTGAGCCTGCTTGGTCCTGTATTCTGTGTTCTTGATGATAGAGCTCCTTTACTGCACTTCCACCTGATCCGCCATCTTGTTTGTTCTCCTGGCCTTCAATTTTGACCTGTGGCACTTTTGATGGGTTTTTACCTGGGATTCAATCATTTCCATTGTGTCTGTTATTCCAATATAACTCTAATTTCATGTCCAAGAAATAAATGAAAACAAGCTTTCAACAACATGAACTTGTGAACTTTAATTTCTAAGAATTGATATTTCTGGCTTGGAATGAACAACTATGGCCAAAAGATTCATGAAAAGTACCAAAATACTAACTTTGCCCAATCATCAGAGACAGCAACTTAAACCAGCCTATGAGGTGATTTTCTTGTACTTTACTTCCTTTTGACTTTGTACGTGTGCACTGCGGCTAAAACACAAGGTCTTTGCTATGTAGCGCTGCCTGCTGCTGGTAAAAGCTACAAAGATTGTTTTCATCGCAGGAGGCACTGATCTCGTGACAGACATTTCCAGTTACAGTGACTGTGGGCATCACAGTGAGCTGGGGGCCCGTGGGGGAGGCTGAAGTGCACTGGACTTCAGAGGCATAGACGGAGCTGTTGTGTTTGCATCAGCTACAATGCTAAGTCAAGCACCAGCAACATTCTAGTCTCAGTCTTGCCCCTCATAGTGGACTATAGACAGGCCCCATCACCATTATCTGGGAGTGAATTGTTGTTGTTGTTATGTGCCATGGAGTCGGTTCCGACTCATAACGACCTTGTACAGGGTTTCTGAGGCTGTAAATCTTTACTGGAGCAGAAAGCCTCATCTTTCTCCTGCAGAACAGCTGGTAGTTTCGAACTGCTGACCATGAGATTAACAGCCCAATTCGTAACAACTATGATACCAGAGCTCCTTGGGAGTGAATTTGGAATGCAGAATCTCAGGCCCTACCCCAGGCCTCTGGAATCAGAATCTGCATTTTAACAAGCTCCCCAGGTGAGTCTGTTTTGTTTCTTTAAAAAAATATTTAAAAATATATATACATTTTATTTGAGTAGTAATTCCCACGCCATAAAATCCACTCCTGAAAAGTTTCTGACTCAGTGGTCTATAGCATATTCATCAAGTTGTACAACCAACTCAACTATGAAATTCTAGAACATTTTCATCATGACCCCAAATAGAAACCCTGTACCTGTTAGCAGTCATTCAACCATTCTCGCCCCTGTGGACCCCTTTAACAAACAGAACTTTATTCTCTCACACTTTAGGAAGCTAGAAGTCTGAATTCAGGGCTCCAGTTCTAGGTGAAGGCTTTCTTCCTCTTGACTCTAGAGGGAGTGTGTCTTCTTTCATCTGTGGGCCCAGTGTTCGGAGATCTCCGTATGTCGTGGCATTAATCTTACCCTTGGTCAAGAAGGCTTTCAGCACAGGGACCCTGGATCCAAAGGATGTGCTCTGCTTCTGACTTTTCTGTCTTTGGGGTTGTTGTTGTTGTTAAGTGCCGTTGAGTCGGTTCCGACCCATAGCAGGGTTTCTGAGGAGCAGCTGGTGAGCTTGAACCACCAACCTTGCAGTTCAAGCGGCTTTGCAGTCTGGCTCGTTAACCCAGAGCTCCATACCAGGAGTGCATCTATGGGGTAGTCAGACATTTTATATTGACAGAATCAAACATGATATGGTATGTATGCTAGTTATGTACCGTGGAGGAGCCGACATCCTCTACTGAGATGGGTCTAAAGCAGAGGGTTGACAAACTGTGGTCCATGCACCAAATCCAGTCTGAGTCTTGTTTTTGTAAAATATTATTGGAGTCCAGCCCCAGCCATTCATCTCTGCATTATCTGCGGCTGCTTTTTGGTTACAACACAGACAGACCAGGTGGTCCACGATGCCTAAAATATTTACCATCTGGCCCTTGAGAGAAAAAGTTTTGTTGGCCTGTGGCCTTGAGTATTGGCCAATGAAGGCCACAGGAAGCTCTGCTGAGGAAACTTTTAGCAAAACTTTCCGCCCTTGCTACCTTGTGACTTCCTGCCTTGAACATTGTCATGGGAAGAAATGTGCTTAGAGCAGTGACAGCTACCTTCCGCCTTTGAGGGATGCTCTGAAGAGTCCCAGAGACACCCACCAAGCGCAACTAGACCGTAAGGAACCATGAATTAGCGTCAGAACCACCCACTGCAGCCATCTTGTTCTGTGCGAAAAAGGAGACTAGGGGCGGATTCAGGCAAGCACACACACAATTGGGAAGGGGCTTTTTTTAGAAAAAGAATATAAAACCTTGACTCAAATTGTTCATTGTTGTTAGAGTCATTGAGTCGATTCTGATGCATAGCAGTCCCAGAGAAGGTTTCCAAGGAGCAACTGGTGGGTTTGAATCTCTGACCTTGTGGTTTGCAGTCCAGTGCTTATCCTACAGAGCCACACCAGGATGCCATAGAATTAGTAGGTGATGATTATTTACTTAGGATGAATATTCATCATCCTAAGTAAATAATTTACTTAAGATAAACTATTAGATAAGAAATTAGAATGTGCTATGAATTTTAAAAGCTGACAAACACCACACACACCCCCATTCCCCCCATCCCCCCCAACACACACAATCAGTCGCTGCGGAGTCAATTCCAGCTCACGGTAACCGTGACTGTCAGAGCACACCTGTGCTCCACAGGGATTTCAATGGCTGGTTTTTCACAAGTAGATCACCATTCTGAGGCGCTTCTAGGCAGACCTGAACCTTCAGCCTTTCAGTTGGCAGTCAAGTACACTAACTGTTTGTACCACCCAGAGACTCCAATAAATACCGCAGGTATCACAAAATCCAGAAAAATAGCATCCAAGTTTTTATTAACTACCGAACACACCTCTGTGTTATTTTGCTACTTTGGAAAAACTTCTGGCTGTAAATCTTTCAAATTGTACTCCTCCTCCAGTTCCTTCATACTGTGATGCAACCTGTGGCTTTGCATCTTTGTATCCTAATGCCTTGTGAGTCTTCAGGAAGTGACTGGAACACCCTAACTGGACCCCACTAAGCCCTAAGTGTGTTCTCAACTCAAGTCCCCCTTAGATAGAGTCCAAATATCCCCCTGCCCCTACAGAACCACAATGGGAAGCCTGCCGTGGGGACCTTGAAGTGAAAAGAGACAGAGGTCTTAACCAATCATGATTTAGATATCTTACTTCTTGTACAAACTTTACAAAAGCATAGGTACATGTGAGCACTTATGGTACCTTCCAAGGTGTGGGAGGGTCCATGCAAGTAAATGAGTGACCTGAAGCTTCAGGTTCATCAGCTTCTCAGTCCATTCACCTCGCACTCCTGTTTCCCAGACCACAGTCAATGGGCCTGGATTTTGCAATCCCTGCAGTATTTACTGAAAGTCTCAAGGTTCAAGTTTAGCTTACTTGTATCTGAAAGTTCATGTAGTTTCACTCGCAGGTAACATGGCAGCACCCTGCCTCAGAGTAAGTACCGTGCATAGGTTCTGTGATCCCAGCCCCAAGCCCCCTAATGCCCTTTGATAACCTTCCTCTTGGCTACCACCCCGTCGATTATACCTCCATTGTGTTTGTTGTTGTTGTAGCTAAGTGCCATCAAGTCGGTTCCAACTCATAGCCACCCTGATGGATTTAAACCACCAACCTTGTGGTTAACAGTCCAGTGCTGATCCTAGAGCACCTCACCAGGACTCCATTGTGTCACTTATTATAGTAAATTACAGCTGTCATCTTACTTATGTGTCTTCACCTCTGAACTATAAGCTCAGTGAGAGTAAAACTATGCTATTCTTGTCCCCTGCCCCCCCTACACACACACACTGTGAACCGCAAGGTTGGCTGTTCAAACCACTAGCTGCGCCTCTGAAACCCTATACAGGGTCACTATGAGTTGGAACTGACTGGACAACACTTAACAACAACAACAACAACAATGATAGCCTTCAGTATGGATTGCACCTCTCAGTGGAAAGAAAATGAAAATCTTCACAACTGGACCAATGAATAACATCAAGCTACAAGGTGGCTGCAATATCAGGACCCTCAACCCACAGTTTAAATTAGATAACATGTATCTGATTGATTGTGGAGGCCTGGTGTGGCGCTGTGGGCTAATGCATCAGACTGCAAAGTCGTTTGAACTGCAAGGTCGGCGATTCAAGTTCACCAGCTGCTCCTTGGAAACCCTATACAGGGTCGCTATGGATTGGAATCAACTCAACGGCACTTGACAACAACAACAACAACAACA
>NW_006408696.1:6777912-6779862 GCF_000296735.1 Chrysochloris asiatica | reverse complement strand
AGTGCATCGGACTACAAGGTCAATTTGAACTGCAAGGTCGACGGTTCAAGCTCACCAGCCGCTCCTTGGAAATCCTATTCAGAGTCTTTACAAGTTGAAACCAACTTGACGACACTTAACAACAATAACAATGAAGTATCTTTCTGGTATTCTCTGCTTTCAGCCAAGATCCATCTGACATCTGCAAAGACATCCCTAGTTCCAGGTCCTCTTCTAAATTGGCTTGAATTTCTGGCAGCTCCCTGTCTATTAGTACTGCAATAATTTTTCAAGAAAAATTTATGTGCATGTGCCATTAATGATATTGTTTGATGATTTCTGCATTCCGCTGGTCACCTCTGTATGGCTCTCTTCCAATCATTTGGCCAGGTAGCTGTCTTCTTACTTTCTTGGCATAGATGAATGAGTGCCTCCAGGGCTCCATCAGTTTATTGAAAGATTTCAATTTGTATTCCATCAATTTCTGGAGGCTTGTTTTTCACTGACGCCTTCAGTGTAGTTTAGACTTTTTAGTTCAGCACTATCAATTCTTGGTCATATGCTACCTCTTGAAATGGCTGAACATCAGTGACTGGTACAGTGAACATTGGTACAGTGACTCTGAGTATTCCTTCCATCTTCTTTTGATGCTTTCTTCATCATTCAATATTTTTCCCATGTTGTTTTTGATTCAGACTTGTAGCAACCATGTCTAGGGTTTCCGAGGAACAGCTGGTGAGTTTGAACCACCAACTCTGCGATTCAAATGATCTTGCAATCCAGTGTTTATCCTACAGCACCACACCAGGACTCCATGCTTCAATATTACACGTTGAGATTTGACTTTTTTCTTCAGTTCTTTCAGCCTGAGATATGCTGAGCATGTTTTTCCCTTTTGGTTATCTAACTCCGGGTCTTTTCATGTTTCATTATAGTACTTTACGTTGTCTTCTCATGCTGCCCTTTGAAATTTTATGCTCAGCTCTTTTACTTCCTCATTTATTTCAGTTCTTTAGTATCTCTGTGCTTATATCCATTTTTATCTTTTCTTTCTTTCCTGTGTTTTTAATGACCTTTTGCTTTCTTCCTGTATGACGTTCTTGATGGCATCCCACAACTCTTCTGGTCTTCGATCATTAGTGTCTAATGCATCAAATCTGATCTAGAGTTGGTCTCTAAATCACGTTCAAGGTCAGATTTTGGCTCTCGTAGACTTCTTTTCATTTTCTTCAGCTTCAGCCTGAACTTGCATATGAGCAATTGATGGTCTGTTCCACAATGAATGGCCTTGTTTGGGTTGATGATATGGAGCTTTTCCACTGTCTCTTCCCACAAATGTAGTCAAACTGATTCCTGTGTATCCCATCTGATGTGGTCCATGTGTATAGTTATTTTTATGTTATTGAGAAAAGGTTTTGAAATGAATAAGTCATTGGTCTTGCAAAATTCTATCATTCTATCATGTGATCTCCAATGTTGTTGTTACTGTTAAGTGCCGTTGAGTCGGTTCCGACCCATAGTGACCCTGAACAGGGTTTCCGAGGCGTAAATATTTACGGGAGTAGAAAGCCTCATCTTTCTCCCACAGAACAGCTGGTAGTTTCAAACTGCTGACCTTGCGGTTCGCAGCCTGATTCGTAACTATTGTGCTACCAGAGCCCCAATACCAAGGCCGAATTTTCCAACTACTGATCCTTCCTCTTTGTTTCCCACCTTCTCATTCCAATCACCAGTTATGATCAATGCATCTTGACTGCATGGCTGATCAATTCCAGACTGAAGAACTTAGTAGAATTCTTCAATTTCATCATCACTGGATTTTTTTTTGTTTTTTGAGGTTTTAGGGGTTTTTTTTGCTTCAGGATCAACACTGAACTGCAAACCTCAAGATGGGCAATTCAAACCCACCAGCTGCTCCTCAGTAACCCTATCAAGTGTAGCTATGAGGGATTGTTGTTGTTGTTGTTGTTA
>NW_006408696.1:6765561-6777677 GCF_000296735.1 Chrysochloris asiatica | reverse complement strand
GGGGGAGTCCTATAAAGGCACCAAGTGGCTGGTTTACAAGTTTTCAAGATGGACTTGAGTTTCAGAGTGTACAGGGGAAGGTAGAAACTCCACTGAGTAGTTTTCATCTTGTCTAGACGGGTGTGGTAAAAGGAAACAGGGATAGGATTCTTTTTATTCAGTAGTGAGTAGTTGTTATCATGACTAATTGCAATTGTCACAATTGTAAAGGTAGAAGTTTCATAACATAAAGTGGGGAGTAGTTAATCTTACATTCCAGGAACAGAGGACCCTAGGGCCATCAAGAGAGAAGAACATGAGCGGAATGTGGGACCCTAACCAGGGAAGCAGCGACACCAGAGATGGAGGCAGAGACAAGGACATGGAGAGGTAGAGCAGCTGAGGACTCTAGATTCCTGGAAAGAGAAAGGCTGTGTGCTGGCGGTCGGGAGGCAGGCTTGCAGAATATGCCATTTGGTTCTTTAAATGATTATGTATTCCTGAGTGCTTTTGTGTGCATCAAAACAAAACAAAAACAGAGGGAATAGAAGCAAATACTGTTACATGAAAAATAAACCATTATTGGTCAATCATTCAAAATCAAAAGGGCAACATATACCTAAAGAGAAGGGATAGGAAGGTGGATGGAATGGAAATAGGAAGCACAGGGAGGAAGTGGGATAATTGTTGTTGCAGGGAGGAGATTATAATCATTGAGATGAAACAAAGTGTATGTAAAGCTGATCATCTTGCTTGTAAACCTTCACTAAATTCACCAAAAAAAACCCCAAAAACAAAACACCCCAAAAACCCTATACGGGGTCACTATGAATCAGAATCGACTTGATGTTACTTAACAACAACAACAATCTTTAAGGCAACAGATCACCAGATCTGTCCTCCTACAGAGCCATTGGTAGGTTTGAATTGTTCTGGGATGAGGAACCCAAATTCAAACGTACTTTATAGAGATGCCTTTATTAAGCCTTAAACAGGACAAAAAAAGTTTTTTTAAATAAAAATAAATAAACACACTGCCACTGAGTCAATTTCCTGTCAGACAGAGTAGAACTGCTCCTTAGGGTTTCTAAAACTGTAAGTCTTTACAGGTGAAGAGAACCTTATCTTTCTCCTTCAGGGTGTATGGTAGGCTTGAACTGCCAACCTTTTAGTTAATAACCCAGGCAGTACTTAACACACTGTACTGCCAGGACTCCTAAATCTAGCAGCAGAAGACACTTTGGAGAGTCCTTTTTCACAAATGGTGATAAAGGCTTTTTGCTAGTTATGAATGGTGCTGGAGACCTTAAGACTGGTTTGATTAGCCAACCAAGAGGAAGAATTGTGTACTTGAAGATTCTGAAGGGGGCTTCTAGGGACATTAAGGACCTGTAAGAGGGATTTTTAATGTGCTTGACTTCACTTTACAAATGTATAGCTTCCCTTTCCTTTGAATGAATTAACTCTAACATTGTCTTTACTCTTCCCCATAAAGTACCATCTTTAGGTTGAAGACGCTCATATTTGTGTCTCTAGAATGCACTCTCCAGCTCTTGGCGTGACAGCTCCACACATACATCTCAAACATATGTCAGATTTAACATGGTCAGAACAGAGTTCTTATTCCTTACTCTTGTCCTGAGTTTGCCTTCTTCCATCCTGAGTTTGTTACATTTCCATCTCAATAAACAACATCTTCTGACCATTGAAAATCTGGTCAGCATCTTTTTTCTTATGCCATCACACCCCACAGTCCATCTTTCGAGTAGCTTTGTGTACTGTAGTTCCAATATAGCCTAACCTATGTGATCACTTTTTACCATCTGCACGCTACAATGCCAAGTCAAGTCACCATCATCGAAAACTGATCTCTCTGCCCTTCCCCTCTATCCTGATGCATTAGCCACGATGACAGTTTAAAAGTAGAATTGACCTACTTTCCCTGCTTAAAGCCTTTCAAAATATTTCCATTGCAAATGAATTAAAACACAGACTTGTTCCACGTCTTACAAGGTTCTATGTGATTTTGCTTCTGCCTGTCTTCCCCAGAATGACTCTCTTTTAATATGTCAAATGTGCCAGGCTTGTTGCAACTCAAGACTTTTGTCCTTGTTACTTCCCCTGCTTGGAAGATCTCCTCATGGTGTCCCTTTTCTTATCATTTATGTCCCACCTCTATTGTCTCTTCCTCAGAAAGGCCTTCCCTGCTAATCCCTGGCACAAATTTCTAGTTGTTCCTCAATATCTACTCTTCCTTTCTCCCATCAAAATGGAATCTCCTATTTTTACATGAGTTCATAATCACCCATCTTCCAAAACTGACTATGGTTCTGAGACTAAGTTCTGGCCAATATAAACAGAACTATCTTGTGTTGGTTTCCAGAACCATCTTTAAAAGATCATTGGCACGTGTCCTTTGTCCTTTGACTAGAATGTGACATTAGAGCTGGAACTGGAGCAGCCATTTTGGACCACGAGGTAACTTTAGTAACAGAAGCTGTGAACAGTGGAGCGACAAAATAGAAGGGACCTATGTGGCTCAGGACTTCATGTAGCAGAACCGCCATATAGGTCTGGACTACTTTCTTCTTGACTTCTACTTGAGAGAGAGAAACAAACGTTTATCTCACTTTTATTTTTTTAAGTGCCATCGAGTCAGTTCCGACTGATAGAAACCCTGTAAAAGGTTTCCAAGGAGCAGCTGGTGGGTTTGAACTGACGATCTTGTGGTTTGCAGTCTAGTGCTGATCCTACAGCACCACACCAGAAGTCCTGTGTTGTTGCTTTTAAGTGCCCTCAAGTCAATTCCAACTCATAGCAACACTGTATAGGGTTTCTGAGGAGCAGCTGGTGAGTTTGATCCAACGACCTTGTGGGGTTCAAACCAACCTTGAGGTCACACCAGGACTCCTACAAGTTCTTTAAGCTACTGTTATTTGGGGTCCTAATTGCAACTGATCCCTCTAATACTTGGTTTAGGCAACCTTTCTTATACTTACCTGGGTTTGTTACTCTTCAAAGCCCTTATTCTACTCCAAACTTATATTTGTTTGCATTTGTGTTTATGTTTCTATTATCTGTCTCCCAACTCTGGAATGTAAACTCCTTGAGGCCAGGGATTATCTGTCACGTTCACTGCTGTAACCCCATCCCTGGTGATAGCAGTGGTGGTTATGTGCCATGGAGTCAATTCTGATTTATAGCGACTCTGTATAAGGTTTTCAAGGCTGTAAAGCCTCATCTTTCTCCTGTGGAGTGGCTGGTAGATTTGAATTGCTGACCTTGAGATTAGCAGTCCAGTTTGTGACCCACTATGCTAACCAGAGCTCCATCCCTAGACGAGTGGAATGAACTGGTGAGTAAAAATCTTCTCTGTGTCAGGATGGGAAACTACAAAGATGATGTCACATATTTCCTGAGTCCCTTCCCTGAGGAAATCACTGTCAAGTGGGAACTGATTACGTAGTTTGAAGTGGTGCTTATCCTCAAATGGATTTACCTAGAACAGTGGTTCTCAGCTGGGAGCATCTTTACAATCCAGGGGACATTTGGCAATGACTGAAGATATTTTGAGTTGTCAAATATGGGGGACTGCTAATGGCTTGGCTTGAGGATGGGGACACTGCCAAACATTCCACAGGACAACCCCCTGTTGTTGCTGTTAAGTGCCTTTGTTGAGTGAGTTCTGACCTATAGCGACCCTCTAGAGGTTTTCCAAGGAGTGACTGGTAAGCTTTGAACCACCAACCTTGCAGTTCAAACCGACTGTGCAGTCTAGCGCATTAACCCACAGCACCACACCAGGACTCTGGACAACTCCCTACAACAGAGAATTATCTGGTTCCAAATGATAATAGTGTCAAGGTTGAGACACCCTCACATAACCAATTCAATTTGCCAGTGGTGGTGGGGGGAGGGGGGAATTGCTTGGCCTATACAAAAGTAGGGGCCATGAAATGTGGGGACATGTATCATGAGGTGTTATTGGTGAGACTGTCAGATTCTGCTCCAGCGTAAGCCAAGTTGTTGAACTCTGCAAAGCTCTCCAGTAAGAGGCCAAACCCAACCAATCTTTACTTGTCCCAGGGCCCAGGTCTGAGGACATTGTCAACACAGAACCAGCCAAGCCATGGCTAGAACGGTAGAAACCAGGCCAGGAAAACCCAACACGCAGTATCCTCATTATTGCAAAGGACTCTAATTTGAATTTTCCCAAAGTCTGGTTTTCTCAGGAAGGCTGAGAGAGTTCAGGTACTCTTCTGTTCTTTGTTGTTGTTGTTGTTAAGTGCCATCGAGTCGGTTCCGACCCATAGCGACCCTGTACAGGGTTTCCGAGGGTGTAAATCTTTACGGGAGTAGAAAGCCTCATCTTTCTCCCGCGGAGCGGCTGGTAGTTTCGAACCGCTGCCCTTAAGGTTCGCAGCCCGATTCGTAACCACTACTCTACCAGAGTTCCTTATATAGCTTCTGTTCTTAGCTGCAATCAATCTTGTCTCTTCTTTCTGTTTAAGTTAAGAGTGTATCTCCTTTCATGACCTTCCTGGAAAATGTCATCTTCTCTTGTAGATATGCAAATGAGAGTTGAGGAGAATCTAAGAGACAAGAGATAGTTTCTGAGTCCACCTCATGTTTTAACAATCTTTCTGTTTATTTAGTTCTGTGACCTTGGGATGGGCACTTTAATCTCCCTGCACCTCAGTTTCCTCATCAGCAAACTAGATTAAGCCATGGGTTGGTTGTGTTACAGCTCTAAATATTCATAATAATTCATCTATCATCTAGTACTGTCAGATAGTTGACAACAACAAATGCCTTGTGTTTTAAGTAATACATTTGTAAATGAGAAAAAGACTGATTGTAATTATAACACCAACATTCCCCCCCACCTTTTTTTGCGAGAATAATACATCTACATTAATCTTTGGAACAATATTTCCTAAAATATGTTTATTAGAACATAACTCCTTAAGATAGGAAAATGAGACTCTGTTAAAAAAAAAAAAAGTTGGGGAATACACAAGAACTCCTTCTTGGCGATAAGATGCTGTAGACTGTGAAATCTGAAGGCTTTTTGCCTGTGAACAACTTCAGCCAGGCAGAATTTAATTCCACCTTGACGCCAGTGTTTCTTCAGTACCTCATGCGCCTCTGACAGCCGGGCCGCTAAAGTTAGAAGCAGAGTGGATTTGAAAGTGGGTTTGGTGCCACTACTTCCAGCCAGCCCTTGCAGGAACTTTCCAGGGCACACCCCCTTAATATTCTACCGGTTGTTACGTCATATCCCGAGAGCCTCAGAGACAGTCTATAGGCATTCCTATCTGCAACTATGCCCGCCCTGCTTCCATAGGCCTGGCATGCAAATGTGATGCATCACTGCCATCAAGCTTGGTTGTGGGGAGAGATTCCTTTGTTCTCTGTGCCCTATAAAAAGTCACCACGTGGAGATAGAACTTTGGACACTCATGAGGGTATCTGTTGATGATTTCCCTCACCCCAGTGATCTATGTTCGTCTTTGTCTTGTTTTTACTCCTGTTTAAGACTTGATAAAGACTAACATTTATATGGAAGGAGCTCTGGTAGCGTAGTGGTTACGAATCGGGCTGCGAACCTTAAGGTCAGCGGTTCGAAACTACCAGCCGCTCCGCGGGAGAAAGATGAGGCTTTCTACTCCCGTAAAGATTTACACCCTCGGAAACCCTGTACAGGGTCGCTATGGGTCGGACCCGACTCGATGGCACTTAACAACAACAACAACAACATTTATATGGAGTCCTGGGGTGCTGTAGGATAAGAACTACACTGTGAACCAAAAGGTCGGTGGTTCAAACCCCCACTGACCGAGGTGGTTCAAGCTCCTTGGAAACCATGTACAGGGTCACAATTAGTCAGAATTGACTCAGTAGCACTTAGAAACAACAACAACAGAATTTATATATTTTAAGATGGGGGTCTCTTTACTCCCCTATAACAGAGAATAACAGTAAGTCATTTTTAATTTTTCAATCCAATGTATTTCTCACTTACTCGGCCAGCGAATCAATTATCAATTTTTCATTGAAGATTTTAATATACTACAGCACTAATGTTCCTATGAATTCACTAGGACTGTTCTGTGATTCGATTCTGGCAATCTTATTCACTAAGTGCCTCTATTATTAATGTTGTTGTTCAGTGCTATTGCGTTAGCTCCAACTCAGAGTGACCCTATACACAACAGAATGAAACACTGCCTGGTCCTGCTACATCCTCACAATTGTTGTTACTCTTGAGTCCATCGCTGCTGCCACTGTGCCAATCCTTTACATTGGACGGTCTTTCTCTTTTTTGTTGACCCTCCATTTTACCAAGCATGATGTCCTTCTCCAGGGACTGGTCCCTCCTGACAACATGTCCGAAGTATGAGAGACTAAGTCTTGCCATTCTCGCTTCTAAAAAGCATTCTGGCTGTAGTTCTTCCAACACAGATTTGTTTGTTCTTCTGACAGTCCATGGTACTTTTAATATTCTTCTTCAACACCATAACTTAAGTGCCTCAATCTTTCTATGGTCTTCCTTATTCATTATCTAACTTTCACATGCACTTGAGGCTGTTGAAAATACCATAGCTTTGGTCAGACGCACCTTTGTCCTCAAACTGTTATCTTTGCTCTTTAACACTTTAAAGAGGTCTTGTGCAAGAGATTTACCTAATGCAGTATATGTCGTTTGATTTTTGGACTCTGTTTCCATGAATGTTGATTGTAGATCCAAGCGTAATGAAGTCTTTGACAACTTCAATCTTTTCTCCATTTATCATGATAATATTTATTGGTTCAATTGTGAAGATTTTTGTTTTCTTTACATTGAGATGCAATCCATACTGAAGCTGTAGTCTTTGATCTTCATCAGTTAGTATTTTAAGTCCTTTGTACTTTCAGCAAACAAGGTTGTATCTGCTGCATATCACAGGTTATTAATGAATCTTCCTCCAATCCTACTGCTATTTATTTCTTCATATAATCCAGTTGCTCAGATTATTTGCTCAGTATACAGTTTGAATAAGTATGGTGAAAGAATACAACGCAGGCACACACCTTTCCTGGTTTTAAATCATTCAGTATTGTCTTGCTGTACTTGAATGACTGCCTCTTTGTCTATGCAGTTTCCTCATGAACAAAATTAAGTGCCTTTCTTCACATTGTTATCCATAACTTGTCATGATCCACAGAGTCAAAAGTCTTTCCATAGTCAATAAAGCACAAGTAAACATCTTTCTACATTCTTTGCTTTCAACCAATATCCAACTGATATCAGCAATGATATCCCTTGTCCCATATCCACTTCTGAATAAGGCTCGAATTTCTGACAGTTCCCTGTCAATGTACTCTTACAATCACTTCTGAATTATATTCAGCAAAATTTTACTTGCACGTGATATTAATGATATGGTTAGATGATTTCCACATTCTATTTAGTCACCTGTATTTGGAACGGACACAAATATAGATCTCTTCCAATCGTTGGCCAGGCAGCTGTCTGCCAAATTCCTTATCATAGGGAGTGAGCACCTTCAGTGTTGTATTACTGAAGTTTGTTGAAACATTTCAATATTTGGCTCATTGTTGTTGTTAAGTGCTGTCGAGTTGGTTCTGACTCATAGAGACCCCCAGAATCCTACTATATTGCAACCTGAGGTCTGAATTTGTCTTTGGTTCTTTCAGCTTGAGAAATGCTGAGTGTGTTCTTCCCTTTTTGGGTTTTCTAACTCTAGGTCTTTGTACATTTCATAATAATACTTAGTCATTTTGAACTTCCTTGACATTTCTTGCTCTGTGATTTCTTTAGGTTGCTTTTTAGGTTTTCTAAGCTCAAGAGCAAGTTTCAGAGTCTCTTATAATACCCATTTTTCTTTCTTGTCTCTTTACTGACTTTTTGCTCTCCTCATGTATGATGTTGCACCTAAAGACAGGGGGCCTGGAGGAAGGCAGGTAATGTTGAGGTAATCCCATGACTCTTCTGGTCTTAGGCATCAGTGTCCAATGCATCAATTATATTCTTTTTGTTTGTTTTTTTTAGTGTTTTGTTGTGAATTATATGATAGTTTACCTGGGAGAACATTAGTTTTACATTCATTCTATCATACATCGTATCATTGCCATGGTTACAATCCCCTCCATCATCAACCAACCAAAGGATATACCCTGCAAGCCTGCCCCCTACACTATCCCCCCCCCCCAACCCCCCGCCCCAGGTCTTCAGCACACAGTCGCTCTCCCTCTCTGGATCTAAAGCCCCCAGCTGCTCCATCGCTCCACGTCATTGTCTCTGCCTCCATCTCAGGCGTCACTGTTTCTCTGGGTAGGGTCCTGCTCTTGGCTCTTCTCCATTGATGGCCCTAGGGACCTCTGCTTCTAGACCGAAAAGTTAATCACTTCCTTCCTTGCTATAAAATGTCTGCCTTTACATTTCCAACCTTCACAATCAGTCCTGATAACAATTATTCACTATTGTATCACAAGAGACCCATCTGTATTTCATTTCATCAACTCCGCCTAGGCAGATTGGATGCTACTCACTGGAGATTCTGCCTTCCTCCAGGCCCCCTCTCTTTAGGTGCATCAATTATATTCTTGATGTGGTCTCGAAATTTAGTGAAATCTATTCCAGGTCACACTTTGGTTCTCATGAACTTGTTTTAATTATCTTCAGCTTCAGCCTGAACTTGCATATGAGAAATTGATGGTCTGTTCCACAGTTGACTCCTGGCCTTGTTTTGGCTGCTGGTATTGAGCATCTACATTGTGTCTTCCCACAGATGTGGTCAATTTGATTCCTCTGTATTCCATTTGTTGAGGTTCATCTGTATGGTTGCTGTTTGTCTTTGAAAAACAGGTTTTTACAATGAGTATGTCATTGTTGTTGTTGTTAAGTGCTGACAAGTTGGTTCTGACTCATACAGACCCTATATTGGGTTTTCAAGGAGCTGCTGATGAGTTTGAACTGCCGACCTTGTGTTCAAACCAACCTTGAGGTTGAATGCTTATCCTGTGGCGCCACACCAGGACTAAAAAGTCATTGGTCTTGCAAAGTTCTATCTGCCATCTCCAGCATCATTTCTACCACCAAGGTCGTGTTTTCCAACTATTCATCCTTCTTCTGTGATGCCAACTAATTTATAATTAATAGTAATTAATAATCAGAAGGTGGAATATATGAAGCATGAATCTAGGGCAATTAGAAATTGGCAAAAATTCAGTAGAACAGATACAGATCAATATCCTAGGCAGTAGTGAGCTGAAGCGGACTAGTATTGGCCATTCTGAATCAGACAATCGTATGGTTTAGTATGCCAGGTATGACAAATTGAGGAAGGATGTCCCACATCCAATATACTAGCCTAGATAAGCCACATAATTTTCCGGTCCAGTATGATACTGTGGGTTAATGTGCTGGACCATAAAGTCAGTTTAAACCACAAGGTTGGCGGTTCGAGCTCAGGAGCTGCTCCTCAGAAATTCTATACAGAGTCTCTATAGGTTGGAATGGACTTGACAGCACTTAACAACAACAACAACACTGCAAAATGAAAATGCAGTGTTCTTTCTTCAAAAGTCATAAAGGAGTTCAAGGTTGTGACAGTAAAGCATTTAACCAAATGCAGGGTCCTTCTAAGCCTTGGGTCCTATGTAACTGCCCACGTCACATGCCCATGAAGTCTGCCCTGAGGGGCAATTGCCTGGTACCAGCACATATGAAGTGCAGTCTGGGCCTAGTATGTGTAGGCAGCAATTGTCCATTCACTGGTGTGTTTCTGCTAGTCTGTTGTTGTTATTAGCAACCCTGTGCACAACAGAACGGAACCCTGCCCGGTCCTGTGCCATCCTCACAACTGTTACACTTGAGCCGTAACATTATTGCTGCTGTCACTGTGCCAGTCCATCTTGTTGGGGTCTTCAGATTATGTATAGTCTCTTATACCTCTGACATGAGTACAATTGGGACTCTTTCAACAGTAATTCTTCAAATCTTAGGACAAATTTGATCTTGGCCATCTACGTTAATCCAAGTGTGCATTACACTTGTATGACTTGCCTTAAGAGTTTTGTCGGCCCACCATAGCAAAGGATTCCACATCCTCAGATTCAATCAACTGCTCATCAAAAATATTCAGAGGGTGTTGTTATTGCTGTTAAGTGCTGTCAGCTGGTTCCTACACATAGGGAACCTACCTAGGGTTTCCCAGGAGAGACTGGTGAGTTTGAACTGCTGACCTTGTGGTTCAAATCAACCTTGCGGTCCAGCACTTATCCTACTGCGCTACACCAGGAAGGAAGCAACTAAGCAGTCAAAGCAATCCCAAAGGCAGTTTAAAGTGCGATTTACATTGTACTAGGCATTAAAATAGAGTCCTGGTGTGGTGCTGTGGGTTAATGAGCTGGACTGCAAGGTCGATTTGAATCTCAAGGTTGGCAGTTCAAGCTCACCAGTCACTCTTCAGAAACCCTATGCAGGGTCGCTATGAGTCAGAACTGACTCGATGGCACTTAACAACAGCAACAACAACAAAGGTATTATAGTGGAGTCCTGGTGTGGCACTGTGAGTTAATGCACTGGACTGCAAGGTCAGTTTGAACCACAAGGTCGGTGGTTCAAGCTCCCCAGCTGCTCCTCAGAAATCCCATAAAGGGTTGCTGTAAATTGGAACAGACTCAAAGCACTTATCAGCAACAACAATGTGATAGTTGGTGTGGCGCAGTAGGATAAAGCACTGGACCACAAGGTCAGTTTGAACCACAAGGTCGATGGTTCAAACTCTCCAACCGCTCCTTGGAACCCTATACAGGATCGCTATGAGTCAGAACCAACTGGATGGCACTTAACAGCAACAACAAGGTATTATAATTACTCATTGTTGTTAAGTACCATTAAGTCAATTCTGACTCATGGAGACCCTGTTGAGTTTCCGAGGAGTTACTGGGGGGTGTGAACTACCGACTTTGCACTCCTAATTACTCTAGAGGATTTAAAGTATAAGGAAGGTTGTGTGGTGGTGATATACAAATACACCATTTTATGTAAGGGACTAGAACATCCACAGGTTTTGTTATCCTGGGGACCCTAGAACCCAATCTCCAATGGATGCCGAGGGATAACTGAACATTACAATTTTTTTATGATATTCTCAAATCAGTTTAGGAAATGTTGAGTTAAAAAGTCATTTATGGAGTCCTGGTGTGGTGTTGTGGATTAGTACACAGGACCGCAAAGTCAGTGGTTCAGGCTCTCCAGTCTCTCCTTAGAAACCCTATATAGGGTTACTATGAGTTGAAACCACAGTTCAAACTCACCAGCTGCTCCTCAGAAACCCTAGGGTCATGATGAGTGGAAACTGACTCAAGGGTACTTAACAATAACAACAACAACCTAAAGGTTGGCAGTTCAAAAGCATCCAGCAGTGCCACTGGAGAACGACCTGGTAGTTTTCCAAGAAAACTCTATGGAAGACAGTTCTACTGTGACACACATGGGGCTGTCGTGACTTCAAATCCACTCAACAGCATCGGGTTTGGTTTTGTTCTACTTTGGTGGAAAGAGTTGTTATCTTCTTAAAAACACCAAAGAGGATAAAGTGACAATGTCAGCCCTCCCCAAACTTAATTTCTCAGAGGTTGGTCAGTACAGGAGTCTCTGTTATAGGACAGTATGGGAAACATCTTAATGTTCTGCAAAATCACAGACACTAAAATCACAGGGCTGATGGAAAAAGGAAGTCAGGCCAGAACACTCAAAATCTATGCACTTGGGACCAGAGCCCACACAAGAACCATATTTGATACCTGGGATGCTGAGAGCCAGCATTTCTAAAGCTGGGGGAACTAAAGAAAAAATTCAAGCCTCGACTTTCATTATTGAAGGATTCTATGGAAAAATTTGGAAGACAACTATCTGGCCGACTGATTGCAAGAGATGCATATTTGTGCCCATTCCAAAGAGAGGTGACCCAACGGAATGCTGAAATCATCGGACAATCTCTTTGATGTCTCAAGTGAGTGAAGTTTTGCTAAACGGCTACAATCATACATTGACAGAGAACTTCCAGAGGTTCAAGCTGGATTCAGAAGAGGCAGTGGAACGAGAGATATCATTGCTAATGTCC
>NW_006408696.1:6762744-6763688 GCF_000296735.1 Chrysochloris asiatica | reverse complement strand
TGTCTGCTTTGAAATCTGGTAGCTCAGGGCCAGCATTTGCTACTTATTAGTGCTCCCCCACCCTGGTATTTTCTGGAAGTAAACACCTCACCAAAGCTCGCACATGATTTGGAGATTGGACTATTATTTTCCTACAATCCTGTTCTTTTCATATTCCTGTTTCCCTTACCCAAGGTGATGTAATTCTCAACCATCTGCTTCCACCTCGTCAAAAGCTACCTTGAGTCCCAGTTTTTCTGAGAAGCCTCTTCTGGAGCCCAGCAAGGAGTCTCCTCTGTGAGGTGGTGTGCCTGGGGACAGCGCAAACACTGTGCCAAGCAGCCTGACCTTCATAGCACCCTAGCACAAAAGACCATATAGAATAAGGTTTCATTTGCCTCCTGGCCATGGGACAAAGGAATCATTTCTGAAAGACACACATATATAACACACATATAGCCCACGGAGAATAGACAAAACAAAAAAGCTCTGAAGTGAAATGTTTAGCCCTCTCTTATGGGTAAACTTTCCATGTTGCTCATCCATTTCTAAATCTTTTTTTCCCTCTCTCTCCTTTCTTATTTTCCCCCTTCGTTTCTTCTCCCGCCCCCCTCCTTTTTTTTTTTTCTTGCTTTTGACTCCTGTAAAGATTTACAGCCTTGGAAACCCTATGGAGGGTTGCTATGAATCAGAACTGACTCCACAGCACCCCACCACCACTGAGAAGATGCTGATAGCCCCCTCCTCCCACTATGCATATGGAAACTCTTGGTTCTCTAGGAAGGGACAGGCAGCCTTGTACCTTGTGGTTTCCCTGGCTTTTCTGTGTTCCGCAGACCACCATTAATTGCCCTGATGTTTGTGAAGTTTGATTATCCCATGATATAAAAAGATCCTAGCCTACACCCCTCTCATGGAAAACCTTGACTGTCTAGCCAGCCACTACTGGAGACAGCTGTCCCCGA
>NW_006408696.1:6728765-6760939 GCF_000296735.1 Chrysochloris asiatica | reverse complement strand
CCGTAAAGATTTACAGCCTTGGAAACCCTGGGTAGGGTCGCTATGAGTCGGAACCAACTCCATGGCACATAACAACAACAACAGTAACATAGTAAGGAGCTCTGGTAGCGTAGTGGTTACGAGTTGGGCTGCCAACCTCAAGGTTAGCAGTTCGAAACTACCAGTGGCTCTGCGGGAGAAAGATGAGGCATTCTGCTCCTGTAAAGATTTATAGCCTTGGAACCCTGTGCAGAGTCACTATGAGTTGGAACAGACTCCACGGTATTAACAACAAGAAGTAATGTAGTAGTTATGAGTTAGGCTGCTAATCTCACGGTCAGCAGTTCGAAACTACCAGTGTGTTCCTTGGGAGAAAGATGAGGCTTTCTGGTCCCGCAAAGATTTACAGCTTTGGAAATCCCTATACAGGGTTGCTATGAATCAGAACCGACTCTACAGCACATAAGCACCACCATCACCATTATAATTTTAGGAGTTCATGTTGTAGATGTTGTTAGTTCCTATCTCATTGATTGTGATTTGTGGTGATCAGTGTAGCTAGGCTTTTCAAGACGCAGATCTCAGTCTTTAGGCAAATGGTTAAGTACTGGATGACTAACTGAAAGTTTGGAGGTTCAAACTCACCCAGAGAGTCTTCCGAAGGAAGACCTGGTGGTCTGCTTCCGAAAGCTCACAGCCTTGAAAATGCCATGGAGCAGTTCTGTCCTGCACACATGGGGTCATCGTGAGTCAGAATTCACTCGATGACAACTAACAACCAGAATTGCAAAGATGAATCATATCCTTGTCACTATCATCATCACGAGAGTGGCTTGGGGTGACTTCCCAGGTGACAATAAAATCTGAAAACACCATTCCGCTGTACTCTGGCCCTGCTTCCATCTCCACCCGCACTGCATAGGAACTTCCTTTTTCTTCAGCAGGATCCTTGCCACAATTCCTGCCCTGAGGCAAGATGTTCAAGAAGAGTGGAGTAAGAAAAGAACCTGGGATTAAAGTGTGAGGCTAAAACCAAAGGGTATATTTGCTAGATTGTTCTTGTTGTTAAGTGCCGTGGAGTCAGTTCCAGCTCATAGTGACCCTGGATAGGGTTTCTGAGGAGCAGCTGGTGAGTTTGAACTGCCAATCTTGCTGTTCAAACCGACCTTGCAGTCCAGTGTTTATCCTACAGTGCCACACCAGAAGCCCTTTTTGCTAGGAGCTTTTACCAAAAACAAATCTATCTGGCCAGACAGTGTTTGGCAAGGAGCATTCAAAATAAGAAGTTTTGCCCCTTACAATTCAGTTCTTCAGAGAGACATTTATTATGTACAGGAAAAAGATGCACATTAAAAATGCCCTATGACATCTGTGGAGTCCTGACGCTGTAGGATAAACACTGGATTCTAACTACAAGGTTGGCTTTCAAACCCACTAGCCGCTCCTTGGAAACCCTATACAGGGTCACTATGAGTCAGAACTGACTCACTGCCCCTTTACAAAAACAATAACTTTACAAAAAACAGTAAGTACCTTTATGATGTGGTTACGAATCAGGCTGCGAACCACAAGGTCAGCAGTTTGAAACTACCAGCTTTTCCAGCGGGAGAAAGATGAGGCTTTCTGCTCCCATAAAGATTTACAGCCTCGGAAACCCTGTATAGGGTCGCTATGAGTCAGAACCGACTCCACGCACATAACCACCACCACCTTTATGATGGATGGAATTATGTCCCCAAACTAACAAACAGAAAAACCCCATAAAGTAAAAAGAGGGAATTAGAGAGTTACAGAACTTCTATATGAAGAGGAAATCAAGTAGATTTCGAGAAAAAAATAATTAAATGAAAATAAACCTAACTAAGCTTTACTCCTAGTCCAACCCCAACCCCTAGCCCTAGCCCTAACCCTAACCCAAAATGAAGTCCTAGGCCTAGCCTAAACCTAGCCATAGTCCTAACCTAACTCCTTACTCCTACCTTCTACAAAACTTAATTAATTTTATGAAAAGATGGAAGGTGTTGCAAACCACACCCCTAGGAGGAAAAAAAAAAAAAAAAAGCTTAGGCCAGTCCTAAGCCTCTACCTGTAAATATAACCCTGCTAGGAAACAGGAAAGGAACTCTGGTAGCGTAGTGGTTACGAATCAGGCTGCGAACCTCACGGTCAGCAGTTCAAAACTACCAGCTGTTCTGCGGGAGAAAGATGAGGCTTTCTGCTCCCGTAAAGATTTATAGCCTTGGAAACCCTGTACAGGCTCACTAGGCACATAACAACAACAAGGAAACAGGAAGGAATCCTGGTGGCACAGTGGGTTACACGCTGGGCTGCTGACCTCAGCAGTTCAAGCCCAACAGCTGCTCTGTGGGGGAAAGATGAAGTGATGAAGTTGTCTGTCTTCAAATAAAGATGGGCAGTCTTGCGAACTCTGTAGAGAGTGGCTATGAGTTGGAATCGACTCAACTGTTCGTGTTCCTTGTTTTTTTGGTTTTCGAAATAGGAAAGAACCCTGGTGGTACAGTGGTTACGTGTTCAGCTGCTAACGGAAAGGTCAGCAGTTCGAATCCACCAGCCACCCCACAGGAGAAAGATATGGTAATCTTCTGCCAGAAAGATTTGCAGTCTCGGAACCCTCACGGAGCAGTTCTACTCTGACCTACAGCAGCATTGTTACGTTGCTGTTAAGTGCCGTGGAATCAGTTCTGACTCATAGCAACCTTGTATAAGGCTTCCAAGGAATGGCTGGTGGGTTTGAACTGCCAACCCTGTGGTTAGCAGTCCAGTGCTTATCTGACAGCACCACAGTTTATATTATTATTATTTTTAAATCTTTTTTTTTTATCCCAAGATCAGCTGTTCAAACCCACCAGCTGCTTCTCGGAAGCCCTATACAGGTTCACTGTGGATTGGCACCAACTTCATGCACTTAATAACAACAACAATGTCTCTATGATGTGGATTTGCTTTTTAAGATTATGTTTTTTAAATTCTCCTGTTTGAAAATGCTCCTTCTCAATTCTCGGTCCCTTATTGGAATTAATCCTGGGCCAGATTTGGGACTTTAAAGAAAAAAGAGAGAGTTTTAGCATCTGATTACTCAAGAAACAAATTTGAGTGGACCAGTGGTTATGACCCAGGATGCTAATCTCAAGGTCAGCAGTTCTTAACTACCAGCGGTTCTTCCGGAGAAAGATGGAGCTTTCTGCTCCCATAAAGATTCACAGCCTTGGAAATCCTATGCTGGGTCACTATGAGTTGGAACCAACTCCATCGTACACCACCACCACCACCACCATCTAAGAAATTTGGAAGATCTGCCTAGGGAAATCCCGGTGGTTACAGATTCTGGGGCTGGCCTGAGTTCAAATGATGACTTGAGAGCCTCTCAAAGATCAAAAAGCCTCAGGCCATTCAGTTTTTGAAGCTCTGAGTATAATAAAAATGTAAGAAATATCAAAGAGGGTACAGCATTTGTGGTACATTTAAACAGTTCCTTTTTAATAAATGAACACTTTTAACTCAAGTGAAAAAAATGATTATGGAATATAATTAACTATTTACCAGGTAAGATGATGAAATATTACAAAACATGAAATACACAGCCACTCCTGGTGTGGAGCTATAGAATAAGCACTGGACTGCTAGCCCAAAAGATCAGTGGTTCAAACCCAAAATCAAAAACCCTATATGAGTCTCACCAACAGCAGATCTGTGAGGTGGTAATAGAACCCAGTTTTAAAATCCAGACTTCATTCCTAACAGTGCATGTGTCTCCAGGACTCGGTGTGTATATAACCTCATTTGGCCATCACGTCAAAGGTCTATATTAGAGGTTTTGACCAATGTGAGCTTGTGGCCAAATGTCCCTTCTGTTTCTGCCTGTGACAGCCCCTGCTGGCCGTGCCTGATGCCAACTGACTAAACTTGGCCAGGCTGCTTCTCTTGGCATCAGAGATTCAGTTGTGTAAGCTGTTCACACCTCCTAGTGTGGTTTTGGAGGGTCACAAGAAGCAGCTCAAGACCCTGTGGCTCTGTGCTTGGCATTAGCAAATGCTTCATAAATATTAGCTAGTAGAGTGAAGACTATGCCTTAGACAGAGTTTACTTAACTGGTCTATATATGTCGCTGGTACATCCTGAGAGTATTCATTGTTCATTCACACAACACATTTATTTAATTCCAATTTTTTATACCATTTTCTTTCTTTCTTTTCTTCTTCTTTGTTTATTTTTAATACCACTTCTGTATCCAAACTGGGGAACAAACAATAAGCAAGAAAGAAAACTTACCCATGATACCTCGTTTCACAAATCATCATTATTAGGTAAATACATTTTTTGTTTTTTCCCCCTAATTTTTGTTTGGGAGTCCTGGTGTAGCACTTTGGGTTAATGTGCTGTACTGCAAGGTTAGTTTGGACCGCAGGTCGGTGGTTCAAGCTCACCAGCCACTCCTAGGAAACCCTGTACAGGGTCCCTTTGAGTTGGAACTCATTCAATGGCCCTTACCAACAACAGCAATCTTATTTGAGTCCTGGAGTGGCGCTAGAGGATAAGCAGTGGACTGCTAATGCCAAAGTCAGCAATTCAAACCCACCAACCACTCTTAGAAACTATATACAGGGTCGCTATGAGTTGGAATTGACTCATAGGCACACAACAACAACATCTGTGTAGTAGGAGCTCTGGTGGCATAGTAGGTTACATATTGGGCTGCTAATCACAAGGTCAGCGGTTCAAATCCACCAGTTTCTCCATGTGAGAAAGATGAGGCTTTCTGCTTCCATAAAGCTTTATAGCCTCGGAAACCCTATCCGGATTGGAACAAAACAACAATCTTACAATAATCTTTGATCACAGTACATGTTCACGCATACCTTGTTTTTTGTTTTATCTTTTGTTTTTGTTTTTAACATGTTAGTATGTTCATGTGGCGAAAACCATTTCATTAACAATTCTTCTTACAGATAATTACTTATGACTGAAGAAAATTCTAACTATGAACGTACTGTTTCCAACTTGGATAATTTCCAACTGTTTGCTATTAATAAGTAAAGCAGATTGGTGATGTGATATGTTAATCTTGGTCTTTGTTTTCAATAATGTCTATTTTATTCCTTCCATTAACAGAGGTTTCCTGAGTGCTTACTCCACTTCACAAAGTATGCTGTGGGCTGGGATTCCAGGGAAAGAGGTCGGATAGCTTAACCTTTCTTCTTATAATAGGACCAATTAATTTTTTATCTTGAGGGTGTAATCGACATTTAAAAAAAACAGCAATCAACAATCTTTGCTGTCGAGTAGATTCCGAATCAAAAGGACCTTATATAATGAAGTTAAACTTCCCCATAGGATTTCCTTGGCTGTCATTTTTTATGTGGAGTCCTTGTGTGGCACCACAGGATAAGCACTGAACCTCAAGGTCGGTTTGAACCACAAGGTTGGTGGTTCAAACTCACAAGCAGCTCCTCGAAAACCTTATACAGAGTCGCTATGAGTTGACTCGACAGCACGTAACAACAATAATGGTGAGCTCTGGTAGCATAGTGCTTATGAGTTGGGCTGCTAACCTTAACGTCAGCAGTTCAAAACTTTCAGCCATTCTGTGAGAAAGATGAGGCTTTCTGCTCCCGTAAAGATTTATAGCCTTGGCAACCCTATGCAGCGTCTCTATGAGTCAGAACTGACTCCACGGCACATAACCAAACAAACCTGAGTCGAAACCCACAACACTTAAGAACAACAGCAGTCTTTAAGAAAGCAGATGTGCCAATGGAAAGGAGGACTTAACCATTGCGCCACTAGGGTTCCTTAAAGTCCTCCTGCCAAATCCCTTCTGATTCATCACGATCCTAGAGGACAGAGTAGAACTGCCCCATGAGGTTTCTAAGGCTGCAAATCTTTAAGGAAACAGACGACCACGAGGTTTTCTGACCTTTTCGTTCTCAGCCCAATACTTACCCACGCACCAGCAGGGGTCCATAGACATGAATGTGCAAACAGTCCTAGTCTTTGCAGATGGTGGCAGGTGCTAGAGGTGGAAGAAGCAGTGTGTGTGACACACAGAAACTGGGAAGGACAGCTTGTGGGTCAGTGTTGTGATTCCGGCTCACACAGTAGAATTGCTTATAGCAGATCATGGTTCCCTTTCACCTAGGAGTGGAGCACTTCCCCAGTGTGCCACTAGGGAGCTCTTTTAGACAGAGAAGATGAGGAAAACCTCTCTAAAGAGATGGGCTAGGCTGGAAAACAACTGGGGCTGTTGTTGCTTTATGTTTTCTGGACTCCTAGCAACCCTAGAGAGAAGTTTTTGGGGCCTTTTGGTGCAAGGATGAAGCTCTTGGCTGCTAACTGAAAGATCATCACTTGGAACCCAGTAGCTGCCCCACAGGAGAAGAATGTGGCAATCTGCTTGTGTAAAGATTCCCAAAACGCCCAGCCAAACTATTGCCATTGGGGCGAGCCCAACTCATGTTGTTGTTAAGTGCCGTCGAGTCAGTTCCGACCCGCAGTGACCCTGTGTATGGTTTCTGAGGAGCGTCAGGTGAGGTTGGACAGCCGACCTTGTGCTCCAACTCACAGCAACCCTTTAAGACAGAGTATCTCTGTCCCCTAGGTTCCCAAGGCTGTCAGTCCTTATGGAAGCAGACCACCACATCATTCTCCCACAGAGCAGCTGGTGGGTGCAGGCCATTGACCTTTCAGTTAGCAGCTAAGCATAATAACCACTGCCTAGGAGGCAGGATAAAGGAGGCACCTGTCTGGCCTGCATGGGAGTCCCTCCTTCCGTTTGTGTCCTAAGACCCTCACTCATTTCAGCCCAGCCCCAACGCTGACAGGAGAAGGTGGAGGAAGGGCATCCCAGGCAGAAGGAAGAGCAGGTACAAAAACCAGAGGTTTCTGAGGGCTGGTTGTGTTTCAGGAACAGAAAATTGTTCCTACGGACTGGTGAAGAGGAAGTAAGCAAAAGGTAGTGGAGCCACTGAAACGGAACCAGCAAAATTAGAAATGAGGAAAATATATTGAAAGTTTGAGAGTTGATGATTTTTTATATATATTCTGATATGGCACTATAGGATAAGCAATGGACTGAGAGTCACACGTCGGCAGTTCAAACCCACCAACTGCTCCTCAGAAACCCTATATAGGGTCGCTATGAGTCAGAACCGACTTGATGGCACTAAACAACAACAACTATATCTATATAATTGGAGTCCTGATGTGGCGCTGTGGGCTAATGCATCAGACTACAAAGTTGTTTGAACCTCAAGGTCAGTGGTTCAAGCTCACCAGCCGTTCCCTGGAAACCCTATACAGGGTCGCTATGGGTCGGAATCGACTTGATGGCACTTAGCAACAACAAGATATATATATTTGGTGTGGTGCTGTGGGTTAATGTGCTGGACTAATGCAAGGTCGGTTTGAACTGCAAGGTCCGTGGCTTAAGCTCGGGAACCTTTTAAAGGGTCTCTATGACTCAGAACTGACTCAACAGCACTTATCAACAACAACAGCATATATATATATATACCTATATATATATAACATGGAGTCCTAGTGTGGCACTGTAGGATAGGCATTGGACTGCTAATCAAAAGATCGGTGGTTCCTTGGAAACCCTCTACAGGGTCTCTACGATTTGAAACCGACTCAACAGCATGTAACAACAATATATATACACATACACGTGTATGTTGTTGTTGTTAAGTACATATGTAGGTTCTGACTCATAGGGACCCTGTATAGGATTTCTGAGGATTGGCAGATGGGTTTTGAACCTTGGGGTTAGCAGGCCAGTCCCTCACCAGGACCACACACACACACACACACACACACATACACTTGTATGTGTGCACAACATCTTAGATGTGAGGGAGGCAAGACTGTGTCTCGCGTACTTGTTTTATGTGTTGTCTGGAAGGATCCGTCCTTAGAGAAGGACTTCTTGCTAGGTAAAGCAGAGTCAGTGAAAAAGAGGAAGATCCTCAATGAGATGGATTGACACAGTGGCTGTAGCAATGGGCTCAGATGTGCTCAACATGACAATCGTGAGGATGGCACAGGACTGGGGAGTGTTTCACTCTGTTTTGCACATGGTCACTATGAGTCAGAACTGACTCAATGGTACCCAATAACAACAACAACATGTATATCATGGAAGCTTGTTACTTTGACCATTTTTAAAATACAAGTTAGTGACATTAATTTTACCCACTCTGCAACAATCACCACTATTTATTTCCAAACATTTTATCCCCCCGATCAAAAACTCAGTACTGTTTAAGCAATAATTCCCCATTCCTCCCCTCTCCCTAACCCATAGTAATCACTAGCAAACTTTGATATCTATGCATTAGACTATTCTAGATATTTCATATAAGTGGTCATGTACTATTTGTCCTTTTGTGGCACTGTGGGTTAATGCTCCAGACTGCAAAACCATTTGAACTGCAAGGTCAGCAGTTCAAGTTCAACAGCTGCTCCTTGGAAACCCTATACAGGGTGGCTATGGGTCGGAACCGACTTGATGGCACTTAACAGCAACAACAATTTAGCTTAGCTTAATGTTTTTGTGCTTGCTTTTTTAAAAAACTTTTTACTGTGAATTGAGTGAAGATTTACAGACAAGATCATCAGTTTTACATTAAACAAACCATACGCTTTATTTCATCTCAATGATTGCAGTCCCCTCCCTGCAACAACAGTTATCCTGCTTCCTCCAAAACCCACTCAGCCTGTGTCTTTGTCCATAGATCTACCCAAAGAGTATTACATAACTCCATGTCTTCACCTGTCTTCATCATTCTTCTGCCAACCTCCCTCTTCTTGTATATTGCCCTCCCTGGCACAGGACTTAACATGTATCTACCGTCTAGCCAGTGAATTACTCTCCCTTCCCTCCCATCTCTGATAACCATCAAATAATAGTTCTTTTGGTATAAAAAACATTTTCTTGAGTTTCTAAAAAGCAGTGGTCTCATACAGTGTTTGTCCTTTTATGATGAACTAATTTCACCCAGCATAACATCCTCCGGGTTCATCCAAGTTATGAGGCGTTTCCCAGATTCATTGCTATTTTTCACTTGCATAGTATTCCATTGTGTGGATGTACCCAAGTTTGTTTATTCATTCTTCTATTGATGGGCATTTAGGCTGTCTCCATCTTTTTGATACGTTTCTTGTAGACAGCACACTGCAGGATCCTGTTTTCTTATCCATTCTGTTTTTATGTCTCTTGACTGCTACATTTAATCCACTCATATTCAGTATAATTTGGAAGAAGTACAACCAGAGTGCTCCTTGGAGGCCAAGATGGCTAAGCTTCGTCTCTCCTACTTTGGACACATTGTCCGGAGAGAACAGTCGCTGGAGAAGGATGTCATGCTGGGTTAGGTGGAGGGTTAGAGAAAAAGAGGCAGACCCCCCAATGAGATGGATCAGCCAGGTGGCATCATAGATGGCATCAAGTGTGGCAGTGGTAGTGAGGTTGTCCCAGGATTGGACATTGTTTCGTTCTGCTGTGCATGGGGTCGCTATGAGTCAGTTCCGACTTGATGGCACCTGACAACAACAACAACAACATTCAGTATAATTATCAATAGGTATTAATTGTTGTCATTTTTCTGAATGTGTTTTTGTGTAGTGCTGCAGGATTCCTTATTCCACATATGTTGAGTTCATTTTGTTTGTGAGTCTCCTTTTCATTTTCATTTCTGTTGTGTTCATCTTTACTAAATCTTTCTAATTGTCTTCTTTTTATTTTAATGTTGTTGTTCAGTGCCGTCAAGTTGGTTCCGACCCATAGTGACCCTGTATAGGGTTTTTGAGGAACAGCTGGTATAGGTGTATTATTTTTCTTTGAGGTGACCGTGTAATTTATTAATTTTTTCTGCTTAAAACAGTCTGTTTTATCTTGAAATCTGCTTGATTTTCTTGCCATTTGGGAGTTCTGTATCTACACTAGTCTCTCTTTTTGCTTTGTAGTTGACTTCATTATACATTGGAATCATTGGTTCCTTATTTTCAGTCTTGTAGTTTTGGAGTCCTGGTGTGACACTTCATGCTAATGCGCAAGACTGCAAAGTCACTTTGAACCACAAGGTCGGTGGTTCAAGCTCACCAGTCACTGCTCGGAAACCCTATCCAGGGTCACTATGAGTCGGAACCAACTCAATGGCACTTAACAACAACAACAGGATTGTTTTACTTTGGATACTTCTATATCGGGATTGAATTCTGGGTGATGTTGACATGTGCATCAATCTCTGGATGTTGTCTACTGTTGTTAGTTCTCAGTCCATATGACTCCCTTTAGTTTTTTTTGTAAAGTTGACCTTTAATTTCTGTTTATCTGGAAATGTTCAAATTTTGCTGTTAGGTGTAAGGGACAGTTTTGCTGGGTATATGATTATTGGTTGGCAATTTTTTTCTTTCTGAGTTTTATATATGTCTCCTTATTGCCTTCTTGCTTGCATGGATTTTGCTGAGAAATCAGAGCTTTATCTTACTGGGTTTTTCCTTTATGGGTAAGTTTTCCTTTTTCCCAAGCTGCTTTCAGGATTCTTTCCTTGTCTTTGATTTTGGTGTTTCACTATGATATGTCTTGGTGATTTTCTTTTGGGGTTTTTCCTTGTTTGGGGTTCATTCAGCTTCTTTAATATTTATCTTCTCATCTTTCATGACGTTAGGGAAATGTTATTCCAACAGATTTTAAACAATCTTTTCTGTGCTTTTCTTTGTCTCTTTCTGTTCTGGAAATCAACATCACCTGTAAGTTATTCCTCTTCATGTTGTCCCACCTGTATCTTAGGCTTTCTTCAGATTTTTCATTCTAGCTTACTAGTATTGAAAGATTTATCCTCAAACTCACTTGTTTTAGGCTTCTATTGATTCAAACCTATTCCTTTACCCTTTCAATGTGTTATCAGTATCCTGTAGTGCTTTCCTGAATTCTTTGTTTTCCTCAACCTTTCTGTCAATCATTTGTTGTTGTTGTTAAGTGCTATCGAGTCAGTTCCGACCCACAGTGACCCTGTTTAGGGTTTCCGAGGAACAGCTGGTGAGCTTGAACCACTGACCTTGCAGTTCAAACAGCTTTGCAGTCTGGCGCATTAACCCACAGCGCCATACCAGGACATTCAGGATCCAGAACAGATCAGAATACACTTCTTCGGCCAGGACAACTTCTTCTCAGCCACGCCCACAGGCGGGCTTCTCTTTGGTGCTCTGTTCCTCAGCTACTAGGGCAAGCCTCTGCCCTCCTTGGGTAAATGTTACAAATGTCTTTTAGCTCTGCCAATAAGTGTTAGAGGCCTCAGCCCGAAGGGCTTTGCTTTCTAGATCCCCAGGTTGACAAGCCTAGCTCCACCTACAAGTGCCCAGAGGCACCATACTCTGCTAGAAAGTCTCCTGCCTGAAGGTTCAATGCTCTCTCGCTGTAGGTCTGCGAGCCTGGCTCTTTCGCTGTCTCCAGTGTTACAGCTCTGGCTCTGAGTCTAGGAGGTTCCCAGCACAGTGTCCAAAAGATGAACTCTGCCCGGGGTTCTTCCTTCTTGGTGTTTGTCAGTTTCCTTCTCTCAGCTTCCTTCTCTCTCCTTTCATCTCTTGTGAAATGACCGGTGTGATTTCTAGCAAGGATAAAGACTTGAGTGCATCCTATCCAAATCCTGCCTCAATAACACATAAAAAACAAAACCCAAACCCACTGCTAGCAAGCCAATTCCAATTCATAGGGAATCTATAAGGTTGTTGTTGGTGGTTATGTGCCATGGAGTCGGTTCCGACTTATAGTGACCCTGTACAGGGTTTCCAAGGCTATAAATCTTTACGGGAGCAGAAAGCCTCATCTTTCTCCCACGGAACAGCTGGTTACTGGACTGTAAATATTTATGGGAGCAAACAGCCTTATCATTCTCCCACAGTGTGACTGGTGGGTTTCTAGCTCAGTGCTTATTCTATAGCGCCTCCAGGGAGCCTAAATTTGATTGTGTGCAGCTGAAATCATGAGCACATGTTGTATTGTTGTTACGTGCTGTAGAGTCAGTTCTGACTCATAGTGATGGTGTATAAGTTTTCCGAGGAGTGGCTGGTGGGTTTGAACCACCAACCTTGTGGTTAGTAGTACAGTGCCACACCAGGACTCTGTTAGCACATGGTTGTTGTTGTTAAGTGCTATCAAGTCAGTTCTGACTCATAGCAACCCTGTATAGGGTTTCCATGGAGCAGTTGGTGGGTTTGAATTTCCAACCTATGTTTCGTAGACCAGTGCTGATCCTACAGCACCACACCATTAACACATATGTTACAGCATGACTAACAGCCCCCATTGTAAATCCACAGTGGAGGATCCTTATATCAGATCACAAAGTGAATAATATCCACACAATACTGGGAATCATGGTATAGATGAGTTGGCACATTATCCCAACCATCACAGGTTCCATATGCCTCACTTACATGGTTCCATTCAATCATTGTGTGGCACTCACAAAGATTATGGCACAAAGTTCCATATTAAGTAATTCACAGCATTGCAAGAGTATAATTGTACTATGACATCCATGTACTATGACACACATGAGGTCATGAGTCAGAACTGACTTATCGGTGATGGGTTTGCTTTGGTTTAAAATATGATGCTGAATCTTGGCTGCATGTTGGAATCTTTTGAAGATAGTAGAAGAAATTATGCATTTGAGTTACGGTGTTGGAGGAGAATATTAAAAGTACTATGGCCTGCTAGTAGAACAAATAAATCAGTGTTGGAAGAAGTACAATAAGAATGTTCCTTGGAAACCAGGAAAGTGAAACTTTGTCTCTCGTATTTAGGACATACTGTCAAGAGGTACAAGTCCCTAGAGAAGGACATCAAGCTATGTAAAGATGATGATCAGGGAAAAAGAGGAAGACCCCTATCAAGATGGATTGGTACAGTGGCAGCAACAATGGGCTCAAGCTTAACAACAATTGTGAGGATGGTACAGGACCAGACAGTGTTTTGTTTTGTTGTGCATAAAATCGCTAAGAGTCAGAGTCAACTTGACGGCACCTAACAACAACAACAAAATACTAGTGTCTCGTCTGAGGGATTCTGATTTAACTGGTCTGGAATGCAGGTTAGACAGAAAGATTTTGTTGCAAAGCCAAAATTGAGACTCATCAATAGGATCCTATTCTGAATTTGATCTGCTATGGGATGGCTGTGATGTAGGAGAAATCAGATTTCATAGGCTTTTGCAGGCTCTCAGTAGTTATGAATCTGAATAGTATCCCAAAAAGAATGGGAAGCCATTGATAGGTTGTAAGGACCATGGACTGTTGGAAGAACAATTCTATTTTAGAGGAAGCATGGAGTCCGGGTGTGGTACTGTGGGTTAATGCGCCAGACTGCAAAGCAGTTTGAACAGCAAGGTTGGCAATTCAAGCTCATTAGCTGCTCCTCAGAAACCCTATACAGGGTCGCTATGGGTTGGAACTGACTTGATGGCACTTAACAACAACTGCTAGAATGCTTCTTAGAAACAGAAATGAGACTTCATCTCATGTACATTAGACATGTTATCAGGATCAGTCTCTGGAGAAGTACATCATGTTTGGTAAAGTAGACGGTCATCAAAAAAGAACAGATGGAATGGCACAGTGACTGCAAAGTGGACCCAAACCTGACAATTGTGAGGCTGGAGCAGGACCGAGCAGTGTTTCGTTCTGTTTGATGTAGGCTCGCTATGAGTCGGAACTGACTCGACAACACCTAACAACAACAACAAGTAGGTCATGTGATATGCTCTGATGGTTATATTAAGAAAATCTTGACTTCAATGTGACGAATTTCCTTAGGATAGGTTCCCAGAAGTAGAACTACTGGAGAAAAGACATGAACAATTTTAAATTTTTGGATAAAGACCCTATAGAACGAGTGGAATTGCCATAGGATTTCGAAGGCTAGGATCTTTATGATAACCAACTGTCATGTTGTTCTCCCAAAGAGTGGCAGGTGCATTCAAACCTCCGACCTATTAGCAGATGGGCACTTAACCAATGCACCACCAGGGTTCCTTTGCACATACTGTTTGCTTTCCAGAAAACTTCTGCCACTTAAGTGGTTTGTTTGTTTGTTTGTTTGTTTTTTGGTTTGTTTGTTATTGTGGTAAATATATGAGTGTAGGAGTGTAGCGGCTTCATACAATAAGCACTGTACTGAGAACCGCAAGGCTTGTGGTTCCAGCCCGCCAGTTACTCCATGGGAGAAAATGAAACTTTCTGCTCCCATGAAGATTTAAAAAAGCCTCAGAAACCCTGTACAGGGTCACTATGAGTTGGAACTGACTCAATGGCATTTAATAACAATAACAACATATGAGGGTAAAAGTACTGTTATTAGGATTCATTTCTCTCAACAAAGCACTTATTTTAGTCTCCTTAGGGTGCCTTCAAAAAAAAAAAAGTTTCATTTAAAATAGTGATGTCCGGGGGTGATCTGCTGGGCCAGTTAAATTCAAGGCAGAGAGGTCATCTCAGAAGGCTGTGCTGTTGCCATTAAGTATTGTTGAGTTGGTTCCAACCCATAGCAACCCTGTATAGGGTTGCCAAGGAGCAGCTGATGAGCTCGAACTGCTGACCTTGCTGTTCAAGCCAACTTTGCAGTCCAGCGCATTAACCCACAGCACCATACCAGGACCCCATTTAAGGAAGTAGATATGAACAATTGTCCAAAACAGACATCTGTTCATGGGTCTGAGGGTTCTAGACACAAGGAAAGCCTTGCCTCACCTGGAACATAAAAGATAAAGGATCTGAGGACATGGATCCAAGGAAGATCAGAACTTACAACCAAGAACATTAATTCAGAAATAAAACATGGAACCAGATTTTCTCCTCACTCACTATTAAATATATTTATGGGTTTTTTTCCCCCTGTGGGTTTTGAATACATGATTTTTCAGAAGTACCCCATTGTCATATAAAGAAAAAAAAAAGTTGGGAAGTGAACACCTGTGTTTTCTCAGGGGGCCACACCATGGTCTGCATGGGAAAGATGACCCTACTACACCTGCTTCAGCTGGGAAAGACACTCTGACCCACAGCTGGGTCACAATGTCTACCTGTCCACAATAAAGTCCACCTACTCACAGCTGGACAGCACTTGCTAATCTCAGGCTTTGCCTAATACAGGCTGACTCAGGGGCCAAGGACTCCAGGCCCAGAACACTAGCCATCCAAGCTATGAGCAAGAGCGAGGGGTCATGACTATTGAGCCTACTCAAGGCAAACAGGCTTAGAATCATTATCCTTGGTCTTACATAGGTGCCAACGGTAATTTCTAAGCCATAAGTCTAATTATCATAATCAATTCATCAGGAATTATTGGGAAAGGGATCCTTCTCAAGTCAGTTTGAAAGACAGGTTGTAGGATGGCGGAGATAGGAGAAGTGGACAACAAAAAGTTTTAATAATTTCTTGGAATACGCCCATCTCTCTGACTTGTATTTGCTGGGTTCCTTCAGAGCAGGGAATTAGTCTTTATCACCCTTGTGTTATCCAGTGCCCAGTTAGTAGATGCTCAATAAATTTTGCTGACTGTTGAACAAAAGAATAGATCATGATTGTTGTTGTTGTTAAGTGCCATCGAGTGGATTCCGACCCCTAGCGTCCCTCTATAGGGTTTCCGAGGTACAGCTGGTGAGCTTGAACCACCAATCTTGCAGTTCAAACAGATTTGCCGTCTGGCACATTAAACCACAGCACCACACCAGGACTCCAAAACATGACTAGGTTGTACATTAAAAAAATTATGTAAGCAATATTGATTATTGCTTACATAATTAGGCATTAATTACAAACACATGATATAAAAATAAAATTGCCTTGTAGCCAGCTAACAGGCTTTGAAAGAGCCCAAAGTGAGTGAAGAGATCTTAATATTGGCACCTGAATCCAAACATCCACAGCCATTGAGTTGATTTCCGAGACTGTAAGTCTTTATGGGTGCAGATAGCCTCATCTTTCTCTAGAGGATCAGCTGATGGACTTGAACTGCCAACTCTGTAGTTAGCAGCCCAACGTCTTAGCCAACCCATGGTGCTACCAAATCTCCTTAAGAAGAGAATGTTGTTATTGTTTAATGCTGTTAAGTCGATTCTGATTCATAGCAACCATAGTTAGGCTTTCTGAGGCTGTACATATTTGTGGGACCAGAGAGCCTCATTTTTTTTACCCACAGAGCGTCTGGAGGGCTAGAGCCCCCCAACACTGGTTCGCAGTCTAGTGCTTATCATACAGAGCTACTGTGCTTTTAAAAGAGAAGAATGTTTAAGTGCCATCGAGTCGGTTCAACAAAAGCCATCTTGTATAGCTAGGGTTTCTGAGGAATAGATGGTGGGCTTGAATTGCTGACTTTGCAGTTTACTGTCCAGTGTTTATCTTATGGCACTACCAAGACTTACACCAGGACTCCAAAGAGGAGAAAGGCTTTGCAAGCTATATGCCTTTGAGTATAGAAGAGGAAATGGTAAATACGGAGAAAAGGACACTTCAGTAGGGCCTTTTCTCTTACAACTGGTAGGACTCTTTATCATATCCTCCCCTCATCAAGAGTGAGGGCAAATTTCAGGATAGATTGGTGTGCGTGTGTGCACATGCATGTGTGTACAATATGGTCCTCTTAAATCAGGTATATGTATTGAATTTATTTTTTTATACCAATGGGTAACCATTGGTATAAAAAGTCTGACCAACTCTTTGCAGGAATTTCTGTGTTGAGTCAAATATCTGCACCAATCCAGAGGTGTTTCTTATTCCTTGTATGGATGGCGTGGGGGAGGATGGACAGGGCAGTTCATTTTCTAATTTCTCAATCTATACACTGTAGTCAATTTGATTTGTATGTATTCCATCTGGCGAGGTCCATGTGTATAGTCGTCTCTTATGCTGTCTAAAGTAGGTATTTGAAATGAACAAATCATTGATTTTACAGAATTCTATCATGCATTCTTCAGCATCATTTCTATCACCAAGGCCATATTTTCCAACTGCTGATCCTTCCTCTTTGTTCCCAACCTTTGCATTCCAATCACCAGTAATGATCAATACATCTTGATTGCACGTTTGATCAATTTCTGATTGAAGAAGTTGGTAGAATTCTTCTGTTTTATCCTCAATGGCTTTAGTGGCTGGTGCGTAAATTTGAATAATAGTGGTATTAACTGGGCTTCCCTGTAGGTGCATGAATATTATCCTATCACAGACAGTGTTGTACCTCATAACTGATCTGGATATGTTCTTTTTGACAATGAATGCAACACCATTCCTCTTCAATTCATTCCTGGCATAGTAAACTCTGTGGTCGTCAGATTCAAAATGGCCAATACCAGTCCATTTCAGCTCACTAATGCCTAAGATATTGATGTTTATGCATTCCATTTGATTTTTGACAATTTCTAATTTTCCTAGCTTCATACTTTGTACATTCTATGTTCCGATTATTAGTGGATGTTTATAGCTGTTTCTCTTCATTTTGAGTTGTGGCCCATCATCAAATGAAGGTCCCGAGGGCTTTACTCCCACAGGTTTTACTCCATTTGCTTTATCATGGTAAACTCTACTTTGAGGAGAAAGCTCTTCCCCAGTCACATTTTGAGTGCCTTCCAACCTGAGGGGCTCATTTTCTGACAGTGTTCTCTGCTATTCATAAGGTTTTCAATGACTAAATATCCGGAAGTAGTTCTTCACTCCTTCTTCCTAGTCTGTCTTTGTCTGGAAGCACATCTGAAACCTGTCCACCAAGGGTAACCTGCTGGTATTTAAAATGCTGGTGGCATAGTTTCCAGAATCAGGGCAACTCACAAGCCACCACAGTATGGCAAACTGACAGATGTGCAGAAAGAGACGATGGCAAAGCTCCATATCATCAGTCAAAAGAAGGCCAAGGGCAGATTGTGGAACAGACCATCAATTGCTCATATGCAAATTCAAACTGAAGCTGAAGAAAATGAAAACAAGTCCACGAGAGCCAAAATATGACCTTGAATATATCCCACCTGAATTTAGAGATCATCTGAAGAACAGATTTGATGCATTGGACACTAAAGACTGAAGACCAGAAGAGTTGTGGGATGACAGCAAGAACATCATACATGGAGAAAGCAAAAAGTCATTAAGAAGACAAGAAAGAAGAAAAAGGTCAAAATGAATGTCAGAAGAGACACTGAAACTTGCTTCCAGAGTAGAGGTGCTAAAGCAAATGGAAGCAATGAGGAGGTACAAGAGCTGAACAGAAAATTTCAAAGATCATCTCGAGAAGATAAAGCCAAATATTACAACAAAATATGCAAAGATCTGGAGTCAGAAAACCAAAAAGAACAACATACTCAGAATTTCTCAAGCTGGGGGAACTGAAGAAAAAAATTAAGCCTCAGCTTTCGTTATTGAAAGATTCTCTGGGAAAATTATTGACTGATGCAGAAAGCATCAAGAGAAGATGGAAGAAATATACAGAGCCACTGTACCAAAAGGAAATGGTTGATGTTCAACCGTTTCAAGAGGTAGCGTATGATCAAGAGCCAATGATACTGAAGGAAGAAGTCCAACGTGCATTGAAGGAAATGGCTAAGAACAAGGCACCAGGAATTGATGAAGGAAAATTGAAATCTTTCAAGAAAATGTGGCAGCACAGGAGGCACTCACTCATCTATGCCAAGAAATTTGGAAGACAACTATCTGGTGACTGATTGGAAGAGATCTGTATTTGTGCCCATTCCAAAGAGAGGTGCCCAACGGAATGTGGAAATCATCAGACAATCTCTTTGATATCCCATGCAAGTAAAGTTTTACTAAAAGTAATACAGAAACAGCTATAAGCATGCATTGACAGAGAACTTCCAGAGGTTCAAGCTGGATTCAGAAGAGACTGTGGAACGGAGGATATCTTTGCTCATGTCCGATGGATCTTGGCTAAAAACAGAGAATATCAGAAAGATATTACCTGTGCTTTATTGACTAAGAAAGTCTTTCGATTGTGTGGATCATGACAAGCTATGAACAACATTGCAAAGTATGAGTATTCCTGAACATTTAATTGTGCTCATGAGGAATCTGTACCTGGACCAAGAAGCAGTTGTTCGAACAGAACACGGGCACACTGTATGGTTTATAATTAAGAAAGTTGTGCAACAAGGTTGTATTTTTTCACCATACGTATTCAACCTGTATGCTGATCAAATAATCTGAGAAGCTAGGTTATATGAAGAAAAACATGGCATCAGGATTGGAGGAAGATTCATTAACACTCTGTGATATGCAGATGATACAACCTTGCTCGCTGAAAGTGAAGAAGACTTAAAATATTTACTGATGAAGATCAAAGAGCATGGCCTTCTGTATTGATTGCATCTCAATGTCAAGAAAACAAAAATCCTCACCACTGGACCAAAAAACAACATTCTTATCAACAGAGAAAAGATTGAAGTTGTCAAGGACTTCATTCTTCTTGGATCACTTATCAATACTAATGGAAGCAGCAGTCAAGAAACCAAATGACATTTGCATTAGACAAATCTGCTGCACAAGACCTCTTTAAAGTGTTGCAGAGCAAAGATGTCAGCTTGAAGACTAAGGTGTGCCTGACCCAAACCATGGTATTTTCAATCACCTCATGTGCATGCGAAAGCTGGACAGTGAATAAGGAAGACTGTAGAAGAATTGATGCTTTTGAGTTATGGTGTTGGAGGAAAATATTGAAAGTGCCATAGGCTGCCAAAAGAACCAACAGATCTGTGTTGGAGGAAGTGCAGCCAGAGTGCTCCTTGGAGGACAGGATGGACAAACTTTGTCTCTCATACTTCGGACATATTGTCAGGAGGGACAAGTCCCTGGAGAAGGATATCATGTTTGGTAGGGTGGAAGGTCAGAGAAAAACAGGAAAACCCCCAGAAAGACGGATTGGCAAAGTGGCAGCATCTGTGGGCTCAAGTGTGGCAATGATAGTGAGGTTGGCCCAGGATCGGGCAGTATTTCTGCTGTGCATAAAGTCGCAGAGTCCATACGACTAGATGGCACCTAACAATAACATCCTATACAAAAGATAGCTTTCTACCATAGTGAGGGGTTGGTAGCCATAAACAAGGAGCCCAATGCCTGGAGAGACATCAACTCCTCACAATCTTCGGGAACAAAAGGTAATACTTTTTAATTACACAAGTTATACATAAAAACTTTCTCCTTGTAAAATAAAATGATAGGTTCTGAATCCTTACGCAGGTTAGATCAAGGCTCTTTAGATTACTATTCCTAAACTCAATTTCCTTCCCAAAGGTTACCTGCTTGTTGTGCCCAGGCCACGTTTTTTCTGTACATGCAAATCCACATTATGTATCAGATTCTTTAGTGAATTTTTTTTTTGGGGGGGTGTGGGGGTGAGTGCGAGGGCGTGTGGTTGCGGAGATAGTTTATGTTTGACCCCTCTAGCCCAGCCTCTTTCAGGGTGGAAAATGGGCATGCATACATAGGATTAGGGAATTTCAAGGCACATGTCACATTGACGTCGCTGGTACTCCGTTCCTAAACGATCAAGTTGTCTGGCAGGACTCCACAGGCACATTTTAAGTGGGGTCTGGATAAGTGGATATCCACTTACTCTTTCCATATTATTTTCAATTTTTTTTACAGTAGAGTGGGTAAGGTGGACGCACGAGAATCCCATTGGGCGCGTCGGTGTATGTACGCTAGGACCCAGGCCCCCTGGCCCCAGGTACTCCGTAGGGCGCGGGTCTACACCTGACTGCCGGTTCCCGAGAGTCAGGTGCTGTCCGCATTATGATCCGAGCGGTGAATTTCGTGAGGCGAACGGGGATGGAGATTCCCCTCTCCCATTAGCCCCTGCGGCGGGCCCGGACTTTCGCGCGGTCCGCAGGGAGTGGAAACACGTCTCGGGGTCCGGAGGGCGGTCTGCTCGCGGCCCCGGCCCCTCCCAGACCCCGCCCCTCCCAGGCCCGATGGGGGCTGGCAACACCCCTCGCTCCCAGCATGCCGTGCGGCAGCGGGGGGCGGAGTCGGGAGGTGGGGAAACCGTGGCCGTGTGAGCGTAAAGAACCTCCGCCACCGCCTCCTCTTCGTCGTGCTCCTCTTGGGCCCCGGCGTCGCGCCCCGCGCACGGCTCTCGAAGAGACGTCGCCTCCCCTTCCTCCGCCTCCCCCTCTCCGTGCCTCTCCCGCCTCCTGGTCGTGCGCTGCGGGCTCAGGCGGAACCCGGAACGGCCGTCCGCCTCCCCCGCCCTCCGTCGCCTGCTCCTCGTCGGCTTCCTCCTCAGCGCCGGGCCGGAGCGGAGTGTCGGCGGCGGCCGGTTCGGGCGGCTCCTCGCGCTTCTTCGGGCGGCGGCGCTTGGCCATGTCGTGTCGGGGAAGGTAATGAGCCGCAGAGCCCCGGGGTCTCGGCTGAGCAGCGGCGGCGGCGGCGGCACCAAGTACCCGCGGAGCTGGAATGACTGGCAACCCAGGTGGGTGAGCCGGCGCTCAGCCCGCCGCCCCGACCTCGGGACCCCGCCTCGGGCAGGCGAGGCCTAGGGCTGCGGGGCGGGGAGGCGCGGCCTAGGCCCTCCACCCCCCGGGAACGGGCGCGGCTTCCTGGGTCCCTTCCCGCCCGGGCTGGGGGAGGAAGGCCGTGGGGAGGCCCGGCCTAAATGCCTCCCCACTCTGCTTCTCCGACCGGGGGCTGGAGCCCGGACCCTGGGACCGGACCGAGGCACTGGCCTAGGAGTGGGGGGTCAAAGAGGGTGAAGCAAGGGGCCTGCTGCTGGGGAACATGGGACTGCCCCCAACCCCAAGTTGGTATTTAAGTTGGGATCCTATTTATCTGCTTAGTCCCGCACCTTCTCAGTCCCCAAGGGAACCCCCGCAACGGTGTTACTTCCTTTGCCTTCCTCCCCCCACGTGTTCCTGAGGTTTTACTCTGACTTTGGGCTTGACATTTGTGGGACATGCGTTGAGAACTTGAGTTTTGACTGTTAATGGGGTTGACCCACTGTGGTCCTGGCAAAGGAAGTTTACCCCAAGTGCAGGGGTAGTAAGTTACTCGCCAAGAGCATTTCCTACCTGGACTGAGGGTGCTAACTGAGTACTAACTAGAAGGGGAGATGGCTTCTCTTGTATGGAGGACTTGATCTCAAACTACTTTGGGACCCAGCTGGATTTGAGCTTATTAGAAGCTTCAATTTTATTATTTTTTTAATATGTATCTAACTTTCGGGTTTTGTTTTGATTAATCATGGGGTAGTTGTGCCTAATTTAGGACTGATTTATTCTGACCTCTCAATGAATAAATGTTTGGAACAAACCAGAGGCTATTTGGAATTTAACCCAGTGTCTAGGCTGACTCCCAAATCATGCAATATTTTAGGGTGACGATTCATAGAGCTTTCATGCTTGGAAGCATTGAGATTCTTTTGAAACTGACAAATGTAAGATGTATACATTGTCAGAATGCCTTTATTTGATGGAAAAATAAAGATAATCTTTGGTACACTTTTCATTCTGTTCAATGTGTCTTGGCAAATTCTGAGTTTTATTGACAGTTGTATATGATTAGCGACTTTAGAAAGTCTAGAATTGAGATACTGAGTCAGAAAACTCTGAAAAACTTAAATTTGATTGTCTGTTATCAATTAGGGTTTGAGATTGTTTTAACTAAAAACAGTTTACTCATTTAAGTATTTCATCTGTAAATTGACATTCTCAGTTGTTTGCGCTTATACTGAAATGTGTGAGCCTGGATTTTTTCCCCCAATAGCTAGTAAATGAATCTGGATTTAGCATTGGAGAGCTCATCTTCGACAGTGGATTTTCCATTACTTTTTAATATTGTCATGAACAAGAGAATTCACCATCCTGATAGAGGATGAGTGAGATACCCTTCTCAAATTGTCCTAGAATTTTTGGAAAAGTAAATTTGTAGTTTGGAGTCCTGGTTTGGCACTGTAGGATAAGCACTAGACTGCTAACCACAGGTTTGTGGTTCAAACCCACTAACTGCTCCTTGGAAACTACTGTACAAGGTGGCTATGAGTCCGAAATCCCCCCCCCACCCCTCCACTACATTTAACAGGTCTTAATAGATGGAGTAGTAGACACTTGGCGGGGTTGCCTGACTGCACTGTTGACAGGTATGAATAAGAAGACTTTCATAGTTATGAAATGGATGGCATCAGTTATTGATAAATGTTATCCTCCAGGTTTCTTCTTTCAAGAGTTCTATTTCTTAGCTTTTTTGGAGGGTGATAGAGAGGGGGCTAGAAGCTTTCTTTAAAGCTGTGCTCTGTAACAAAATATAGATAGACTATACTGTGGAGTAATAGTGGTAGTTATTTTTTTTCTGTTGTAGAGAAAGGAGCAGAGTAGTACAGACAGGCTCCATAATATAACTTGATTTATCTGTGAAGTTGTGACAGTTGTTTTCTTAAAATGGCCAGTGTAAAACCTCAGACACTAGTCAATTAATACATGTTCACAAGTTAAATGAGGCTGTTAATTCTGTCCCCCTCATCTGTCACAGAAGTGACAGAGTCCAGTTAACTGACAGAGTGGAGTTCAATTTCATTTATTTCTCCAAAGCAATTTAAATTATGGGCATACATGTTAGGGGTTCATCTGAATCATTTTGATTCTTAAGAGATTTCTTTGCCTTTTCTGTTTCATTTGTTCCCTGATATTTTTTTGTCTCTTCTTTTATCTTGATTTATGCTTTTGAAACAGAAGGAGTTATAAAAGCAAGTTTGTCAGTTTCTGTTAGTGTTAGTTTGCTGGTTAGTCTCAGAGGGACTGTTGAGTCAGTGAAGACCACATGTGATACTTCACACATAGTGACAGGAAGTGTTCCAGGTGGCTGAACAGGGGTCATAAGGCAACTGAGCAAGCCCATCTTTGCTAGAAGCGTATGTCTCACAGTAAGTATTTTTATAGCTCTGGCTTACTGTTTTCCTTTTCACTCAGTGCACGCTTAGTTGTCTACGAATGGGTAGCTAAATGAGTGAATTCTGTTTGCATGTCAAACATAAACTGACACTCAGGGTTTTGTCACCTCTGGATGCCTTCAGTTTTTCACATGGAAAAACAAGTTGTGCCTGACCCATTTGGAGATAGTTGCCCTCCTCCCACCACAAAGAAAAGAACTATCAGCACCACTAGCCAAAGTCTGTCCTTTTCTTCAATAGTTGTACCAATCAGGACAGAGATCAGAGTGGTTTGTTTTAGACATTAATGGAGAATAAATTGTGTATTTTAATATTCCAAAATGGCACTGATTCATTTGGCATTGGAGGCAAATACAGATTAATTTCCACAAGCAGTTTAACAGAAAAGAAAGTAGATTTTGCTTCTAAACTTGGGAGTCTCAGGACATAACATTTAGCAGATGTCTGTGGGGTGTCCAAACTTAGGATCTTTCTACTATTCTAAAAGGAGGAGATTTTATATTAAAAATAGCTTATATTTTTAGTAAAATGTAGGCAGATCAAAGTTCTTAAAAGTACAAATGTCTTTCTTCTCCATTGTGAACAGACCAAAATTGGTAAGTGTGAAGATAGAAAAACTAGATGCTAACTAGTATGTCTGACATGAGAAGCCAGTTTTTGAAACCAGAGTTGTCTGTTCAGCTGTCTATGAATCTGTAGTAAGTCTGATGCCTATAAGGTACATAAGATAATGAAAACATAAAGGATGAAATTAAGTAGTACATTTGAGGACTCCTGGTATGGCACTATAGGGTAAGCACTCACTAGACTGCTAACCACAAGTTTGGCAATTCACACCCACCGGTTGCTTCTTGGAAGTCTTAAACAGGGTCACTATAAGTTAGAACTGATTTGATGGCAGTTAACAACAGCAGTGTATTTTGTAGCTTCAAATAAAGCTTTGGTGGAAGAGAATTTAGTAACTACTAAATCTGTACCACCGATTTCTAGGTACGTTAAGGAGGTTTTTCACTAATTGCTTATGGATGCTTGATTTTGGTGGGGGGGGCGAGGAATTAATTTTTTCCAGTCTAAAATAAAACATTGCTTTTGAAATTTTTAACTATTGTGTTTTTAAATTGAACTTTCCCCCCCTCCTGTTTGAGTTCATTTTAAAGTTGTGACTACACTGAAAAATTATTTTTGCTTTTTAAAATAATTTAGGAGATTATGAACTGTTACAGTTTACTGAAAATATATAACTCAGTAAATAATATGAATAAAATAAAATAATAACTAATAAAACCACTACCTTTAAAGAAATTATAGGTAAATATGGGAGTTAAAAAAGGGCATTGTAAAAAGTAAAACATTAAATAGATTATGATACGTAGTCCTGGTGTGGCACTATAAGGTAAGTACTGGACTGCTGACCACAAGGTCACTAGTTCAAACCCACCAGCCATACTTTGGAAACCCCACACAGTGTTGCCAAGTGTCAGAACTGGCTTGATGGCACTTAACAGCAACAGTAATTGTGAGATATATACGGGGCTTCTAAAAATCTGTGGAGACATTCCAGTATCTTTTAATTCTATTTTTCACATAAGCTTTTTGAAGCCTCCTCATACATCTTGGTATAATTAAATAGAGTTTAAAACCTGGAGGGTCAGCGGAGGGGAGGGAAAGATCCTGAGTAGAGAAAGCTGGGCCCTGAAACTGGACTGTACAATCTTGATAATAGTAAATGTGAGGGGAGAGAGCTGTTCGCAGATTGAAGGAGGGAGATGCCGGAATGTAGTAGTGGTAGTCCTTGGCAAAAAGTACTCTGTTTGCTTAGAAGGCTAGGCCATTTGTGAAGAGGAAGAACAACAGGAGACAAAGCTGAAGAGCTGGATTGAGGCTGTATTTTAGGTCTTGAATCATAATTTAAATCTATTTGGAGTAACTTCAGGGAAGAAGTAGCAGGGAAATGGTATGATTTTGCAAGATCAAATCTAATTGCTTGCTTAGTCAAGGGTGTTGGGGGTATGTGTAAGCACAATAGGAGAAAATTGTAACAGTATAGATAAAAAAAGTTCACCTACAGAATACTTTATGATGTATGATATAAATTCACACAAAAATAAGGCGCCCAGAATTTCCATAAACAGAAGCCCCTCATTTGTTATTTTGTGTTGAGGAGGACCATGAAAGTGATACTTTTTAGCCTGCCCACATTTGATGAAAGAATGCTTATATGAAATGACATATATATAAAATGGAGTGTGATCCATGGTGGCTTTGGAAAGCAATTTAATTTTTTTTAATTTTTTAAATGTAGGCTGTTGGTTTTATATATATGCTCTTCATTATGTTGAGGAATTTCCCTTCAATTCCTATTTTGTTGAGTGTAACAATTTAATCTTAAAATTTAATAAAAACTTTTTAAATTTAGTATTTACTGGCTTTGCTGCACAGAGCCCTGGTGGCTCTGTGTGTTAGGTTTTGGACTGTTAACTGCTCTGTGAGAGAAAGCTAAGGCAGTCTGCTTCTGTAAAGATGTACAGCCTTGGAACTCCTCTGGAGCAGTTCTCTGCCTTAGAGGGTCAGAGTCAGCTCTGTGGCAGTGGAATTTTGGGGGTCTTTACTGCCTGGCATATACAACGGGACTTCAAAAAGTGCATGTGGAATTTCTTTTATCTTTTAACTTCATTTTCCCATGAACTTTTTGAAGCTCTTGTAGAAGGCACTTGGCTGCTTTTCTTTCTTTTCCTAAAACACATCTCTGAAGTTTCTTTCATTGGCCTGGCCTGTATGACTCCGTAACAGTGGTCATTTATTTGATAAACTTTATCTGTGGGCATGGGTAGCCCTTTCCTAACTTTATTTACCTGTCTGGCTATCTTAAAGTTTGTTTTTTCAGAGCTCATTTTATTTGGGGGAGTGCAAAATGCAACATGCCCCCACCCCCAATCACTAAAGGTTGCAGTTATTTTGTGGTTTAATTCATATATAAAACCCTGTGGTGTGTTACATTTTACTGTTTGTCTTTTCTCTGTAATGTAGGGTGTAACCTGTCAGAGTCTTACATAATTTGCTGATGCAGAGATGTTTGTGTTTTTTCAGTATGTTAGTTTTGCTCCATCTTGTATTAGTTGTTTGAGTATATCTTTCCTCCCTAAATTGCATTAGTTTTTGAACTGCATTGTGTGTATATAGACTTAAATTTGTGAATTGCCATTGCAGCCCTACTAGCTGCTCAAAGGAGAAAGCTGAGGCTGCCTGCTCCCATAAAGATTTATAGTCTTGGAACCCCTGTGAGTAGGATCTGCTTGATGGTGGTGGGTTTCCTCTCTCAGCTGGACTCCTTTTTGGACTCCACTGTGTGTATATACACGTACTTTATTAGATACAATGTATAATTCTTGAATTCTCTGAGTTTTGACAAATGTGTGCACCTGTGTAACCACAACCCCAATCAAGATAAAACCTTAACTTCAGTTGGATTCCACCTGTCTCCACCCCAAAATAGTTTCAGAGTAGATCTTGCCTCCTTAGCATTTGTTAAAGATTGGAAATCTTTAAATATTATTTATGACTTATTACCAACTTGTAGTTTTTGAGGACTGATAATTATCTTCAACCTATTTCCTTTTGCTGTATATAAATGCTGAGATTTCCAATGTTGTCTGAAAAAAGTAGTTCACTAATTGTATTCAGGCATTTGAGTCATTGAATACAAAGGAACTCCTCTACTTGGCTATCTTTCTCCCAATATAAGGTAGACTTTGGATGAATCTTGTATAATTGTTTTATCTTTGAATACCCTTCTTTCTACTAGTGCAGCAACAAATGCGTGTTCTTCCACAAGTAAATACATGAAAATGGAGCTCTGCAAATTTGCTTCTGTATTCAGCATGAACTCCAGAGTTTACAACATTGTTACTATAGGAGGCATTTTGAGGGAAATGATACCTATAGATTGTGATATATAAGGGGGCTTCTAAAAATCTGTGGAAAAATTCCAGTATCTTTTAATTCTATTTTTCACAGAAGCTTTTTGAAGCTTCCTCGTATTTCTTGGTATGATTAAATGCAGTTTAAAACCTGGAGGGTTAAAGGAGGGGAGGAAAAGATCCTGAGTAGAGAAAGCTGGGCTGTGAAACTGGGATATACAATCCCAGTTTGATGGTACAATAAGTCAGACTTGGGCTGCTAGCTTTAGGGTCAGCGGTTCAAACACAACAGCTGCTCCACTGAACACAGGATGAGGCTGTGTTCCCATGAAGATTTATAAAGTCTTGGAAACTCTCTATCAGGATCACTGTGAGTCAGAATCAACGTGATGACAGTTGGTTTGGGTTTTTTTGGTTTTGACTCCTTGTGTTGGAATTGAGTTAGCCTGAGACGACAGCAACTTAATAAACAAGCTGATTAAATTCAAAGGTGCACTGAAGTGGCCAGATCACTTACAGATAAAAAAGAATATGGTATGCAATGTAAGAGATTTCTTGATCTGTTTATCTTGAAACATACCTTATTCACCTGTTTGAAGTTCTTCTTCACATTGACAGCATCTTCCATGTGTCTAAATCATGTGTCTATGTGTACATGATTTAGACAGCCCAATCACTGAAAAAGTCTTATCAGCTGGACATTTCACTCTCCACTCTAGTCCTCTGTGACTAATGCGATGAGCCTTTGGCCATTCCATTAGAATGCCCGAGGAGGAGACTGACTTCTTGCCAGTTGTGTGTATGCGGATTGGGGGATGATAAACACATTTTTCAGAACCAGCAGATTTCTTTCAGACTGATCTTCATGCCCTTTGTACATTGGAACCCTGTTATTAGTTATTCCTTTAGTGGTTGATGTCCATATAGTATGTCAATGACCTGGGGTTTAGTTACTTATTTTTTAATGTTTTATTGTGAATTATGTGATGGTTTACATGGAAGGACATTAGTTTTACATTCATCCTATTGTATATTGTTTCATTGCCATGGTTACAGTCCCCTCCATGCATCATCAACCAACCAAAGGGCATACCATGCAACCTTGCCCCCCAGTTGTCAGCACACAGCCCCTCTCCCTCTCTGTGTCTAAAGTTCCCAGCCACTCCATCTCTCCACATCATTGTCTCTGCCTCCATCTCAGGCATCACTGCTTCTCTGGGTAGGGTCCCACACTCCACTCTTCTCCCTTGAAGGTCCCAGGGACATTCGCTCCTACACTGCAAAGTCAGTCACTCCCCTCTTTGCTACAAAACCTCTACCTTTACATTTCCAACTCTCACAAGCAGTCCTGATAACAGTTATTCCCTGTTGTATAACAAGAGACCTATCCGCATTTCCTTTCATCAGCCCTGCCTAGACAGATTGGATACTACTCAGTGGAGATTCTACCTTCCTCCACGCCCTCTGTATCTAGGTTCCCTCTTGAAAGTTTGTAAGCCAGTCACTTATTGCCTTTGTAGCCACCCCCACCCCCCACCCCCTTTGGGTAGCCAAAATCCAAGCTGCCCATCCCTGTCTACTCTGTGTATGGAGGGGGTGGGAATGATCCTTGCTGTAAAGATTTGTTCCCTCTTTTGAGCTACTGCATCCATAGGTGTAGGTCAAGTTCATCAAATTGTATCAGATTACTCTTTTTTCCCTCTTCTTTCTTTTTCTAGTTGAGCTCTGATCATCCAGTCATTGAAGCCAGGTCAAGTGGGTAATCTGCAAGTGTGGGTGTTCTTGTGCGTATGCCCTCTCTTCTTATCAGCTGGACATTTCACTCTCCACTCTAGTCCTCTGTGACTATGTCACTGACTCTGGGCCCAAGAGTCCCCAGGTCTTAAAACACTGCTGGCCAACCAGGTCTACACTCGGGTTCACAGTCTATTGAAAGTTGTAGGGCTTAGCTCACAGCTTCATTGCTGTTTTTCCCTCACTTCCCCTTCTTGGTGACAAACAATCTTGGTGACAAACCTTCTTGGTGGTCATCAATCAGAGCGTGTATTCCCAGTGAGTTTTAGTCTTGGAAGGTGGTTTGTTCTGAGGGAACCCAACTACTTGCCTTGATATCTCCTGGGTGAGCAACTTACTTGTTCTTGTAGTAATAGTCGGTCTGCCTCTATTTTGTATTTTTCATGTTTTTCTTTGTTTCAAGAAGTATCTTCTGTTCTTCTAGCTTCTCCAGGCTGGTCTGCTTGTCCTTTCAAGTGGTAATATCCCACCTCTGAAGATTCTGGATGCTGTTCAGGATTCCACCTATGGTCTTATGTAATGCAGAGGCTCCTCAGGAAACCTCCTTCACTGGGCACATTGTAGCCCCATTTTAGGTATTCCAATCAGTTATAGGCAGAAGACAGACTTATAAGCTTTCTATGGTGATATTTCTGGCTATTCCTTTCTTTCCCCCTCAAGTGTCTGTTTTATAATGGTATGCCAGGGAAACCAAGATCCAAAAGACAGCCAAGCATCTTGACATTATTTCCTCCCTTTTGCCCATTCCAACCATGTCTCAGTCTCTGTATCCCAGAGCCCTGTTGTTCCAAGGTTGTGCATATGTCATTTTTTACTTCTGTCCCACTTAGTCCATGCAAACCTGCCTAATTGTTCTCCCATCTGCTCTGTTCTTCCATTCCCCTCCCCTTTTTGTATATTGCCCCTCTTCCTAGCACCCAAACTATCCTGTGTCTATTCCCTGCCCTGTGTTCCATCTTCCCCTCCTTCCCCTCACCCCATTCACCCCATCCCCCACATCCCAGCAACCAGCAAAGATTCCCCCACCCCCACCCCCTTAGTACACATTCTTTTTCTTAGTCTTTTACAGTAGTGGTCCTATACAGTATTTCTCCTTTTGTGACTAATTTCACTCAACATAATGTCCTCAAGGTTCATCCTTGTTATGCAATGGCTTGCAGCTTCCTTGTTATTCTTCAAGGTAGCACAATATTCCATTGTGTGTATGTACCACATTTTTGTTTATCCATTCTTCAGTTGATGGGTACTTAGGCTGTCTTTATCTTTTTGCTATTGTAAATAGTGCTGCTATGAACATTGGTGTGCATAATATCTACTTGCGTTATGGCTTGTATTTCTTGTGGGTAAATACCAAGTAGAGGAATTGTTGGATCAAAAGGTATTTCTATTTCCAACTTTCTGAGGAAGCGCCATATTGCTTTCCAGAGAGGTTGGACCATTTTCAAGTCCCACCAGCAATGCAGGAGTGTCCCAGTCTGTCCACATCCCTGCCAGCATTTATTATCCTCAACTTTTTTGATGTTTGCTATTATTGCTGTTATGAGATGATATCTCATTGTTGTTTTGATTTGCATCTCTCTAATGGCTAGTGATTGTGAATATTTCTTCATATGTTTGTTGGCTGCCTAAATCTCCTCCTTGGTGAAGTGTCTATTCATGTCCTGTGCCCATTTTTTTTCTTGTAGAGGTTTTGTAGTTTCCTGTATATTTTAGAAATGAGTCCCTTGTCTGATGTGTCATTGTAACAGATTTTTTCCCATTCTATGGGTTCCCTTTTTACTTTTCTGGTGAAGTCTTTTGATGCACGTACGTTTTTAATTTTCAATATGTCCCACTCATCTATTTTGTCTGCTTTTGTTTGTGTAGTTTTCAAAATGTTTGGTAGTCTGTCTATTCCCTGAATTAGTGCCCTCATATTTGTCCCTATTTTTCATCGATGGCCTTCATAATTCTGGGATTCACATTTAGGTCTGTAATCCATGTTGAGTTGGTTTTTGTATAAGGCGTGAGGTGAAGGTCTTGTTTCAATCTTTCGCATATCGCTTTCAAGTTCTGCCAGCACCATCTGTTGAAGAGACTATCTCCTCCCCATGCAATATATTTAGGTATTTTGTCAAAAATCATTTGGCTGTATGTTGTTGTTGTTGTTAAGTGCCGTCGAGTCGATTTTGACCCATAGCGACCCTGTACAGGGTTTCCAAAGCTGTAAATCTCTACAGGAGCAGAAAGCCTCATCTTTCTCCCGCGGAGTGGCTGGTAGTTTTGAACTGCAAACCTTGAGGTTTGCAGCCCGATTCATAACCACTACGCTACCAGAGCTCCTTGGCTGTATGTAGATGGGTTAATTTCTGGATTCTTGATTCTGTTCCATTGGTCTATGTACCTTTCATTGTACCAGTACCAAGCTGTTTTGACCACTAGCTGTGTAGTAAATTTTGAAGTCAGGAAGTGAGAGGCCTCCAACCTTATTCTTCTTCTTAAGTAGTGCTTTGCTTATCCTGGATCTCTTTCCTTTCCATATAAAGTTT
>NW_006408696.1:6716163-6728055 GCF_000296735.1 Chrysochloris asiatica | reverse complement strand
TGTTAAGTGTCATCGAGTCGGTTCTGACCCATAGCGACCCTGTATAGGGTTTCCGAGGAGCAGCTGGTGAGCTTGAACCGCCGACCTTGCAGTTCAAATGGCTTTGCAGTCTCGCGCATTAACCCACAGCGCCACACATATATGCTTTTCATTATGTTGAGGAATTTCCCTTCAATTCCTACTTTGTTGAGTGTTTTTATCAGGAATGGATGTTGGATTTTGTCAAATGCCTTCTCTGTATCAGTCGAGATGATCATGTGGTTCTTTTCTTATTTCTGTGGTAGATAACGTTGATCGTTTTTCTAATGTTGAACCATCCTTGCATCCCTGATATAAATCCCACTTGATCATGATGTATTATGTTTTTGATGTGTTGTGGCTATGTTCATGAGGGATATTGGTCTATAATTTTCTTTCTTAGTGATGTCCTTCCATGGTTTTGGTATAAGGGTTAGGTTTGCTTTATAAAATGTATTAGGAAGTTTTCCATCCTCTTCTATCTTCTGGAATAATTTGAGTAGACCTGGTGACAACTCTTTCCCTGAATGTTTGGCAGAACTCACCCGTGAAGCCATCTGGGCCTGGACTTTTTTGGGTTGGGAGTTTTTTAATGACCTGATCAATTTCTTCAAGTTTAGGTAGGTCATATTTATCTAAAAATGTATCCATCTCTACTAAGTTTTCAAATTTGTTGGGAGTACAGCTCTCCATAGTATTGTTATTATCCTTTTGATTTCCTTTGATTCCATTGTGACATCCTTGTGGTTTCTAATGCATGTTATTTTTGTCTTCTCTCTCTTTTCTTTTGTTAGATTTGCCAATGGTCCGTCAATTTTGTTAATCCTTTCAAAGAACCAGCTTCTTGTCCTGTTGATTCTTTCTATACTTTTTCTGTTTTCTATCTCATTTATTTCTGCTCTAATCTTTATAATTTCTTTTCTTTTGGTGGCTGTAGGTTCCTTCTGTTGGTCTGTTTCTAATTGTTGTAGACACTGTGTTAATGTGTTAATTTTGGTTCTTTCTTCTTTTTGGATATGTGTGTTTATTGCAATAAATTGTCCTCTCAGCACTGCTTTCATCATATCCCAAAGATTTTGGTATGTTGGGTTTTCGTTCTCTTTTGTTTCTAAGAACTTTGTGAATTCACGTTTAATTTCTTCTACTACCCAGTTGCTCTTCAGCAGGGTGTTACTCAGTGTCCATGTATTTGACTTGATTTCCTTGGTCTTCCTATTGTTGATTTCTAATTTGATAACATTGTGGTCTGAGAAGATGCTTTGTAGTATTTTGATATTTATAAATTTATGGAGATTTGTTTTGTGGCCTAAGACATGGTCTATTCTGGAGAATGTTCCATGTGCACTGGAAAAGAATTTGTAGTGTGCTGTTGTTGAGTTGAATGCTCTGTACACATCTATGAGGTCCAGTTGGCTGATTGTGTTGTTGATTCTTCTGTGTCTTTGTTGAGTTTCTTTCTGGTTCTATCCATTTTTGAAAGCGGTGTATTAAAATCACCCACTGTTACTGTAGTTTCATCTATTTCTTTCGTCAAATCTATTAGAGTTTGCTTTATATATTTTGGAGCTTTTTCATTGGGAGCATAGATATTTATTATGGTAATGTCTATCTTTATCTATTATGCATGTTTTTGCCTTAAAGTTTATTTTATCAGAGATTAGTACTGCCATTCCTGTTTGTTTTTGATTGCAATTAGCTTGGTATATTTTTTCCCATCCTTTGACTTTTAATCTGTTCTTGTCTCTGTGTGAGATGTATCTCTTGCAGACAGCATATTAGGATCTTGTTTTCTTATCCATTCTGCCACTCTCTGTCTCTTAACAGGTTCATTTAATCCATTTACATTCAGTGTATTTATCGATAGGTATGGATTAATTGCTGCCATTATGTTTGTTTTTTTGTGGTGTTGCTGCTTTCTTATGTGTGTCTTCCTTTGTTGAGTTCATTCTTTTTGTGTTCTTTCTTGTGAGTTTCCTCATAGTTTTAATGTTTCCATGTTCTTCTTGGATTTTCATTTATTTTATTGGTAGGTTGTGAAGTGTTAATTTTCTTTGAGGTTGCCTTATAGTCCATTAACTTTTCTCTCCATTTAGTTCAGTCTATTTTATCCTGTAATCTACCTGACCTCACCATCTGGATCTCTGTTCTTACATGTTTACCTTATTTTACATTGTAATTGTTTTGATCATAGACTGTGACCTCCCAGATCCTCTGAGTTTGTTCTTACAGTTTTGTTCTGTTCTGGACTCTTCCATCTGTCGATTTAGTTCTGGGAGGTGCTGCCACGTATGTCAATCTCTGGTTGTTGTCTTGTTCTTGTTGGTTCTCAGTTCACGGAACTCCCTTTAGGATGTTTTGTAGCGCAGGGTTGGCTTTGGAAAAATCCTTTAGCTTCTGTTTGTCCTGGAATGTTTTGATTACACCGTCATTTTGATTGATAGTTTTTCTGTATAAAGGATTCTTGGTTGGCACCCCCCCCCCCCCAGAGTTTTATATATGTCTCCTCATTGCTTTCTTGCTTGCATGGTTTCTGCTGAGAGATCCAACCTTAATCTGAATTGCTTACCTTTGTATGTAACACTTCTCTTTTCCCTAGCTGCTTTCAGGAGTGTCTCCTTATCTTTGATCTTGGAGAGCTTGTTCATGATATGTCTTGGTGATTTTCTTTTGGGGTCTATCCTTCCTGTGGTTCGCTGACCATCTTGAATGTTTCTCTTTTAGACTTTTTAAAGCCCCCTTGTATAAGTCTTTAAGAAACTATAGATTTAAAAAATTGTCAAAATTATTTATTAAATCTTTACTTGTGAGTTTCTCGTTAAGTGCTGTGGAGTTGGTTTCAATTTAGCAACTCTGAATAGGGTTCCAAGGAGTGCCAGGCAGATTTGAACCTTGCAGTTAACAAGTTGATATTGGTAGGGTTGAGTCTATTCTGATGGATAGCAACCCCCTGTGCACAACAGGACTAAACATGGCCTGGTGCTGGTGCTGGCCTCACAGCCGTTATGTTTTAACCCATTATTGTGGCCACTGTGTCAGCCCATCTTAATGAGGGTCTTCCTTCTTTTTCATTGACCCTCTACTCTACCAAACATGATGTGTTTGTCCAGAGACTGGTTCTTCCTGACCACATGTCCAGAGTATGAGACCATATCTTCCAGGATTTATTTGAGGCTTTTTGTTGTTGTTTAGAGCACTAAGGAAATGACTAACTTAATGTCGCTCTTGAAAGAGCTCCCAGTACTTAAAATAGGAGGGTTTATCACACATATTTGACTTCTAATGTAGAACACGTTTCTTTTCGAGTTTGTTGTTTTAATTAATGGTGATCTAAACCTGTTTGGATATCTAAGGAGGTATCCTGTAGGAGTTATTAGGGATGTTGAATCAAGAGTGAAGGGAAAGGGAGGGCATATATAGTTGGGGCGGGGGAGAGCAAAAAATTAGAAAAAGAACCTGCTGTAATTTCTGATAATGTCTGCTTGTGTTGAGTGTGGAATATAGAATTTTAGTAAATGACTTTCTGTACTCATCATTACAGATAAAGATGTGTTATGGGACCATAGATAGTTTACTTGGGAGCTTTTTTGGCGCTCACAAACCTCGGCCATGCACAAGATTGTACCAAACCGTTGTGTGGTAGTAGTGCCTAACCTGATGGTGTGGTGGTTAGGGGCTGTCGCTGGTTCCTACTCATAGCAGCCCTCCATACAACAGAAGGACACACTGCCTGGTCCTGTGTCTTCCTCTCAGTGACTGGATTTCGGCCAGTGTGTTGCCCATTCTTCTTGTTGGGGGTCTTCCTGCTTTATGCTGCCCCTCTAGTTTACCAAGCATAAAACCTTTTTCTATATAGTTTGTTTTTAAAGTACCTCTGTCCAAATGACACAGTAGTAGATTAATTTCTTTTTTTTAATGTGTTGCATAAGATTTTTGATGATCACATAATTTTTCTTGGCCAGGTTCTTTTTTAAAAAATAAAACTGGTAATGGTATTAACTGTTACACAGTACATTTGTTTTTAAGAGAGACCACAGTGCTTTCCAGGATTATTATTATTATTTTTTTTAATTAAATGTTTTTATTTTGGATTGAGTGAAAGTTTACAGGGCACATCATCAGCTTCACATTCAACCATTCATATAGCTTGTTTCATTACATTGATTATTATCCCCTCCATATATCATCAGTTAACAGTGTTTCTCTCTATCCTCTTTAGTTTTTTTTTTGGATTGGGAGGGGACTTGCCTTTTTGGAATTTACAGTCTTTCGGCTTTTAGGGAAGGTTTTTACATTTGTCTGTGGATATCCAGGGCTCATGTATGAGATTACTAACAAGCATTACTGAATAATCAGATGAGGGACAGTTTGCTATGTCTACTAGGTAGCTAAAGTCTGATCCTCAGAGCCTATGGTTTGGACGGTCAGCAACGCTTGGGCCCACAGGGGCTTGGCCTCCTGACCGGGTCTGCACGGTCTGCATCCAAATCCTCCTTATTTATTGTTTGTTTAAGGGATGCTGTCTGTCTTAGGCGGTCAGTGCGAATTCCTCAGTCTTACCAGTCATTGAAACTCATTGCAGCATAGCAATGGCTCTGTCTTAAGTAGCCGAGGTTCCACGTGATCCTTACCCGTCTCTGGCCACACGTCCAGCATAAACAGCCGCCCTCCGAGGAAGGCAGGGAGGGAGGAGATCGGCTGGGGACTCCATGCGCCAGACGTTGCCGGCCCACCACCTGCTCTAAGGTGACCAAGCAGGATCACTATGCTGAGGTTCAATCAAGTTCTTAGGGCCAGGATTATTTTTTAAAGGGAAGATGTAGAATATATAATTGTTAGTAAATTTTATAAACATGCCAGTTCCTTAGATATTTGCTTGAGTGTATTGGCTGAGCAACTGTATCAGCATAACTAAATAGTCACAATTTTCTTTTTTCGGAGGGGCTTTTAAAAAGTTGTACCATTTTCTTATAATAATTTCTAAAATAACAACCCATTGTTGTTACTTTCCCTTGATTATAGAGTCCCAGTTGGGTTTCAAAACTCTTTTTAGGATCTCTGCAGTGTTTGACTCTTAGTGGTTACTAATCTTCTCTGTCCGAAAGGGCTACTTGGGCATTTAAATGGAGAACTGGGGGAGAGACTAGATTTCTTTGTAGCCTTTCAGTCTTTTTGTCCTTATACTAGAGAGGTCATGGAGTGAGAGATTTCCTTTTCATTTTGGCAATTTCCCAGGCTTGATGGGATGTTTCTAGAGTACTTCCAGGACTTGCTGACAAAGGGGAAGGCATGCGATGCAAATGACAGTAGCAGTTGGGTCTCAGTGAGGCTGTAGCCAGCCTGGGTTACAAGTAAGGGCCAAGAGAAGGTGAGTCAGGTTAACTGGTTGCCCTGCAGTTAAGTGCATTTTGGGGAGCAATTATTTAGCGCAAATAAAACTAATGTTAAAGGAACACTGAATTCACATTTGCTTCGTAGATTAAAACATACCAGATTTTATATAACTAATGCTACTATTTTTAGTACTAATAAAAAATAAATGTATTCAGTTGAGGTATAGAATCTCCTCCAGAATACTTACTGTTAGGTGCCATGGAGTCAGTTCCGACTCAGCAGTGCTGTGCACAACAGAACAACACACTGCCTGGTCCTGTGCCACCCTCAGAATTATTACATTTGAACTCATTGCTACTGCACTGTGCCAATCCATCTCATTGGGGGTATTCATCTGTTTCACAGACCCCTCCCTCCACTTTACCAGTCATGATATCCTTTCCCAGGGACTGGGTCCTCTTGGTAACATGTCTGAAAGTATTGAAAGATGGAGTCTCACCATCCTGGCTTCTAAGGAGCACTCGGGCCATACTTCTTCCAGTACAGATTGGTTTGTTCTGGCATTCCATGGTACTTTGATTATTCTTTCCAAACACCATAACTCAGATGCATCGATTCTCCAACTTCACATGCATATGGGGCTACTGAAATATGGCTTGGTTGGGGCTCACCTTAGTCCTCATATTGATTTTTGCTCTGTAACTCTTTAAAGTGCAAAATCATTTGCTTCATCTTTGCCTGATGCAATGTGTAAGCATAATAAGTCTTTAACAATTTCATTCTTTTCTCCATTTTTCATGATGTTGATTGGTCCAGTTGTGTTCATGAATACTTAAATACACAAGATATATGAGCAGTGGATTTTATTTCTCTCAGCCAAAAATTTTCTGGTTTTACCAGTGTAGTGCTTTGACTTTTACTAATTTTTAAATTCTTTGTTTTTCCCTACCTACTGCCATTGCGTCAGTTTTGGCTTGTAATGACCATAAGGTTTCTGAGACTATAAATCCTCATGGGAGCAGAGATAGCCTGATCGTTCTCCCTGTGAGCGCCTGGTGGGACTGAACCACTGACCTTAGAGTTCCAAGCCCAGTGCTTAACCCAGAATGCCACTTGGGCTAGTTTGCATTGTTTCAGTGGTCCGTTAATGAGATTTTAGCCGTAATTTGGAGTGACAAACTGTAAGGTCAGTGGTTCAGAATTTGGGAACTGTCGAAATAGACAAAATACTAAGAGCTGCTAGTACGTTTCCTTAGGAACGAGGTAGCTCCATAGGGTAAACTGGATGGTGAACCACAGGGTCAGTGGTTTAAGCCTATCAGCCGCTCTGTGGGAGAAAGATGAGGCTTTCAGCTCCTAGAAAAGATTTATAGCCTCGGACACCCTATGCAGGGTCTCTATGAGTTGAAACCTACTGAACAGCAGTTAATAACAGCAGAACTTTTCTTTCCTTTTTCTTTTTTTAAATTGCCATAAGGACTATCTCAGCCATTTCTCAGTCATTGACAATGTGTAAAATTGCCAGTATGTTAGAAACTTATAATTTTTTTTTAGTACAGACCAGAGATGTTCATGGTTTTATTCCATTTGTACCTTAGCTAGCTTAATCCCTTCTGAGATTAAAGTTCCTGATGAATGAATCCAGACTCCTACAGTCATTTAATTGGAAAATACAGTGACTTTAAGCCAGTAATACAGCTTGCTTTTCCATTTAGAATGGCTAAATATGGTAGTCAATATAGGACATGAAATACTAAGCTATTAGTAAGAAACTGACAGCCTTCTATTTATTTTTCATACCTTTCCTGTATTGTAAGGTTCATTTAGGTATGTGTATGCATTTCCTTGTTGGATATTTGGGTTATTTTCTCCTTTTGGCTGTTGCGCTGTGCAGGTACTCATTTGGACACTTGTTTTTAATTGTTTGAGTATACCTAGGAGTCCTGGTGTGGTGCTGTAGGATAAGTACTGCAGTGCTAACCACAAGTTGACAGTTCAAACCCATCAGTTGCTCCATGGAAACCCTGTATAGGGTCACTATTAGTTGGAACCTACATGATGCCACTTAGTATCAATAAGGAGTGGATTTGCTGGGTTATATTCTATGTAGGTGTATGTAGGAATCCTGGTGTGGCACTGTGGGTTAATTAGCTGGACTACAAAGTTGGTTTGAACCACAAGGTTGATGGTTCAAGCTCACCAGCTGCTTCTCGGAAACTCTATAAAGGATCACTGTGGGTTGGGACCAACTTGACAGCACTTAACATTCTGCTTAGGAAGAATTTATGTAGGGGCGCCCTGGTGGAGCTGTAGGATAGGCACTGGACCACTAACCACAAGGCTGGCAGTTTAAACCATACCAGCTACTCCATAGGAGAAAGATACGGCTTTCTGCTCTCAGTAAGGTGTATAGCCGCTGAGTCAGACTTGAGTCGATGGCAATGGATTCTGCTTCTGGGTTTGTTGCTGTGGAACTGTCAGCTGTTTTTACCGTGTGTGCACCAGTTCACACTCCACTCCTCCGCACCTTAGCCAGTGGACACTTGGTTCTTTTCTCTTTCAGCGATGGCCATTCTAATCCATGTGAGGAGTCCTTGGGTGGTGCAGATGGTTAACATCCTAGGTTGATAATTGAAAGATTGGTGGTTTGAGGCCACATCAAGGTGCCTTGAAAGAAATTCCTGATACGCTAGTGAAAAATGAGCCATTAAAAATCCTATGAAGCACACTTCTACAAATGAGTTGGAATTGACTCCATGGCAACTGGTTTAAATAGGTGTGAAGTGGCATCTTTGTGTAGTTTTGATTTGCATTTACGTAGTCACCAGGAGCCCTGGTGACACAGTGGAGTAAGCATTGAGCTGCTGACCTCCAGATTGGAGATTCAAACTCAATAGCCAGACCACAGGAGAAAGATGAAGCTGTCTGCTCCCATAAAAATGTACAGTCTCAGGAACCCTAAGGACCTGTTCTACAGTTGCTATGAGTCACAATACACTTATGACCCTAGGATTGGATTAATGACTGAGGATGTTGAGGTCCTTTGATATACTTATTGGGCATTTGTAGATCCTCTTTGAAGAAATGCCTCTTTAAGCCTTTGTCCATTTTTAAATTGGGATGTCTTTTTGTTGAATTCTAGAAGTTCTTTATATGAGGGTAAGTCAAAAATTATGTGCACTCTCTGGCTGTAGCATTTAATCAACGTTTATAAAAGACAAACACATCATTTTTCAACATAATCTCCTTGCTTCATAATACACTTTTTCCACTGTCAACAAGCCATCGTATTTCCTTATTAAAGAATGTTGTCGGCTGAGCTGCGAACTTAATCAGAGGTGAATCTGCATCCTTGGAGGGCTGCTTTCAGGAGACCAAATAGGTGAAAGTCCAATGGAGCAAGATCAGGACTATAAGAAGTGCTTTTTGCCATGTCAACAGTGTGGGCTCAGGTGTGTGGACATGCATTATCATGCAAGATCACAATGCCATTGTATAGCAGTCCTCTGCATTAAATCCGAAAGTTTAGGCTTCAGCTCTTCAGTGAGCATCTCATTGTAATGAGCACTGTTGATTGTTGAACCTTTTTCCTGATAGTGTTCCAGTACTGGCCCTTGAGAATCCCAGAAAACTATAAACGTCAATTTTCCAGCTGATGTGTGACTTCTGAATTTTTTCTTGGTGGGCAGTTGAGAATGTTTCCATTCCATACTCTGCTGTTTACCCTGAGGCTGGTAGTGATGAATCCATGTCTCATCACCAGTAATGATTTTTGTTGTTAAGAAACTTTTACCTTCTTTCGAGTTAAATTTTGTTTGCAGAAGTCCAAACACTTTTGTTTATGCTCTTCCATGAGTTCTTTTGGTACCTACCTCTCATAAACTTTTTTGAAACCCAAATCTGTTGTGGATTATTTCATAGGAAGAGCCATGGCTGATTTGCCACATAATCCACTGTCACATGTCTATTTGAAAGAATCATTTCATGTGCATGCTCAGTGTTGTCATCAGCCATGGATATGGGCAGGCGTTTTCATATAACCAGAGTGTAGATAATTGCTGACTCATTCGTATATTCTAGATTGTTGTTATTGTTATGTGTCATTGCATTGGTTCCAACCCATAGTGACGCTGTGTAAAGTTTCCAAAGAGCAGCTGGTGAGTTTAAACTGCCGACTTTGTGGTTCAAACTGACTTAGCAGGCCAGCACATTAACCTACAGCACTACACCAGGACTTCATATTCTAGATACTAAACTCTTGTTGGGGTCCTGGTGTGTGCTGTGGGTTAATGCACTGGACTGCAAAGTCGGTGTGAACAGCAAGGTCAGCAGCTCAGTCTCATCAGCTGCTCCTCAGTAACCCTGTACAGGGTTGCTATGGGTTGGAACTGACTCGACAGCATTTAACAACAACAACAACCCCTTATTAAATATATCGTTTGCAGGGATTTTTTCTACTCTATTAATGGTATCTTTTTAAAAACAAAAAAGCTTTGAAAACGTATATTAAATAGATAAAATTCAAAATTAATTAAAATTCATGACAATCCTGGTCCTTTGTATTTGTGGGCTCCTTTTTGTGAGTATGTTCAGAAAAGTAACTCTTAAGAACAGACCAAATTTTAGTTGTGGAAGTTTTAACTCGAGAGAAAGGTTCACTGAAATAATCATAATGGATTTGGGACCAGAGTCATCTTCTAGTCAGTTCTCATCTCTATCCAGACACCAACTATGCCCTCTTTCTTCTCTATCGACATGTTTCTTGTATAAGGTACAGTGTCATTTTAATAATTGTGTTTGAGGGCCAAGTTTACATAGCAAATTAGATTCCATTTAGCAATTTCTATAAAACTTGTTCCGTGACATTGCTTACATTTTTCCTAATGTGTAGCCTTCTTGCTATTTCCATTCTGTTTGTTCTGCTTCCATGAATCGAGTTTTTCTGCTCCCTCATCCTCACATGGTAAATGTTGCTTGGTCTCATAGATGATTATTTAAAGTACATGTGTTACATTTTCTCAGTAACCTCAGATGCATGTGTAAGTTGGACAGTGAATAAGGAATACTGTAGAGGAATTGGTGCATTTGAGTTGTGTTGGAGGAGAATATTAAAGGTAGCATGGACTAACAGAAGAACAAGCAGATCTGTGTTGGAAGAAGCGCACCCAGAATGCTCCTTAGAAGTGAGGACTTCGTTTCATGAACTTTGGACAGAGGGACCAGTCCTTGGAGAAGAAGAACATGCTTGGTAAAATAGAGGGTCAGCGGAAAAGAGGAAGATTCTCAGTGAGATATGGATTGACGCAGTGGCTGCACCTATGGGCTCAAACATGACGCTTGTGAGGGTGGCGCAGGACTGGGCAGTGTTTTGTTCTGTTGTGCATAAGGTTGCTATGAGTTGAAACCAACTCTGCAACACCTTGGCACCTAAAAACTGCAACAGATTGCAAACTAGATTATTGTAGGTTTTGGGTGCTGTAAGAGTATGAAGAAGGGGCTGAATGATTAATGGGTTTCTTCTGAAATGTCAGAGCATTTTGTATTTCTATTGGAATTTAGACTGACTGCTGCCATCAAAGTCGATTCTGGCTCATAGTGACCCTGTGTAGAGCTTCTGACGAGCACCTGGTGAGTTTGAATTGTTGGCCTTGTGGTTCATGGTCCGTTGCTGATCCTACAGCACCACACCAGGAGACCCTATACTGACTTCTTGTTAAGTGCTGTCAAGTCAGTCTGACTCATAGGAACTCTGTATAGGTTTTCCAAGGAGCAGCTGGTGAGCTTGAACCAATAACTTTGAGATTCAAACCGACTTTGCAGGCCAACACATTAACCCACATTGCCACACCAGGACTCCCTGACCCCCTGATAGTTTCAGTCTGCTAGCAGAAGACGATGCAGTTTATTAAGCATTGCAAATGATGTGAGTGTTAAGGGAATTCACATGTGGTAGTATGTATGAGGGTAAGTCAAAATGTAATGGTACAAAGTCATAGAAAGTTTTATTAAACAAAAATACCAAAAAGTGACGATACTGTTTCTTGACATATCATCCTTTCATGTCTCTACACATTGAAGGTGGTATTTTCATATGGAGCTGTAGGATAAGCACTGATTGCAAGGTTGGTTTGAACCGTGAGGTGGTGGTTCAAACCCACCATTCTCTCCTCAGAAACCCTTTACAGAGTCAGTATGAGTCGGAACCAACTTGATGACACTTAACAACAACAATTCTTCCCTGAACAATACTGTGCTTTTCCATTTAGTCTGTCAAAACAGCAGTTTTGGTATCCTCGATATACTCAGATGATGTTCTTTGGAAAGGTTCTTTTAATTTTGATAGCAAGAAGTCTAACAGGGTAAGATCAAGATTGTAGGGTGGATGGGGCAAGGTTTCTCAGTGAAATTTGCAGAAGAGAAACTTTTACTACTCTTGTTGTGGTGGAAAAAATTCCTCAGTGTGACTTTCCTTACCCTTTTCTCACAGATGCAGTTTTCCATTTTCTTAAGACTTCTAATAAGTCTCTTCAGGGTCTTTTGTTC
>NW_006408696.1:6707879-6716063 GCF_000296735.1 Chrysochloris asiatica | reverse complement strand
AAAAAAAAAAAAAAAACAGTCATCATAACCTTCTGAGTTGACCTCTCTGCCTGGAATTTAACTGGCCCAGCAGATGCTCTGGGAAGTCATTGTTTTGATTGAATCTTTTTTTGAAGGCACCCTCATAAGAGTTAAGACAAGTGTATTGCTCAGACAGCTTGTCTACAGCTCTCCACGGATCCCAGTTTTGTTTGGAGTAAACCTGTGTGCATGTATGAACTGGAGTCCTAGTAGTAGTACCATTTGAAAAATGAAGAGGAATGTTAGAATTGGTGCTGGGCAAAGAGAGGGCTGTCTCAGACAGAGGCTGAGGTGTTGGCAGTGTTTCCTAGACACTGAAAGAAGACTGGAAAGGATGGGGGATGATTAGTAGAAATATAACTGCAAAGGGAAGCACAGGGTACTTAGGCTGACCAAGGAATGGAAGTGGCATCAGATGTATATTTCATAAGAATTACTTTTGTTGCGCTGTGGAGAAGAGATAGGGTAGAAATTAAAACTGTTTGTGATTGACCCAATTGTGCCATTTATTAGAAAATGGACAAAAATGGGAATGCTGGAAAGAAAGGAGCTGGTGGTTATGTTTGAGGCTTTAAGACATTGATGAATTGGATTGATTGATTTACTTGAGGTTGGGGTTATATAAGCCTGGACCTCAGACTAGACCTGGTCTGTGATGGAAGCTGATGGCATATAGGTGGAAAGTACTGCCATCAGCATGAACTGGGGAGAAAGTGCAAAGTGAGATGAATAAAGAACCGTACACCCAGGATTGAAGGAACACCAAGATTTAGTGGTTTGCTGGATGAGGATGAACAAGGTTCAGAAAGTAGAACCAGGGAGGTAGGAAGGAAAACTCTGATTTGTCCCATTAGCCAAAGGGAAAATATTTTTTTAATGAAGGGAAGAATGCAGTTACTTGGAATTCTCAGGATCTGAGTGCAGAGGGAGGCTTGTAAGACTGTAAAGGGGGAGGTTTTTAGCCCCTCATTCCTCTGTAGGCCCCTTTGTGCAGGCTGTAACCTGCTCAGGCCTACTTACTAACCCTGTGAAAGCCACTGAGGCCGGACTTATATCTTGGATTTAGCAACCTGGAGGTCACATTTGGTTTTGCTAAGAGTGACAGGGCAGAAGTTAATCACTGCAGGTTGACGAGCTAGTAGAAGGTGAAGAAATGGACAGGGAGAACAAACTACTGTAGTAGTTGGACTGCAAGAAGTGGTGGTGGGACACGTGGGATTGGTGGCATTTCTGTTGTTTTGCTTTTTATAATTTGTTTTTGCATACTAAAATTGGAGATGCAAAAAATTACAATTCAGTTCTTTGGGAAAGAGTGTTCAGGAGAGATGAAAGTATCCAGAAAGCCATGAGCATTAGAGTCCTGATCAAGGCCTAAAAGTGGGTTGTTGTTGTTGTTACGTGCTGTGGAGTTGGTTCCGACTCATAGCGACCCTGTACAGGGTTTCCGAGAGTGTAAATCTTTATGTGATCAGAAAGCCTCATCTTTCCCCTGCTGTAGTTTCAAACTGCTGACCGTGAGATCAGCAGCCCAGTTCGTAACCACTATGCTACAGAGCTCTTTACAGATGTGTTACGGCATCTGTCCTAGTTCTCTAGTGCTGGTCTAACAGAAACATCACAAATGGGTGATTTAAACAACACATTTATCCTCTCACAGTTGGCTCTGAGAAAAGAGTCTTGTCCGCTTTCAGCGTGTGTCTTGGTGTCACTCTTTCCCTGGATCTAGGAACTTCAGGTCCAGAGAATACATTCCACTCCCGGCTCTTCTTTCTTGTTGGTATTTGTTGTTGTTAAGTAATGCCCTCTCTGATAGGTTTCACTTTTGCTCATTTCTTTTTTTTAAGTTTTTATTGTGAACTGAGTGATAGTTTACATGGGAGAACATTGGCTTTACACTGTCGTTTCATTGCAATTACTGTCTTCTCCATGCATCATTGTTCAACAGTATTTCTACTCCCTCTTTTTCTTTTTTATTGGAGGGATGGGATGGGGAGGGGAGATGTACGCAAAAACACTCAGAAATATAAAATAATTTAACAACCAAAGGGCACATTCTATAAGTGTGCCACCTCCTGGCCGCCAGCAGCACCCAGACCCCGTGTTTCCATGAGTCCTTAGCTGCTTCATCTCTCCATTTCCTCATCTCTGATGTCACTGCTTCTCTGGATAGGGTCCCGCATTCTGCTTGTGCTCTTCTCCCTTGATGATCCTCTGTTCTGGACTGTAAGATTAATGACTCCCCCATTTTTGTTACAAAACTTATGCCTTTACAGTTGTGACAGTTTCAATTAGTCATGATAACACTTACTCATTATTGAATCATTAGAATCTTATCCCCATCTCTTTTCACCAGACCCATCTAGACAAGGTGAAAACTATTCAGTGGGACTCTTTCTTCCCCTGCACACTCTTAAACTAAACTCTCTTGAAAATTTGTAAGCCAGTCACTCCGTGCCTTTATCACCCCCTCATTTTAGGTAGCCAATGTCTAAGTTGCCCGTCCCTCTTCCTTTATAAGATAAAAGATGTTGCAGTCTATACCCCTGGGAAACTTCTTTATATCTGAGCATGGTTTGGATAGGATTAAGAGTATTACAAGCCTACCCGTAATCCTGTCGTTGGTTTATCCCGTTAGATCACATGGGGAATCGTCACGTCACATAACTGCCAAACTACTGAGAATCATGACCCAGCCAAGTTGACACATATTTTGGGGGGACGCAATTCATTCAATGACAGTATCTTTTGTCCTTGGTGAAATAGAATGTGAGCATTTGTGTGTTAAAAGTATTCTGGAATTTGAAGAGAATGGGGAATGTCTGGATATCAGTTGTACAAAGTGAGAGGTTAAACATGAGGATCAGGGAGTGTGCTGGATGATGAATACCTAGGTACATTGCATTGGACATGTCTGCAAATGAAGATACCCCTTGAGGATTGAGGTGTGCCTGGCCATAGTAGTTTTCATTGCCTTGTATGCGTGTGAACGCTGGACAGTGAAGAGAGAAGCCCAGACAGAATTGAAGCCTTTGTTAATGGTGTTGGTGAAGAGCCAGAAGAATGAGCACATCTGTCGTTTGTCAGAGTGCTCTTTTAGCAGCAAAGATGGTGAGACTTCGTCTCTCGTATCCTGGAGAAGGACAGGTGTGAGGATGGATGGCAGCACTTTGTTCTGTTGAACATTTGAACTGTTGGGAGTCAAAACCTTACAATAGCAACATAGGCAGTGGGGGAGTTTTTGCCAGATTGATGTTAGAAAAATCTTAACAGAAGCATAAAAAAGAAAAATCAAACTCGCTGCCATCGAGTTGCTCCCTTATCATTGCTACCCAATAGTGGGTTTCTAAGGCTGTAGAAAGTCTCATCTTTCTCCGAAGAGTGGCTAGTGGGTTTGAATTGCTGACTTTGCAATTAGCAGCTCTGTACTTATCTTACAGTGGCTCCATGGCAAAAGTGTTACTTATCAAATGATGCATCAAGTTACTTACTGAGGGGGAAAGGGAAGAAGGATAGAATACCTGAATTTAGAAAAAATTACAGGGTTATTGGAATTTGTAACTAAAAGAAATTTGGAATGGTGTTGAGAGAGTGTGAGAAGACTGTTGTCAGAAGGAATCAAGGAACGTTGAATAAGATGATGAGTTCATGGGATTTTAAAACGAAGTGAGCTGCAGCTCCTCCTTGGCAGGATCTTATTTAGTGGAGTACTGGGGGTGAAACCCAGGTAACAGTGTGCTGAAAAGTGAGCGAAGGTGAGAAGGATAGACTTTTCAAGAGGTTTGACTGTGAAGGGTCTGGACAATTAGAATTAGGAATAAGAGAGTTCCTAAGGGAGTGCGCAGAAGCAGAATGGCAAGTTTTCAGCACACTGAAATGATGGGGGGCTGGGTGGGCCCAGAAGAAAGGAGGATTGCTGTAGAGAGGTGGCTTACTTGTTTCCAGTGTGTTAGGGTAGTGGGAAACAACTGGGTGCAGATGTAGGTGAAACTTGTAGGTTTATTGGAAGAAAGTTGACAGGCAGTGCGGAGTGTTGAAGTTGTAACTTAGAACTGCATTTGAGTTCTTGCTCTTTTACAGGTGTTTGACCTTAGCTCGGTTAGGGTACCTAGTCACCTCATTTGTAAAATGGTCCCTAATAAGATGTGTTCATGATGAAACAACAGCAATAGTAATATAAAGTGCTTGGGGAAGAATTCATCACTTGAAACTGTTAGCTCTGATTACTGAGAGTGCTGTCAGATGGCTTCTGTTTCTTTCACAAAGCTGGGTTCTATAAAGTCACCCACTAGCCGCAGTTGGGGTAAAGGGAGGTGGCTGGGGCAGGGTCTGAGGAGGAGTGTGTGGAGAGTGAAAGTTGTATGGTAAGGAGAGAACCCTGGTGAGGGGGACAGATGGATAGCGGTGAAGGTTCAGTTGTAGCCAGAAAACTAGAGTAATAACATGGTGGGTGGGGGTGTTCAGCAAACTTTTAATTGAAGACAATTGTGCACATACAGAAAAAATTCGGACCTGATGTGTACCTGCCTACAGTTACAGATTTTGTGTGCCTCTTCCGATTAATTTGATTGTTGTTGTTGTTAAGTACTGTAGAGTCGGTTACGACTCATAGTGACCCTGCACAGGGTTTCTGAGGTTGCAAATCTTTACGGGAGCAGAAAGCCTCATCTTCCTCCCATGGAACAGCTGGTAGTTTTGAACTGCCGCCCTTGAGGTTCGCAGCCCGATCTGTAAACACTATACTTCCTAACGGTACTGCAGCAAAATCTTGATGATGTTGGTAAAAGATGTTATTTTAAAAATCAAATATTTATCATCTTTACATTTTATGTTAGAGTACATTCAATGATTTTAATTGTTTCACCATCAAATTTGGAGCACAGTGGCTCCATAGGCTAAGCACCGGACAGTGAACCACAAGATCAGTGGTTCTAGCCCACCAGCTACTCTGTGGGAACAAGATGAGGCTTTCTGCTCCCTTAAAGATTGATAGCCTAGGAGACAGCCTGTCTTTGTTAAGTGCCAACTCATAGCGACCCTGTGTATGGTTTCCAAAGAATGGCTGGTTAGTTTGAACTGCTACCTTGTGGTTCAAACTGACCTTTCAGTGCAGTGCTTATCCTACAGTGCCACACTCCTGGAGATAGTATACATGATTGCTATGAGTTGGAACCGACTTGACAGCACTTAACAGCAACAACGACCAAATTATTTTCTGCTTGGAATTTTTTATTGATACCATGTGTTTTCAGTAATAGAAGGCATGCTGAAATCAAGGGAAACATTTCTTTTGAGGTAAAAAATAGATTCTGATACAATTATATGGATTACATTATGTCTTAAGTGAATCCTAATGGTAAGATTGGTGTTATACGGGTCCCCACCAAATGGCAACACATACCACAACTTAGATCGCAGCTTCCCAAGAAACTGGAAAGGCCGAACATGTCCCATGTATTATTATTGTCTCTCAGTTCAGTACATTATGTTGTTAGGTGCCATTGAGTTGGTTCCAACATAGAGTGACCATATGCCCAAAAGAACAAAAACTGCCCAGTCCTATATCATCCTCATAATCGTTAGGTTTGAGTCCACTGCTGTTGCTACTGTGTCAGTCCATCTTGTTGGAGGTTCCTTTTTTTCATTGACCCTCCCTTTTACCAAGCATGTCTTTCTCCAGGGATCCGTCTCTCCTGATAATATGTCTGAAGTGTGAGACGGAGCCTTGCCATCCTGGCTTCTAAGGAGCAGTCTGGCTGCACTTTTTCCAAGACAACATTTATTTGTTCTTCTGGCAGTCCTTAATACATTTAATATTCTTTACCATACCGTAATTCAAAGACATCTATTTGCAGGTCTTCCTTATTCATTGTCCTGCTTTCCAGTGCATATGATGAGTTGATTGAAAATACCATGGCCTGGGTCAGGCGCACCTTAGTCCTTAAACTGACATCTTTGCTCATGAACACTTTAAAGAGGTCTTGGTGCAGCAGATTTACCTAATGCAGTACTGTCGTTTGATTTCTTGACTGCTGCTACCATGAGTGTTGATTGTGGATCCAAGCAAAATGAAGTCTTGGACAACTTCTACCTTTTCTCCGTTTATCATGATATTATTTATTGCTCCAGTTCTGAGGATTTTTGTTTTCTTTACCTTGAGGTGTAGTCCATACTTGAGGCTATAGTCTTTGATCTTCAGTAAGTATTGTTAAGTCCTTTTAAGTTTCCTGCAAGCAAGGTTGTAAGTTGAGGCTGTCTGCTCCCATGAAGATTTACAGCCTTGGAAACCTTCTGCAGGGTCGCTAGGAGTTGGAACCGACTCCCTGGCATACCACCACTACCATCACCAAGCAAGGTTGTATTGTCTGCATATCACAGGTTGTTTTGAGTCTTCCTTCAGTCCTGATGCCACATTCTTCTTCATAACATGCAGCTTCTTAGATTATTTGTTCAGCATGCAAACTGAATAAGTATGGTGAAAGACTACAATTCTGGTGTACACCTTTCCTGATTGTAAACCATTCAATATTCCCTTGTTCTAAGAACTGCCTTTTGGTCTGTGTACAAGTTCCTGATGAACGCAGTGAAGTGTTCTGGAATAGCCATTCTTTACAGTGTTATCTTTAGCTTTTTGTGATCCACACAGAAGTCTTTGCATAGTCAGTAAATCACAAGAAAATATCTTTCTGATATTCTCGTTTTCAGCCAAGATCTGACATCCGTCAGTAATGATATCACTAGTTCGTTCCATGTCCACTTCTGAATCTAACTGGAATTTCTAGTCGCTTTTTATGTTGTTTTAATAAAAGGTGTTTGCAATAAGTAAGTCGTTGTTGTTGTTGTTAAGTGCTGTCGAGTTGGTTCCGACCCATAGCAACCCTGTACAGGGTTTCTGAGGGTGTAAATCTTTACGGGAGTAGAAAGCCTCATCTTTTCTCCCGCGGAGCGGCTGGTAGTTTCGAACCGCTGACCTTAAGGTTTGAAGCCCGATTCGTAACCACTACGCTACCAGAGCTCCTACAAGTAAGTCATTAGTCTCTTAAAATTCTATCATGCAATCTCTATCTAGCATCATTTCTATCACCAAAGCCATATTTTCCAACTGCTGGTCCTTCCTCTTTGTTTCCAACTTTACCATTCCAGTCACTAGTAATTATCTATCAATGCATATTAATTGTATGTTTGATCAATTTCAGACTGAAGTTGGTAGAATTCTTCAATTTCATCATCACTGCCTTCAGTGGCTGCTGCGTAAACTTGAATAATAGTAGTATTAGCTGATCTTTCTTCTTGTTACGTGCCATGGAGTCGGCTCCTTTTACAGCCTTTCCTTTAGCAACCTCTTACAAGTTTCCCAAGGAATGGGAGGTGCGTTTGAACTGCCAACCTTGTGGTTAGCAGTCCAGTGCTTGTCATACAGCGCACATCAGGGTCTTCCTTGAAGGAGTATGGATTTTATCCTAGCAGACATCATTGTGTATTTCAAGATAGACCTTGAAATGTTCTTTTTGATGATGAATGTGACATTTTTTCCTCTTCAGTTTGATGTTCCTACTATAGCAAACCATATGATTGTCTGATTCAGAATGGCCAATATCAGTCTATTTCAGAACAATAATGCCTAGCCTGTCAGTCTTTATGTGTTACATTGCATTTTTGACAACTTCCAGTTTTCCTGGATTCATACTTCATACACTCCATGTTCTGAATATAGAATGGATGCTTACAACTGTTTCTTCTCATTTTGAGTTGTGTCCCATCAGCAAATGAAGGTCAGGAAAGCTTTGCCCCATTCATATCATTACGGTCAATTTGCCTTTGAAGAGGCGGTTCTTCCCAGTTGTATTTTGAGTACCTTTCAACCTGAGGGCTTCCTCTTCTGGCACTATCTGACAGTGTTTTACTGCTATTCATAAGGTTTCCAGGAAGATAAGCACTTGACAATAAGGTCAATTTGAACCACAAGGTGGGTGGTTCAAACTCACTAGCTGCTCCTCAGAAACCCTATACAGGGTCACTGTGAGCCGGAACTGCAAACCTTAAGGTCAGCGGTTCGAAACTACCAGCCTCTCCGCGGGAGAAAGATGAGGCTTTCTACTCCTGTAAGGATTTACACCCTCGGAAACCCTGTACAGGGTCGCTATGGGTCGGAACCGACTCGACGGC
>NW_006408696.1:6691402-6707113 GCF_000296735.1 Chrysochloris asiatica | reverse complement strand
AGAAAGCCTCATCTTTCTCCCGTGGAGCAGCTGGTAGTTTCGAAATGCTGACCTTGTGATTCACAGCCCAATTCGTAACCACTACGCTACCAGATCGACCTCCTTGAATGTTTCTTAGGAAGAGTTATTTTTAATGAAGTCCTTAGAATTATTGTTAATTTTTCTTTTATTTTCTTTGTTCTTCCCCAAACCCAGCAAATGAATATTTTAGCCATAAACGTCTACTTAGAGTACAGGGTTATGCATATAATTTCACTTTCTCTGATCCCTCATGAAAGCCTGTTTGAATGCAGGCGGGTAAGATATTACAAGGATAACCTTGTGGTTACGAATTGGACTGTGAACTTTAAGGTCAGCAGTTCGAAACTACCAGCTGTTCTGTGGGAGAAAGATGAGGCTTTCTGCTCCTGTAAAGATTTACAGCCTCGGAAAACCCTGTACAGGGTCGCTATGAGTCAGTTCCGACTCCACGGCACATAACCACCAACCACCACCAAATCATTTGTAGTTGACATTAACTGTTAGTGTAGAAAACTCAGCATATCCAACCAGTGCTTGGTGACAGTGAACTATTTTTGAGAACTACTGGCTGCTTTCCTACCTCTGGGGCATGCATGCAAATCTCTTCCTAGTTGTTGTCTATTACATATGAGACCTTAGCTTGAGTGTGAAATCCCTAAAGAAGCCTAGTTATAAACTAGTGTTAACTCAGATGAGACAGTTCTTATCCAGGGACACACTGTAGGTGTGGTGTTTGCATCAAGTCATTTTGGGGGTATTTTAGGGAAATGCTTCCTGAAAGGGCATTCCTTGATATCATTTACTCTCGTCTAGAGATGACTTTTTTTTTTTGGTTGATCTTTATACTGCTTTCAAGAACTGGATCACAGAAGCACATTGTGCCAGAAGGTACCAACCCCCCATCACATGGTGCATTGTTGGTGTGAAATCCAAGGATTTGGATCATTCCAAATGAATGATCTCAGATTTGTCATACATATAAATATATATGTATATATATTTGAGAATAAGCAACTGAAATGAGTGAGTGATGATTATATTTGCATGTGATTTGTTTGTTATGGTTAACAGTTAATTTCTTTTTATGAACTAAACTTTTATTTGGTTGCCTCCTTGGAGTAGTAAACCTCTGGATCCTCTAAAACACAGAGTGGTTTTCATGTCAATTTTTGCTTCAACACATAGTAGTAAACCCTAGGGGACCATAGTTCAACTAAAAGCACCTAACCCATGAATGATAATTGCTTCATGTATGAACAACAAATGTTTTAACTCACTGTCTTCACTAATATTGTAACTACTGTCTTACAGATTGACTTGATGCAAAACAACACAAAGGCTCCATATTATACAGTATGCGATTTTTGAGGTATGAGCTTTAGAAACTTACCTCTCATGTGGCATGTAATTCAGGCTTTAACTTCACTTTGATCATTTTGGGAAATTTTATGCATTTCTTTTTTTTTTTTTTTTCTCGTCATAATATTTTTAGATTATTAAAGGGCTGTGTGGATGTATTTTTGGATCCTTGCTAGGATTCTTAGCCTTTACAGATGCATTTTCTTTTTCCACTAAATTGAAACAGTAATTCTGGTAGATAATAGATTTTTTTCACTCCTTAAAACTAACAACATTTTATGCCTGCCTCTTTGAGTTCAAATCTGCATTTTCTACTTTGTGCCTTTGATTGCCTCATTTAAGTGCTCATTTCTGTTCGGTAGCAGTTTTATGTTTATTGGACTGGGATGATGTTTTTTTGTTGGTGCTAACCGCCTGACATTGATTTTTTTTTTTTTTTTTTTTTTTTAATGTTTTAAGACCTAAGCAGTCTAGATATTATAAAAAATAGAGGTTTCATATAAATATTGAACCTTTTTGTGCTTTGAGGTTCAGTATGCTCATACTTTGAATTCTTAATGAAAATGCTTTGATCAATTTGCATTACAAGAATTTAGCAACGAGGGAGTTTTTAGACAGTTCTGAAATAGTAGTGCTATCCCAGTGAGTTTGTTATATTTCTAAAAACCTAAATTTTGAAAGAAAAAAACCCAAACACTTAAAACCTACATTTCTAACAAATTGGGAAATCACTCCTGGTTGTTTTTTTTCTGTTTTTAGTTTTGAAAAAAAGTTTTCTAGTTAGAAATAGATTCATTGGTAGCAGTAGATTGCTTACTTTCTTATTCAGGAACTTTAAATTAGCTCTTAAATTCAGTGTAAAGACTTGTTTTGATTATATTTGCATATACATGAACTTCTTGTACATTAACTGTCTATTATTCTGGAACTCTTGTGTTTATTTTATAGATAGTTTATGGTCATAATAACTTTGTATTTGGAGCTGCTTGTTTCTTAAGAATTCATTGTTTTATGTAAGCCTTACAAGAGTCTTACCATGGGAGATAGATATCTCCATTTTTTGCAAGACACCAAAGTTTAGAGATTAAGTGATTTGTACAAAGGCAAACATACCTTTTTTAGTGATGGAGCTGGGATTTGTGCCTGGATCTTTTTATAACTTGTGTTCTCTGTTGCCTTACGTTTATTACTACGACACCAGAACATGATAGAAATGTTCTAGTCACATTACTAGTAAGGCAGTAATATATGTGATGAAAACAAGACATGAAGGCATGCTTTTGAATACTGGCAGACCTCAGTTACCGTGCTCAGAATTGGCTGTACTCGTCTTTTATATCCTTAGTCACTAATGGCCTGCTTTTGCAGGTTGTGTTAGATGCCATGCCAGACACATTCAAAAATGGTCAGAAAAACTCATCAATTTTCATTTTGTTTTTCCCTCTCAGAAATTAATAATACATTATGGTTTATTGCCCTGATGTGGCATTGTAGGATGAACATTGGACTGCTAACTGTAAGGTTGGTGGTTCAAGCCTACCAGCTACTTCTTGGAAACCCTGTACAGGATCGCTGTGAGTTGGAACTGACTAGATGGCACAACATCATTTATTGTAGGCGTACACTGAATATGATATTTTTAGATAGGGAATGTCTAATTCTAGTAAAAAAGAAAAGTTCCTGTGGTCCATTTAGTGTTAAAGGTATTTCAGTGCTTATAGACTTATTAGAAAATATCTTCATACATTGTTTTCTTTATAGCCCATAGATTGATTTTCCATATGTTGAAAACACTGAGCTTTGTGTATCAACAAGTGATCCCAGAATATTTGAAGAAGATGCTCCATTGTGGACCCATGCTTACTTTTGATATGCTAGGGAGGCTGCATTTCATTCTCAAGGTTCAGATCGAGAGCTGTTAGGGGTAATGTAGACTGCTGTCAGTTGTATATCTGAGTTAAATTGAACTTACTGTCTCCATCCTATATTAGCAGTGCTTATAGTAGGTATGGAGTCTTGGTGTGATGCTGTGGGCTAATGCGTCAGACTGCAAAGTTGTTTGAACTGCAAAGTCGGCTGTTGAAGCTTACCAGCTGCTCCTTGGAAACCCTATACAGGGTCGTTATGGATTGGGATCGACTTGACAGCACTTTAACAACATAGTAGTTATGGAATCCTGGTGTGGCACTGTGGGCTAATGTGTCAGACAGCAAAGTCGCTTGAACTGCAAGGTCGGTGGTTCAGGCTCACCACCTGATCCTTGGAAACCCTTTACAGGGTCGCTATGGGTTGGAATCAACTCGATGGCACTTAACAACAATAGTAGGCATAGGAGTCCTGGTGTGGCACTGTTGAATACTGCACTGGACTGCAAGGTCAGTTTGAACTGTAAGGTTGGTGGTTCAAGCTTACCAGCCGCTCCTCCGAAACTATACAGGGTTGCTGTGGGTCTGAATTGACTTAACGGCAAGCACTTAACAATAATAAAGAATAGTAGATATGGAGTCCTGCTGTGGTGCTGCAGGATAATATACTAGACTGCAAGGTCGGCGGTTCAAATGCACCAGCCGCTCCTGAGAAAACCTAGACAAGGGTCAGAATCGACTCAGTGACATTTAACAACAACAAATGATTGTGAGTTCAAAAGGTGGTTTTAGTAATAAGTAAAATGGAAGTGGTTCTTTTCAGAAGAGGTTCCATTCAGAAGAAATTTCATACTTCTTATTTGTACTTTGGTGGAATAGTTGGTTACATGTTGGGCTAACTACCAGATCAGTAGTTCAAATTCACCAGCTGCTCTATGGGAGACAGAGCAGGCTTTATGCTCCCATAAAGATTCATAACCTTGGAAACGCTAGATGGGTTTGCTACGAGCTGGAATCAACTTGATGGCAGTGGGTTTTGTTTTGTTTTTTTGACACATTAAGACCCATAAGAAATTTTGTAGATCAGTTCCTTATTTTACTGATGGGGTTAGACATAGAGTGGATCAGAGCAGATACTTAGAAAAAGTCTCAAATTTTGTTATTGTCCAATTATCACCTATTCTTTTAAACAACATGTAAATGTTAAGTAGGTCGTAGACTATAGTCTTCAAATTCACCTTTATTGGATTCCTGGTGCTTTACTTTTACTTTCTTAAGACTTTTTTTTCCTCTTATAATTTTAATTGATATTTAGAGTTAGGTATCTTCAGCGAGGTTTCAGTTACTGTTATACATAAAAATCATATTTTGCAGTCATTGTGTTCCTATATTCTGTTGCTCTTGCTTTAAAACATCGTCCTATACGTTATTTCCCCACCAAATACTAACATTTAAATATTCAGGTGAGATTTAGGGTACATTGCCATGAGACAGTACTCTAATTTGCTCCACTGATACTGCTGCCATTGCTTAATTTTTAAAAAATTTTCGTGATTGGTAAGAGTGATTAACAAATGCTCTCCTGTGGGGAGAGAGTCAGAAGAATCATTCTTTCTATCAGAAGTGCTGTGGAGGGCATCTTGGGACCAGGGTGACCTACCTCATTGGTTTGTGTGGGACTGAGGTGATTTCCAGGATGCAGGAGTTTCCATTCTAAAATTGGGACAGTCCAGGGAGTGGGGGGAGGGAGTTGCTGGGGTATGGGACTTGATGTCCTGAGCAGACAGGTATGCTTCGGGCACTGGTATATAACTGGTAGTTATATACAGATCTGAATGGCCCATTAGAATGGTAAACAACTGACATTTTTATCCATTCATTAGATGATGTTGTATGGTGACAAGTAATTTCTGACTTATAATGACCCTGTGTAGGGTTTCCAAGAGCAGTTGGTAGGTTTGAACTGTCAACCTGTGGTTACCAGTCCAGGGTTTCTCCTACAGTGCAACACCAGGGTTCTAATCATGATGATTTAAAATTTCAAAAAAAGAAGAGAGAGGCCTGCATAAAATGAAGAGATATGCTTTGGACTATTAAAATGGCTAAAGTTCTAATGGTAGACTTTTCTCTCTACAGAACTGATAGTGCATCAGCCGAGCCAGATAATTTAAAGTACTCTTCATCCAGAGAGAGGGGTGGCTCTTCCTCGTATGGACTGCAGTCTTCCAGCTCCACTCTGGTGTCTTCTCGACAAAGGCACGATGACCCCCGAGTCCACACTGACCTACAGAATGACGAAAAGGGTACAGACCAGAAGGATGCTCCGCCTACCCTCTGTCCCTGCCTTCTCTCCCCATCGGTCTTTAAATTAGTTTATTATTTAAAACAGAAACACTAAATAAGACATTATTTCTGAAACATTGTCAATTTCCCCTTTAGATCTTTGTCGTCCCCCCCCAGCCCCACCCAGCACACACACATACACGAAGTGCAGTTTTTCCTCCTCTTCACCAAAGAAAATGATGTTTGTTAATCCTCCTGACTACCACCTCTCCCCTGGTCCTCTCACAGATTTTTTTAAAAGTGTGCAATCTGACTTAATTTAGTTTAGTTTTTATCTCTATATATCTTCCAATTAATGTGCACATTAAAATGGTTTCAAGGCAAAAGGCAGTACAGGGAGTAGGAAATAAGGTCCTAGACTGTCAGGAATTAGTTGACAGAAATAAGGAGCACTTCAGGTGACATAATTGCTGTTTTTAGGTGGCTACAGTGTCAATGGAGGATCTGGGGAAAATACTTATGGTCGGAAGTCGTTGGGGCAAGAGCTGAGGGTTAACAATGTGACCAGCCCTGAGTTCACCAGTGTTCAGCATGGCAGTCGTGCGTTAGCCAACAAAGACATGAGGAAATCACAGGGTAAGTCTGGGACTCACCTCCACGAGGACTCCTGGTACCATACATCTGGACAGCATGAATTTGTTGGTTCTTCTTGTAAACTGTAGCTTAGAACAATTCCCCACAAGACAGGTTTTTAAATACTTTTAAAGAGAGTGTTCTCTTACACTCTTACAGTAAGAGTTAGAACCCTGCGTAGGTGGGGTATGGATTGCTGCAGATTGCAGCCTTGTCTAGAACGCTCTAACACCGCTTGCTACCATATAAACTATATGCCTCTCTGTATAGGTAAACTGCCTTGGTGTTTTAGAAAAAAAGAGGTGATTTTTAAAAAAATTTTTCCTAAAAGCAAGTTTTTTGGTAAATCTGAGTTGAATAATTACTCTCTTGACTTAGTTTATGATCATCTTTTTCCATTGTGTGTGTGTACACCTTTGTGTGCCTATAGGTCGTTTTTGTTGTTTTTTGCTTCCTCATTAGCTTTTTTACAACAACTGATTTGATTTTTTTGTATAAATACAGTGGAATAGCTAACTCAGACTATACTGTTTCTTAATGGAGTTTGAAGTCTTAGCTGTATGGGTGATGTGAAGCTAGGAAGCATTTCTAAAGGTCATTTAGCCCAGCTCCTCTTCCTCACAGGTTCCGGTGAACAGAGCTTAGGTTTACTGACTGGTATAACATGGCGACATTTTCAGTATCTGCTCTTCCTGAAGTACTCTGAGACAGGGAGGTGGCTAGAATCCTATTTCTTCTCACAGACATTATAGATTGCTTTATTAACCATCTTTTTTTCATGCCTTTGAGAAATGAAACTGCCAGACCCTTTGTGGTTTGGTTAGCTATTAGCTAATCACAGTACACAAAACAGCTGAAATGGGGTTATAGTTTTTAAAAATTTTAGTTCTTGAATACATCTTTATTAGTAATGTTCAGCATTATTTGCATGCTCACGCTTGTGCTTGTCATTAAAAAATAAAAACAGAGGTTCTGGTTTGCCACTTTTATGGTGTTGGCTTGTTTCTGTGTACATAGTAGTTTGTTGGACTGTTGAGGTTGTAGTTCACTAAAACTTTGTTCTTGGGAAATGATGCAAACAAAAGACTTAACACCAGTGGGATACCTATATGAGCAATAGAAGTATATAACCTTTTTCATCCTCACTGAGACTTCTCCTAACTTGCAGTTGTTTACCTTTACTCAGGCTTTTCACAAAGCAGTTTGGAACATACCCGAAGAAATGCATTTCTGAGTCTTTCTTTAAACTCTCTCACTTGGTCCTCTGGAATGAGGTGTTCATTTTGTTTAGCTTATTCATTCCTTCTTCCTGACAATAAATCTTTTTTTGGTATGTTGTGATGAATGAAAGAGTGGTAGTATCTGCACTCACTAGTTTTTATTGTCTCTTAGACTGTGCTTTTTGGTATGCTTTAAGATGTTGGGGTTATAAAGTTTCTATGCTTATTTACACCCCAGATGACAACAAAACATTTATATTCACAGAGCGATCGATGTCTTATTCTGATGAGTCCCGACTGTCGAATCTTCTTCGGAGGATTACCCGGGAAGACGACAGAGACCGAAGACTGGCTACTGTAAAGCAGTTAAAAGAATTTATTCAGCAACCAGAGAATAAGCTGGTAAATATGATAGGTTTAGAAATGTTGATGATCTTTGTGTTTCCACAATAAATGAGAAAATGCTATCTGGAGTGGTTTAGGAAGGAAAACATTTGATTTTAAGGAAAAAATAGGATTCTTTATGTCAGATTTATGTGGCACAGTGAATTAAGCATTGGACTGTTCACTGCAAGTTCAGCAGTTCAAACCCAACAGAAAGATGAGGTTTGTCTGCGCCTATAAAGATTTATAGTCTTGAAAACCTTGAAGGATCCGTTGTATTTTGTCGTAATAGGGTTGCTGTAAATATGAATCCACTCAGTGACTGTGGCGGTGTGGCCTATGTTGTGATCTAGAATTTAATACTCTGAATGTATAATGTATCTACCTTTGTCCATTGTTGGATCCGCATTGGTGCCTTCTGCATTAAAGAGCTTTTAATTTTGAACACACTTTATCCTGTGAGTAATTCTATTGTCTTCAGGAGTTTTTTGTGTGTTTTAAGACAGAAAAGTCTTTTCCTTGTTCATTTGTGAACCTGGGACTTAGGAGACACGAGTAAGTTTGGTCTAGTGGCCTGGGCTAATTAAATGCAAACATCCTTTTAAAAAAAAAGTGTGCAAGCAGTTGCAACTTTCTCTCCATCCCAAGTTCCTCTCTTAACTCGAAATGAGGCACTTGATAATAGGGAGTGGGGATAATGAAAGACAACATTGCTGTAGCCTTTGGTTCAAAGCCAAGCCTCTCCTCTGTGTCTTTATGAGATGTTTCAGATGAGAACTTTACATGGAGCATTCATTGTCATCTCAGTTCTGTGTTTAGCATTTGTTTTAGTCCATTGCTCTTCAGCTATCCAGCAGTCTTTTTTTAAAATGGATTTCAAAGTAAATGAAACAAGTGTTTTGAGTTATGTTCTTTTCGTTATTCATCACAGCTGTATTTTTCCTGTCAGTAAATTTCTTTTCTAATATAATCAGAAGCTTCCTAGCACTTCTGTTACCGTGCCCCTTTGGAGCTGGGAATGTAATAGAAAGGTGCTGCCCATTCATAACTCAGAGGGGCTGACAAGTAAAGATAAGCACACAATGCTATTCTTGAAAGGGGAAGAATTTGAAGTTTTCATCTTTTTTTTTTAAAGGTACTAGTTAAGCAATTGGATAATATCTTGTCTGCTATACATGATGTGCTTAATGAAAGGTAAGTAACTAATAATGGTTCCATTTAAATGACTTTTAAACAAATATTTTAGAGTTTAGGAAATATACCAAATTATGAACAGCTGTTTAATCTGAATCCACTGTCATATTTATGTTTAAAGCACTTATGTCAATTGCTATTGAATGCAAATCAAATCCATTTGAAGGAATTCCCACACACACCCCTTTTTTAAATTGTCAGCCTGACTGTGAAGGAGCATGTTTTGTATATACTAGACTAAGAGCTCTTGATGCAGCTAAAAATGACTTTAATGAATTTTGTTAGTTGGAGAATTTTAAAACTGCTTAAAGAATAGAAAATAGGAGTAAAAGGGGTCTTCTTTGAGCAAGATGTGTCCTAAGCAATTCGGAGACTTTCCAAAGGACTGCAGAGTCCTTTCTTCACATGGTGATTCCAAAAGAATCGCAGAGTTGGAAAGCACCCAGCCCTCATCCAGCATGCCCCGAAGCTTACTGTCTCTTGATGGCTTTGTTTTATAGTTACTTATTAAATGTTTAGATCAGCATTGTTCTCCCTGTAAGTCCACAGTATTCAACCGTTGCCATTTCCTATTTTATTATTCTGATGAATGAACATGTGTTGTTGTTAAGTGCCGTTGAGTCAGTTCTGACACATAGCGACCTTATATAGGGTTTCCAAGGAGCAGTTGGTGAGTTTGAACCACCTGTCTTGCAGTTCAAACCGACTTTTCAGTCCAGCGCATTAACACATAGCACCACACCAGGACTACATTGAACATAATATGGAATGTAGCTATTTATAGTGTATCTCACCTGGCAGCATATTGCTACCCTCTTGAATCATTTAATATAGTTTTGAGATGGGATGTGAAGCTAGCCTTTTAGTGTTTCTGGCTCTTTCTGGACTATGTGTAAATCATTGGTTTTTGTATAAGAAAATCTGATGTCTGACAAAGGTCCTGTTGGGCATTGCAGGATATAGAGGATACAGTTTTTTGAATAGAAAACTTTTTGCCTTTTATGTAGTTTGAATATAAATTTTTCCAAAGTCATTTAAGACTTGCTTTTGTAAGATGTGTTATTCTTGTCATTTTTGAAAGCTTAAGCCTTTTTTTGTATGTTTTGTTTTGTTTGCATTAAAATAAACAGTAGCAAATTGCTTCAGGAGTTGAGACAGGAAGGAGCTTGCTGTCTTGGCCTTCTTTGTGCTTCTCTGAGCTATGAGGCTGAGAAGATCTTCAAATGGATTTTTAGTAAATTTACCTCATCTACAAAAGATGAAGTTAAACTCCTCTACTTATGTGCCACCTACAAAGCACTAGAGACTGTAGGAGAAAAGAAAGCCTTCTCATCTGTAATGCAGGTAATAATGGGGGGAATGGGATAGGGCATGATGGGAAGAATATTGTCCTTTTACTTATATCCTTGCAGGGGAGTTTGATGAAAGGGAATTTAGAATGGGTGTTATCTACTGATAGTAAATATCAATGAAATAAAACTTTTCCCCTAAAAGTAAAAGTAGACTAAAAATAAGTTTTTTGTTTTTTTTTTTGAGTTGGGGGAGGGGATGGGCTTTTAGCGTTGCTAAAGCCTTCCCTTGAAGTTGTGTAGTTAGTGCTAGAATCATTTGCAGAATTGGAGGTAGGAACTTGCCAGGGAAAACTGAATTATAGCCTGAGTCAGCTAGTGGACGGGAGGGAGACACAAACTAGACATCACTACTCATTCTAAGTCTTTAAAGGTTTGATAACATGTCAGAAAATCTTATTTCAAGTAATAGAAGACAGTTATGCGTAAATGAATGCCAGCCTACTTGGTTTTATTTTATGATTGTGTTTCTGAATGCATTAAAAAGCATTCCTTTTTAAAATTTTGAGTAAGATTCCAAGTACTTGAATTTTAGTTGATATTAATCAGAGTGGGAGCACAGTGACTTCATAAAATAAGCACCGGGCTTTGAACGACAAGGTGTCTGCAGTTAGAGCCCACTCTGCAGGAGAAAAAGGAGACTTTCTGCTCCCGCAAAAAGTTAAAGCCTCAGGAACCCAGTACAGGCTGTGAGTCAGAACTGACTTGTTGGCACTTAACAACAATGTCAGAATTGTACCCCTTCATCGTACTTATTCCATCTGTATGCTGAGCACACATAATCCAAGAAGTTGAGCTTTATGAGAAGAATGCAACATCAGGATTGGTGGAAGAACCATTAACAACCTGGGATGCCCAAATGACACAGCTTTTTTGCTAGTTGAATACGAAGAGGACTTGAAGCACTTTCTGATGAAGATCAACAATTACAACCTTTAGTATGGACAACACCTAACATAAAACCAAAATTCTCGCAATTAGACCAATGAGCAAAAATAATGTTAAATGGAGAAAAGATCGAAGTTGTCAAGGATTTGATTTTACTTGGATCCACAATTGGTGCCCATGGAAAAAACAGTCAGGAAATTAACATGATATATTGCATTGGACATTTCTGCTACAAAAGATCTGTTTAAAGTGTTAAAAAGCTAAGATGTCACTTTGAGGACTATTCTGTGCCTGGCCATGGTATTTTCAGACATCTCATATGCATGCGAGAGCTGGACAATGAAAAAGGAAGATCGAAGAATTGATGCATTTGATTTAATGGTGTTGTCATAGACTACTGAAAGTACTATGGACTGCCAGAAGAACAAACAATTCTGAAATAATAGCCAGAATGCTCTTTAAAAACAAAGGTGGTGAGACTTTGTGTCACATACTTTGTTATTGGAAGGGACCAATCCTGGAAAAGAACATCATGCTTTGTAAAGAAGAGGATAATCAAAAAAGACTCAGTGAGATGAAATGACAAGTATTATAACAATGGACTCAAATATAGCAGTGCTTGTGAACATGGTGCAGGATGGGCCAGTGTTTCCTTCTGTTGTATGTAATATTGCTACTGAGTTGGAAGCAACTCGATGGGCACCGAAAAACAACATGTTTGTTTTTTCATAAAAACTAGACATCGGTGTACTTGGAATAGCTGATGTCTGACTTTTTACTTCTTTATAATTCATGACATTTGATTTAGCTTAAGGAATTAAAGAAATTATTTTAAAATTTAAACCAGAGAACATTATGGTTTCAGATATAGTCACTATTAAAGATAAAATTAATTCGCTCATTTTGTATTTTCTTGACTGTTCATGGTTTGTAACTTTTATTTTTAAGCTTGTAATGACCAGCCTGCAGTCCATTCTTGAAAATGTGGATACGCCAGAGTTACTTTGCAAATGTGTTAAGTGCATTCTTTTGGTGGCTCGATGTTATCCTCATATTTTCAGCACTAATTTTAGAGTAAGTTTCACCCCTGTCTCTTTTCATATGATAGGGTGAGGGGATGGGTGTATGTGTTAGAAGCAAGGTTGAAAACAATATTCCTGTTCCTTTGGGCATAATCAGGAGCTTTTGAGGGTCTTTAACAGGACTGTGGGTTAATGTACCAGACTGCAAAGCCGTTTGAACTGCAAGGTTCACGGTTCAACCTCACCAGCCACTCCTCGGAAACCCTATACAAGGTCACTGTGGGTCGGAATTGACTCCACAGTGCTTCACAACAACAACAGTGCAATGGGGTCCTGGTGTGGCACTGTTTGTTAATGTACTAGACTCCAAAGTCGGCTTGAGCTGCAAGGCCGGTGGTTCAGGCTTCACCAGCTGCTCCTTAGAAACCCTATACAGGGTCGCTATGGATTGGAACCAACTCGATGGCACTTAACAACAGTGCAATAATGTTTTTATTTAAAATGCCATCTGTACTTTTTTCCTGGCATTAATACTTTAAGATATTTAAGGAACATCAAATGTTTCATTAGTGTCATAAATAGGGTCCTGGTGTGGCGCTGTGGGTTAAGGCACTGAACTACAAGGTCGGCAGTTCAAGCTCTCCATTCATTCCTTGGAAACCATACACAGGGTCGCTATGAGTCGGAACCAACAGGACAGCACTTAACAACAACCCGAACAAGTGTCATAAATGCAGTTCCCTTTTTTAATGTAAAACGGGTAAACCACAGTTGCCTTTGACTCTGAAGTGGTCTGTACCTGGGATAGCATTATGACCTTAAAATGACTGTCTCTTCCCTCAACCCCCTTTTTTCCTGCCTAGGATACAGTTGATATATTAGTTGGATGGCATATAGACCACACTCAGAAAGCTTCGCTGACACAGCAAGTGTCTGGTAAGTCTGTTAGTGGGTACCAGTCATGTAGGTCCCTGAGGACCAGCTGTTAATACAAATTCTTGTTTGGTGGTGGTAGTTTTTAAGTGCCATTCCATTGAGTCGATCTGACTCTTCGCATACAAGGTTTCCAAGGCTATAAATCTTTTGTTGGGTCAGAAAGCCTCCTCTTTCTCCTGTAATTCTTTGGTAACCTATAAAAGTTATTGCCTCGGTGAAATATCCTGACTGTATAAAGTGAATATTAGTTACTAGCTAAATTGATCTTTTTCTAAGACAATTTCTGGTTAGTAGTTGATACAGGGAGTGTAAATACCCATTGTTCTGTTGTACCTGTGAAGATTTGAAAGGATTTTCCTATGTCACTTGCTGTATGTACTACAGGAGAAGATGCGGTAATTTCAGTGCTCTACGTGTCAGTAGAAGAGACTGTATATTTGTGACTTAATCTTGCTGTTTATTTTTAATAAAGCAAAACATTGATTTCGAGATTTGTCACAAATAAGTGGTCCAGATCCGCCCCCAACACACACACCCGTTTAACAGAATGACTAGCATGACTCATCTGAAAAAAGGGTAGGCAGGCAAGGGGGTTCTACTCCATTTTCACTGTGGAGATGAGTGCTGTACGCCTTCTAAGCTGAGATATCTGACCCAGAACTAGAAAGCCAGGCTGGTGGGAGAGTTGGCATGCGTAAATAATGATTTGGATGTTATTCTGCTAAGGATAAAGACGAGACTTAAATTTTAAATGTTTGGGAAAAATTAACCTCCGCAGCTTACAAGATGCCTTGGTTTATCGTGATCAGATGAACAGCTCTGTGACACAGAACATTTTTTAAGGGTAGGCAGTTTTTATTTTTTTCTTTGGTTTCAAAATCTTTTGTGTGATTCCTAGGGTGGTTGCAGAGTTTGGAGCCGTTTTGGGTAGCTGATCTTGCATTTTCAACTACTCTTCTTGGTCAGTTTCTTGAGGACATGGAAGCATATGCTGAGGTAAGCACGTACAAAATCTCAGTTCAGACAAAAACAACACAAATCTTATGCACTGCTTAGTGATATTTTAAAATCATTCATACCACCTGACACTTGAGCAAATATTGTAAGACTGTTGCAATATTTGGATTTTTTTCAGATGATGTTTTTAAGCTATCAGCAGAAACTCATCACTGGAAAGACTACAGTTTTGCAAAGCTTAAAGCACTCTTGGTAACTGGTATTTTTCTGAAGACATTTTCTGTGCTCATTCTCATTTTTGTCACCAAAGAATCTTAAAAGTAAGGCAAATTGATTGTTAAGTCTCCCTCATCTGTGTTTTGGGCATTTTGGGTCATGCGTTGGAGGATCAGATTTGGTGCTAGCTACCTTGTGCAATTGTTTGAGTACAGTGTGGCACCTGTAAGATACTACTGAGGCTTGTTAATGATGTTTGACTCTCCAGGCCCCACTGTCCTCTCCTTTCTGAATCTCTCTCTCACAACCTGTTTCTTACTTACATGATCCTTGTTTGGTCTTCAAGGAACCAATAAAGATTTGACTTCATCTTTCCTTTTTTTCTTTGCTGACTCTACCCAATAAGAATTCACGTTTACCCATGCTGATCTTTTAGCTGTCTTTCGGAAAAAAGGAAATGGATAGTGTACTTTCCGTGTTTTTGCTTTATACCTATACCTAGATTTTTTTTTTCTTAGCACATTTAAAGCTGATCATCCTCTCAAACATCACCCTTTCTTGTTCTAGACTCTTCTCTCTTTTTTTTAAATATAAAAGGTCTAACTCTTTTCTGTAGTGGTGGTGCTTATAGTGTTCCATCTTCTGCTGTTTGCCTTTAAGCATTTCTTTTTCCCCAATTAGATTATGTATTTGTTGAACAGTTCTCAGATTTTTTAAACTACTGACCACATGGTTAGCACTTCAGACTCACTAGTCACTTGCAGGGAGAAAGCTGAGGCTTTCTGCTCCTGAGAGGCTTTGCCATCGCAGAAACCATGTGGGGCAATTCTCCTCTCTCCTGTAGGGTCATTGTGAGTCAGAATCAGCTGGATGGCAGTGACTTTGGTGTTTGGGTTTGATTCCTCGTGTGCACAGTGCTACTGTGTAGTAGTAGTTGCTGTTGAATTGAACAGTTCAAAGAACACTTGGAAAGGGGAATACACGAGCAGACATTCAGTCTGACTGCACTGGTAACCACGTTGGTCACCGATAAGGGGAAGTGATAGAAAAGCAGCAATGAAGCTGTGAGCTAAGTCCTATCATGTTCAATAGACTCCTGTGAACCTGGGTGGAGACCTGGTTGGCCAGCAGTGTGGCAATACCTGGGGACTCCTGGGCCCAGAGTCAGTGACATAGTCACAGAGGACTAGAGTGGAGAGTGAAATGTCCAGCTGATAAGAAGAGAGGGCATATGCATAAGAACACCCACACTTGCAGATAATACCCACTTGACCTGGCTTCAATGACTGGATGATCTGAGCTCAACTAGAAGAAGAATGAAGAGGAAGAAAAGAGTAATCTGATACAATTCTATGAATTTGACCTACACCTATGGATGCAGTAG
>NW_006408696.1:6564241-6691302 GCF_000296735.1 Chrysochloris asiatica | reverse complement strand
GTGTGACAAGGCCTGAGGACTCTTGGGCCCAGAGTCAGTGACATAGCCACAGAGGACTGGAATGGAAAGTGAAGAGTCCAGCTAATAAGAAGAAAGGGTATATGCATAAGAACACCCACACTTGCAGATAATACCCACTTGACCTGGCTTCAATGACTGGATGATCAGAGCTCAACTAGAAGAAAGAAGAGGAAAAAGAATAATCTGATACAATTTGATGAACTTGACCTACACCTACAGTTGCAGTAGCTCAAAAGAGGGAACAGATGTTTACAACGAGGATCGTTCCCACCCCCTCCATACACAGAGTAGACAGGGATGGGCAACTTGGACATTGGCTACCCAAAGTGGTGGTGGTGGTGGGGAAGGCTACAAAGGCAAGAAGTGACTGGCTTACAAACTTTCAAGAGGGAGCCTATGTCCAGAGGGTGCGAGGAAGTAGAATTTCCACTGAGTAGTTTCCAATCTGTCTGGGTGAGACTGATGAAAGGAGATAGGGATAGGACTCTTGTTGTATAATAGTGAATAATTGTTATCAGGACTGACTGTGAGGGTTGGAAATGTAAAGGTAGATGTTTTGTAGCAAAAGGAGGAGTGGTTGACTTTGCAGTCCAGGAGCGGAGGTCCCTGGGACCATCAAGGGGGGAGAGTGGAGTGCGGGACCCTACTCAGAGAAACAGTGACGCCAGAGATGGAGGCAGAGATGATGACGTGGAGAGATGGAGCGGCTAGGGACTCTAGACCCAGAGAGGGAGAGGGACTGTGTGCTGACGACTTGAGGGGCAGTCTTGCAGGGTATACCCTTTGGTTGTTTGATGATGCATGGAGGGGATTGTAATCATGACAGTGAAATGATATACTCTGGAATGAATGTAAAGCTCTAATGTTCTGTCATGTAAAATATCACATTCACAATAAAACATTAAAAAAAATAAAAACAAAAACACTTGGAGTGGGTTTTGGTTTTGGGCACTACACAAATTCTTAAATGGCACAAGTTCAGGGTCCACTTTTATCATGTGAACTCAGATCTTATTTGCCCCCAACATCTGAGTCTATACAAGAGATGACCTTCATTGTACTTAAATAATTAATGAAGAAGGGAAAACAAACCTTTCATATTTAGGTTCATAAAATTTTCTTTTCTCAAAGGTTAAAATTCCTGTTTATAAGTCTGTTATGAAGTTACTGACTTTTAAGAAGTGGGAGCTTTGTTTTGGAGGGGGGCCTAGGGTGTTTTTTTCCTTAAAAAATAAAATCTGTCTGATTTGAATTCACCTTTAGGACCTCAGCCATGTGGCTTCTGGGGAATCAGTGGATGAAGAAGTTCCTCCTCCATCAGTGTCCTTACCAAAACTGGCAGCACTTCTCCGGGTGTTCAGTACTGTGGTGAGGAGCATTGGGGAGCGCTTTAGCCCAATTCGAGGGCCTCCGATTACTGAGGCATATGTAACAGATGTGAGTGTGTTTGGCTGTTTTAAGTTTCATTCTAAAATAAAATTCTTTAGTATTTTAAATGCTCCTCCTTCCCTAGTGAGCTGTGTTATTATATTAAGTCTTCGTTTGTTGAGCAGGTAAACGTGTGCATGTGTCTGACACACACCATTCAACCAAAAACAGAGGGTATCCTAGACCTCACCCCTCCCACTGTTTCTGCACCCTCACGACAAAAAGACCACTCTGAATCTTAAAATACCTGTGAATTGTGTTTTTAATACACAATTTTTAAATCTTATTTTAAAATATGAATGATAATTTTACCTTTAAATATTGTCTCCATTTAGTTTTCCAACATACTCAAAATAATACATGAGAAAGGGACTTTCTGTGACAGGACAGGACCAAATTGCTTGATCGTTTGACGTCAATGTAAAATAGGGTATAGTCTGAGGCCAGTGATGAGCGGTAGCTAGAGGACCACACTTCAGCAGCCCACTCATGAACCACCTGTGAGTGGGCTGTTGTCATGGGACTTGCCAGGTAAACCCACTCACTGATTGCTGCTTGAATCGGGGAACTACAAGCTAGTTTGGCTAAAACGGGCTTTTAGGAGCATTTGTTTCTGTTGAATACATTGTTATGTAGAATGTTGTGGTTAGGTGATTCTGTGTTGTGGTTTGGTGATCTTGTGCACAACAGAACAAAACACCACTGCCTGGTCCTACACCATCCTCAAAATTGGTTTTGCGCTTGAGCCCATCCACGTCGAATAGGATGTTACAGATGTAATTCTTGATAGTTCATTGTGTGCTTGAGTGGACATGTCATAATCTGGAGATCGTTAAAACTAGAATTAAACTTAATCAGAATAGTTTATATTTTTGTTTTATTTTTACTGTTTAAAAAGTGGTTATTTGAAAACTATGTCAGTATTGAAATAACAGAAACTCAATCCACATGTAAATAAAAGGAAATTAATAATAATTTTTAAAGGCAGGTATGTTTTATTCTTTTATGAAGCCCTTTGTAGACTTTTATAATTCATTTTTAAAAACAAAAATAACAGATATTGAATATTATAGAAACATTTTTCATGATTAGTCATTATCAAGTTATTTATATTTAAAATTTAGTACATAGATACTGACCATTATGCATTAGTGTTTCTGGTGAAAATGATGAAATTATCAAATACGGTCAGAATGAGACTATGCTTTCATAGTGACTATTACTACGTGAGCTTTTATATGCTTAAGGTGATTTAATGCTTATGTTAAAAGATGGGTTCGTGAAAGCCTGAGCGATCTTAGGTTTTATGGATGATAGGACATGTGGATAGACTAATTCCCATGTTGTTATCACTGTATGTTCTATGTTTATTTCATGATTATAAAAATCCCAAGTGTTTGACTATTTAGTCATTGCAGAGATAGGAAGTGTATATAAGTGAATTTGTTATTAGGTGATCGTAAGTCCAACAGGAGGCCTGGTGTGGTGCTATGAGTTAATGTGCTGGACTGCAAAGTTGATTTGATTTGCAAGTTGGTGGTTCAAGCTCACCAACCACTCCTTGGAAACCTTATACAGGGCTGCTGTAGGTTGGAACTGAGTCAATGGCACTAGACAACAAGAAGTACTACAGAAGGAAACACTGACTTTCACAGTTGTTAAGTGCTGTTGAGTCGGTTCTGACTTCTAGCAATTCTGTATGAGGTTTCCAAGGAGTGACGGGTGCCTTGAACCTCTGCCTTGGCAGTTTGCAGTCCAGGCTTTATCCTACAGCACCACACCAGGTCCCAGTAGTACTTTGACATTTTTTAGCCAAGATCAGTTTGTGTATTGTACTAATTATTACTATTCAGTGACTGAGAACTACGATGTTAAAGAGGTTGGCAGTTCATTTTCTACTGAAACTGCATTAAATCAAAAATACTTCCTTGCTCTTTGGAAGCATCTGAGTTTTCTTAAAAAGCTGCTTGTTTTTCCTATTTGCAGGTTCTGTACAGAGTAATGAGATGTGTGACGGCTGCAAACCAAGTGTTTTTTTCTGAGGCTGTGTTGACAGCTGCTAATGAGTGTGTTGGTGTTTTGCTCGGCAGCTTGGACCCTAGCATGACAATCCACTGTGACATGGTCATTACATATGGCTTAGATCAGCTGGAGAATTGCCAGACTTGTGGTACAGATTATATCATCTCAGTCTTGAATTTACTCACATTGGTATGTGAATTTCTCTTTTTTTGTTGTTGTTGTTTTTCACTATGTGGGCTCATTCAGGTCCTTAAGTTTAAATTGATGGTGGCTTCTTTTTTAATGCACTCGGAAGTCTTAATAATCTAATCTGCTTTTGATCTACTGTGGAATTTTATTGTTGTTAAGTGCCATCGAGTCAGTTACGACTCATAACGACCCTATATAGGATTTCTTAGGAGTGCTTGGTGGGTTTGAACTGTTAACCTTGTGGTTAGCAATTCAGTGCTTATCCTACAGCTATTATTCCTAATAAATACTATGTCGGAAGGCTCTTGAATAGTATTTTGAGAGGCCCTGTTTTGTTTTCCACATGAAACTTCTTTTATACTTCTTACTCTTTTAATTTTATAACAATAAATATTTGTCCTCCTCCTTTTCATTATGGGCGTTTTGACTCATATATAAAAACAAAGAGATTAGTGTAACAAATCTCTGTGTATTTGATACTTTGATTTCTGTAATTAGGGACACATGGCCAATCTGTAGTCACTCATGTCCCTGACTGTATGCCGCCTCCTTATCCTCCCTCCAGGCCCAGATAGACAACATTTGGCTGAATAACATCTGTGCCAAAGTTATGTCTCCCCTTGCCAAAGTAATAAAATGCCTGTTTTTAAGTGTAATGTAAATACATACATCCTATTTAGGTATCTAAGTATTTATTTTAATTGTTTGCAAAATAAGCACAATATAATTTTGCCATTTTCAAATGTGCTGTCTAGCTAGCTAGTGGCATTGATCACACAGATTTATGTAACCTCAGACAGACACCTCTGTACCCATTCAAGCCATAATTCTTACCCTCCCTTCACCTCACTCCTCTATACCTTTGTCCAGTCTATGTATTTCACAAATGGTATCTTACAATATGTGCCATTTTGTGTCAGACTCATTTCATTTAAGCATAATGTTTCCAGGGTTCATCCTGCTTTTAGTATGTGTAGATTAATTAAATTTAAAAATACTGGAATTTTTCCAAGAATTTTTGAAGCCGCTCATATTAGGAGAAATGACATGTGCTCTAACCAACCTGTTACATAGTCTGCAACTTTTAATAGCCACATTTGTCTATCTTTCCAGTGTGAACACTTTCACTTCACCTTTTAACTATTGTGAGTAAGGCTGCAGTGGACATTAGCGAGCAAATGGTCTATTTGAGCCCTCCCTCTCCAAGTTTTTTGGGTATATATTCAAATGAAATTATTGGATCATATAATAATTATACCTTTAACGTTAACATTTAACATTTTAAGGAACTTCATCATTTTCCTCTCCACTAGGAGAGCGTTCCAGATTCTCTCTATCCTAGTCAGCACTTGTTATTGTTTTTATTTTTGTAGTGATGATAGCCACAAAGTATGGTACCTCATTGTGATTGTATGAGTGGCAATCAGTTAATGGTTATTTACTTAATGGTTGTATATAAATCAGATGAGGCTTTTTAAAGATACAATCATAAGTTTTATGTCATATAATCTATTATGCTTTTAATATGGTCATTTAATGAGAATGATTGTCTTCTACTTATTTTACGGGCCACTTGTGTATCTTATTTGGAGAAATACCTCTTCGAGCCTTTTGCTCATTTTTTTATTGGGTTGTTTCTCTATTTATAAAAAGTATGTATAAACATTTTAATGGTACAGTAGATAAGGCATTAAAACATAATTTACATACATTTTTATTATTTCTTTTAGATTGTTGAACAGATAAATACAAAATTGCCATCATCATTTGTAGAAAAATTGTTTATACCATCATCTAAACTACTCTTTTTACGTTATCATAAAGAAAAAGAGGTAAGTGATGTATTGATAATGATCGTTTTGGCTGTTTAAGAGTTTGGACTTTTGACAAATATTTGACTGTAGAAAAATGCAGTGATTTTCTTGATTGTTTTAACTTAACATTTATGTTGTTTGTGATACTATAGACCGTGATGGGTATGTGCCACATAGCATTATAAAGTTATAAATTCACAAGTATTATGTATGTTGTAAAGTTCTTTATTAATAAGTACAGTGCTTCTCAACTGACCTCTAGGCAGATCCGCCATACAGTTTCCACGGAGATGAAGGAAAACAGATCTTGAGAAAAATTTATGTTTGTATATGTGTTTGATATTACCCTGTTTTCTTTTAATGCTTATTTAAGAGATTTTATAGTGATACTTTTAATGGATTACACTCTGTATTGGTAATAAAGCTTTGTTAGATCATTGATGTTTGTAGGTTTCCTAAGGTTCATTTATTCAAAAGTAAGACCTTTAGTGTTTCAGAATTAATTCTTTTGGTTATCACTATGCAAATAGTAATTTACTTCTTATATAATTTTAATAGATTTATTTTCCAATGAATTGTGATTTCCTCATTTTTTTTCTTTTAAAGGTTGTTGCAGTGGCGCATGCTGTTTATCAAGCAGTGCTCGGCTTGAAAAATATTCCTGTTTTGGAGACAGCCTATAAACTAATCTTAGGAGAAATGACATGTGCCCTAAACAACCTGTTACATAGTTTACAACTTCCTGATGCCTGTTCTGAAATAAAACATGAGGCTTTTAAGAATCATGTATTCAATGTAGACAATGCAAAATTTATAGTTATATTCGACCTCAGTGCACTGACTACTATTGGAAATGCCAAAAACTCATTGATTGGGGTGAGTCTTTAATCATAATGACTGTATTTCCCACAGTGAAGCCTTTTTTCACTGTGTATTTGTGTATTTTATTTACCACCGTGTTGATAGGTCTGCAGAACCCCTGTATAACGAGGGCATGTCTGGATGAGAGGAATGGTTTCTTTCTTTTTTTTCTTTTTCTTAATGTTTTATTGTGAATTATGTGATAGTTTACATGGAATTACATTAGTTTTACATTCATCCTGTAGTAGTATATCATTTCATTGCTATGGTTACAATCCCCTCCATGCATCATCAACCATCCAGTGGGTATACACTACAAGCCTGCCCCCCCGGTCATCAGCACACAGCTCCTCTCCCTCTCTGTGTCTAAAGTCCCCAACTGCTCCATCTCTCCACGTCATTGTTTCTGCTGAGGAGTAGTTTCTTGTTACGTCTTTTCTCTTGACAACCTTTGATGTGCTTGGGGTTTTGTGTGTTTTTTTTTTTTTTTTTTTCCTAGAAAATGCCTTATGAGCTTCTCCTATATGGCCTCAATGTTTATGAAAACGTTGCCAATTTTTTCTACAGTACAAGTTTGCCTAGATGCTTTAATTTGTTCTTCCTATACTACCTTTTGCCTTCCTTGTGCTCTAGTTAGTGCTTGCATTTGCTCTCTTCTTCACTGCCCACGTTTCTCTGTTGTTGTTTGGTGCAATCAAGTCAGTTCTGACTCACAGTGACCCTGAGTACAACAGAGCAGAACACTGATGCTCACTCCAGCACCATCCCCAGAAATGCTGGTGTATATGAATGAGCCCACCGTTGCAGTCATTGTGTCACTCCATCTCAGTGAGGGTCTTCCTCAGTGAGGAAGATATCTTCTGACATGTCTAAAGTATGAGAGACAAAGTGTTGCCATCCTCACTTCAAGGAGCACTCTAGCCGTGCTCTTTCCAACATAGACTTGTTTGTGCTTCTGGCAGTCCATGATCTATTTAATACTTTTCACTAGCACCAAAATGCAAAGACAAAAATAATTGATGCTATTCCTTATTCAAAGGAGCTCTGGTAGCGTAGTGGTTACGAATCGGGCTGCGAACCTTAAGGTCAGCGGTTCGAAACTACCAGCCGCTCCGCGGGAGAAAGATGAGGCTTTCTACTCCCGTAAAGATTTACACCCTCGGAAACCCTGTACAGGGTCGCTATGGGTCGGACCCGACTCGATGGCACTCAACAACAACAACAACAACAATTCCTTATTCAGTTTTCCCATGCATAGGAGGTGGTTGAAAATACCATGATTTGTGCCTAATGCACCTTTAGTCTTCAAAGTGACATCTTTGCTTTTTGACACTTTTAAGGAGATTTATTTTGCAGATTTCCCAATTTTTGGCTCTATTATTTTTGTTTGCTGTTGAGTTGTTTCCAACTCATAGTGATGTATATAAGGTTTCCGAGAGCATCTGGTGGGTTTGAACTGCTAGCCTTGTGGTTACCAGCTCATTGCTTATTGTACAGCTTCACACCAGAGCTTTTCTTGGCTCTAGGAGCATTCAGATAGCCTGTGTTTTGGAAAACAAAGATTTTATTTTTCCCCTGTTAGAAACTTGAAACAGCCCCCTGTTTGAGAACATAAGTCTTGCACTCTGGAAATAAGGAGACAGGAAGGGGTTCGGTGGTCAGGTGGAATTCACATTTCATAGTTATTGTTAAATGCCATTGAGTTGGTTCTGACCCGTAGTGACCCTGCATAGGGTTTCTGAAGAGCGGCTGGTGAGCTTGAACCCCGAACTTGTGTTTCAAACCAACCTTGCATTAGCCTGCAGTGCCTCAGTAGGACTCCTCGTTTCATAGTAGTGGAAAGGAAAATGCAGAGGTGGCGAAGCCTTGAGGGGCAGGATGATGGGATGAGCCTCTTCCCCACATTGGGCCGGCTACCTGCTCATACTTCTGTAGGGACCATTGAGGGATTGGAGCCTGCCTCACTGAAGGATTTGACCAGAGCTTCACACACTGCTCCCTTAGGCAAAAGTTAACTTTCCTTCCCTCCTTCCTTTTTTTAAAGTAACAGTTTTATTGAGATACAATTCCTAACTTGAAGCATACTAACAGAATTGTTCAACCATCACCATACAGCCCATATTTTGTAATGTTTCCTGGAACACAACCACTGGCATCTGTTGATGTTTTGCCTGTGCCTCTTTTCTCACAACAGTGCAGAGTTGTGAAGTTTGTAATGTTGCTACAGATACTATGTGGTCCTAAAAGCCAAAAATACTACCCTTATAAAAAAAGTTTGCTGGCCCCCCTATATTGGGTTCATTATATTGTTTCCAAATTTGAATCTGCAGTTGTGAGTTGTGTTTTTAAGACATGTCTGAACCTGTGTATTTTGAAGGATAAACTTATGGGTGTCTCAGGTATGAAGGAACCAGGTATTGACTTTCTTTTCTACATCATCAGATGTGGGCGCTGTCTCCAACTGTATTTGCTCTCCTAAGTAAGAATCTGATGATTGTGCACGGGGACCTGGCTGTTCACTTCCCTGCCATTCAGTATGCCGTGCTCTACACATTGTATTCTCACTGTACCAGGTATTGTATTGACAGATACGTCTATCTATCAAAAATGTTTTCTACTTAGGGTAAAGAGCTCTTCAAAGTGCACATTGCAAAAAAATAAGTTTTGATATACTTTGTTTAATTAAAGAAGAGCTGATTGATCCACACTTTGTCTTTCAGGCACGATCACTTTATATCCAGTAGTCTTAGCTCTTCGTCCCCTTCTTTGTTTGATGGAGCCGTGATCAGTACTGTAACTACAGCTACAAAAAAGCATTTCTCAATTATATTAAATCTTCTGGGAATATTGCTCAAGAAAGAGAACCTTAACCAGGACACCAGGTAATTTAGTCATGTTTCACCATTAGAAACTGTTCCTGACTATCTGAGTGGGTTACAGAGTGAGGTGAGTGAGAAGTCTCCTCTGCACTGTGAGGAAGCATGTGAAAACTTGGTTGCATGACTTCATCTGGGATGTACCTTTCTTTCCCTCAAGAACTAGGTGATAAATTCCACCCCCTGCCAGTGTTTTATAGATGAATGTATTAGTACAGATTTTATTTTCAGTGCTGTAATTTATGCGTGTTTGAGAGTTTTCTTTGTTTTTGTTTTAATTTTTAGATATGCAAACATTTTGGCAAACATTGGTAAAATAATTCTGTAGTTAAAATTTTTGTGTCTTGTTGCTCAAATTGTTTCACACAAAAGAATATGTAAGAACTAGAGTTCTAAAAGTTATTACTGTAATTAATTTTTAAAAAAATGTATTTTCAACTGTGTGTTTTGTTTCAGGAAACTGTTAATGACCTGGGCGTTGGAAGTGGCTGTTTTAATGAAGAAGTCTGAAACATATGCACCTTTATTCTCCCTTCCATCTTTTCATAAATTTTGCAAAGGACTTTTAGCCAACAGTAAGATTTCTATACTATGATTTCACTCATCAACCCTTTAAAAGGAATCTTTGGTAGTGTGAAAAACTAGTAATTCGGGCACAATTCCTGATGTGAACTGTGTAGACTCCATTTTAATGACCGATGCATAATCAGTATTTATTCTGCATTGTTTTTAGTTTTATCTAACATAGTCAAATACGCGATACAGTAAAGCCTGTGAAAGCTGGAACCCATGTAAAGTGGAAAGCCCTGCCGAAAAAGAAAAACTACCAGTGTTTCCACTAAAGCAATATTAAAAAGTGGCAGGACTGCACCCTGGAAAACAAGGCGGTCCCATTTTCAGCTTTCACAGGCTTCACTATATATATAATATGTAAAGTGCTGAAAAATAGTGTATAGCAGTTGTTTTAAGTGATTGTCATATTTTTACTCTTTTGTGAAAGTTTTTTGTTGTATGTACTTTTTTTCCTAGTGTAAAAATATTTAGTGTGGTAAAATAGGAACAAAATTATTGCATTGTCATTTTTTTTGATGTATACGTGTCAGTGACATTAGTTTTGCTCACTGCGTTGTACAGCCATCACTTCTGTCCATTTCCAAAGCCTTTATCTCACCTCAAACAGAAATTCACTGTCCCTCTTCCTCCCTGGGTTCTGCTACTACACTTTTTGTCTCTCTGCATTTACCTGTTTGAGAAACTTCGTGTAAGTAGAATCATACACTACTTGCACTTTTATGTCTGGCTTACTTTACTTGGCATCATGCTTTTAAGGTTCACCCATATTGTATAACATATAATGATATATCATTTTTCCTTATGTTTGAGTAATAATCATATATCTGTACATGTTGTTAATGTGCCATGGAGTCCGTTCTGGCTCATAGCGACCCTGTACAGGGTTTCTGAGGCTGTAAATCTTTATGGGAGCAGAAAGCCTCATCTTTCTCCCATGGAACAGCTGGTAGTTTCAAACTGCTGACCTTGCGGTTCGCAGCCCAGTTCATAACTACTACACTACCAGAGCTCGTGCTTTCTCTCTCTCTCTCTCTCTCTCTCTCTCTCTCTCTCTCTCTCTCTCTCACTGTGTGTGTGAGTGTGTATTCCATTTTGGTATACTCATTCATCTATTGGTGGAAACCTAGGTTATTTTCACCTTTTGTGGATAGTGTTGCAATGAACAGGTATACATGTTACCTAAAACCCGGCTTTTAAGTCCTGGGTATATACTGTGTCATGGTAATTGTTTGCTTAACTTTTGAAGGAACCATCAAAACACTGTCTTTGCCAATGCCCCATTGTACACTGCTGTTATAGTAGGCTTGAGGTTGTAGCTATTTCATTGTGATTTTGCTATGCATTTCCCGTATGTTATGGTGTTCACAGTAGTTGTACCATTCTACGGTCCCTCTTCTTTTTAACAATCCAGTTGTACCATTGGTTTACTTTTGGTGCAGTGGGTTAAGCATTAGGCTGCTAACCTCAAGGTCAACATTTCAAACCCACCAGCTGCTGTATATTAGAAAGAAACGGCCCCTGTAAAGCTTTCCAGTCTTTGCAACAACCCTACGGCGCAGTTGTGCTCTATCCTGTAAGGTCATTATGAGCTGGAATGAACTCAGTGGCAGTGGGTTTTCTTCTAACTAATGATCATTTCTTCATGTATTTTTGGCCACCTGAATGTGTTTGATGAAGTGTCTTTTCATGCCCTTTACCTAAATATATTATGTTAGAAGACATAAACACTTACACAGATAATATACTTGGGTCTGTTGTTAAGTGCCGTCGAAATGGTTCCAACTCATAGCAACCCTTGGTATAGATACAGCTATAAACACCCCCAGGACCCCTAGTGTGGCACTCTAGGATAAGTGCTGGACTGCTAATAACAAGTTTGGCAGTTCAAACTCACCAACTGCTCCTCTAAAACCCTATACAGGGTCACTGTGAGTCAAGCGACTCGTTGACACCTAACAGCAACATACATACGTATACATAACTTGTAATTAGTATGCATATATTTAAGGGGACTTCAAAAAGTTCATAGAAAATTTCCATTGTCTTTGAATATAATTTTTCTGCAAACTTTTTGCAGCCATATCATGTATATGCATACATGTATATGGCTGTGGCTGTGTAGAAGCACATTCCTGTTTCTTCAGTCATTGCCGTTACATATATGCCATGGAATTTACTGTTAAGTGCTCTTTTTTTCTTGTGAACTTCTTAGCTTGCTCAGGCCATGCACATTTTACCCATGTTTACTGTTGTCTTTTCACTTTTAATAGCTCTTGTTGAAGATGTGAATATCTGTCTGCAAGCATGCAACAGTCTACATGCTCTCTCTTCTTCCTTGCCCGATGATCTTTTGCACAGGTATGTCCTAAATAAATCCCACCTTTTGACCCTGGCCCCTTTATCTTGGACATACTACCACACTTTTGCATGTATATTTCTTTTCTTTTTCTTTTTTTTGTAGATGTGTTGATGTTTGCCGTGTCCAGCTAGTCCATAATGGAACTCGTATCCGACAAGCATTTGGAAAGCTGTTGAAGTCAATTCCTTTAGACGTTGTCCTAAGGTAAAGTACCTCTTTGAGGCAAAGATCCCTTGCTGTGTTTCTGTTGCCTGCTAATTGACTAGTTTAGGAAAAGAACCTGTGAGGAATTCTCATCATATCTGTGCAGTTCCAAAAGAAAATAAAGATCTTTATATTTTTTGTGAGCTTCATAAGCTCACAAGAATTAGTACAGAGTAACTAATATAGTTCAAAATATGTTTCAAAGTAGATTGGATATTTGACTGACTAAGCTATAGCTTTTTATCATTTTTCATTAAATTTTCTTGGGAGCTTTATGAACTTAAAAATTTTGAAGTCAGTGGCATTTCTATAATCATTTAAATGTCTTAATTTTGTTGTGATGTACTTCTAATTTAGTTAGCAAGGAAGTAAATAAACCATTTACAGTATAACCTTTTAAGTAAAAAAAAAAGTTTTTGTACATACTGCAGTGTATAATAATGTGTTTATTTTCTGTCTGTAGCAATAACAATCACACAGAAATTCAAGAAATTTCTTTAGCATTAAGAAGTCATATGAGTAAAGCACCAAGTAACACATTCCACCCACAAGATTTCTCAGATGTTATTAGCTTTATTTTATATGGCAACTCTCATAGAACGGGGTAAGACATTTCTTTCACTAACATATAATTTAAGTTTACTTTTGAATATAATGATCCCTACCTCCAGCTTTGAGGAAGGACTGTGAAGTGATGGAGGAGTGGAAATTCACTCTTAGATGGGCTATTCGAGTTTTCAGCAATAAGAAATACTGCTGAGGAGGGAGCTTTTGAAGAGTGTTGCCATGTGGGTGACTGATGTGATGTAGTCATTGCTACATGGTTAATGCTTGTCTGTAGTGAATACATTTTACTCTGACAGTCACATTGTCAGAGCCCTGTATGTTCATAATCTATGTATGCTCCATCCTGTCCTGTCCTAATGGCAAAAAATGCCCTCTGAGTGAAAGCTGGGGATGTGAAGCTTCCCAGCTTCAGAGGTTTTGTCTTTTTGGAGTAAGAAAAATTAGAGTCCTCCACTCACCCCTTGCAATTTTCTTTTTGAATGATTAAAATGAAGTTGTCATTGTTCGTTAAATTTCAAACTTCTTTTCCCAGGAAAGACAATTGGTTAGAAAGATTATTCTATAGCTGCCAGAGACTGGATAAGCGTGACCAGTCATCAATTCCCCGCAATCTCCTTAAGACCGATGCTGTCCTTTGGCAGTGGGCCATCTGGGAGGCAGCACAGTTCACTGTTCTTTCTAAGCTGAGGACCCCACTGGGCAGAGCTCAGGATACCTTCCAGACAATTGAAGGTAATGGACTCTGCTTTTTCAAACTTTGTGATGCAGACCCTTCGTTGTTAAGAAAATAGGAATTTTTAAATTAGGGATTTCTAAAAGTTCAGACAAGTGGGAAATTAATTTCTTGTCTGGTCTTACTTTTTTTACTCAAAACATTTTTTTCTATTTATCTTTTAGGTATGTTTGTTAGACTAATAAACTTTTGTGAATAATCGTTGTCAACTACATGAGTATTTGATTTTGGTCCAAAACTTAAGAGCTCTTTAATGTTCAGAGTTTTGCCTGTTGGTTTGTTTTGTTTTTGGAATAAGCAGGATACTTGATAAGTGTGCATTTGTGAAATTATGGCAAAAAACGTTCAAAACTTGACAATTATGGTATGTCGTCTTTGCTCCTAGGTATCATTAGAAGTCTCGCAGCACACACGCTCAACCCTGATCAGGATGTCAGTCAGTGGACAACTGCAGACAATGATGAAGGCCACAGCAGCAACCAGCTTAGACTTGTTCTGCTTTTGCAGTATCTGGAAAATCTGGAAAAATTAATGTATAATGCATACGAGGGATGCGCCAATGCGTTAACATCACCTCCCAAGGTTGGCTTTTGGGTAGTTTGCTTTGTGTCATTTACGTAGTGTGTGTCATCCAGCCTGGTACAGAACTGCAGTCACAATAGATGTCTGCATTTGGTTTAATTTCTATTTGATCATGTATTCTCATAATCTAAACCAGTTCTCAGCGCCCCTTTCCCTTTTTTTCTAAAGGTCATTAGAACTTTTTTCTATACGAATCGCCAGACTTGTCAAGACTGGCTCACTCGGATCCGGCTCTCCATCATGAGGGTTGGATTGTTGGCAGGCCAGCCTGCTGTCACAGTAAGACATGGCTTTGACCTGCTCACCGAGATGAAGACAAATAACCTCTCTCAGGTACAGTGGTGTGGAGATTAGAAAAAGTAGGCTTAATTCCTTGCCTGTGGTTTCACCTGTGGACAAAATGTAACTTCCATCGGTTTTTAAAGTGCTGACTCTAATATTTTGTAAAAGCATTAAGTCTGAAGTCTCCTGTTTATAATTTCTATTGAGAACATGTTCAAGAAACATTTCTGTGCTTAAGGGTTGGGACTTAGAGAAATTCATATTTAGCAATGAGTGGGAAAGTCCTTGGTTTGAAAGTGAGTTTCCCATAAATGTTTACAGCTGAGTCCACATGTAGTGAATGATTTACTAATTAAGGAAAAAACCAGTAGATATGAAGTTAATCATTCTTCAGTTCATGTTTATATTTTTTGCATTTTGTTTACTTTATGTGTAACTCCTACAGGAGCCATAGTGAACAAGTTTGGGTAACTTTCTTATTTGGGTGAAGACTGAAAGTAAGAGTTGTTGAGATTTTTGTGAGTCATGTTTGTGGTGACTATATGTAACTGTTTAAAGAATTTAAACCAAATAATTTAATACCACTGTTGTGAAAACAATCATCAACTCCATTATTAAATGTGTTTAGATTGTGAGCTCTAGGGATTGGAGTTGTAATGATGTTGAGGTGTCGATTTTTTGCATGCCATTTTCAGGGGAACGAGTTGGAAGTAATCATCATGATGGTGGTAGAAGCACTTTGTGAACTCCACTGTCCTGAAGCTATACAGGGGATTGCTGTCTGGTCATCCTGCATTGTGGGCAAAAACCTTCTCTGGATTAACTCAGTGGCCCAACAGGCTGAAGGAAGGTCAGTTGGAAAGGGAGGTCATGGGTGGTAGTACTACCTAACGTTTCAGTCCTTTATATTAGTGGCTATGGTGTGTCCTGGTAGTACAGGATTGTTACCCTCTTTGGGGTCCCAAAAACCAGTTGCCGTAACATTCTGATCTGACCTGTCCACCTTGAATACATCTTTTAGGTGTTCCTAGGCTTCCTTAAAATGCTGGCTCATATAAAAACGGTGGTTTTGTGTGGGGCAGCATTCCTGTATTCTTCATGCAGAGCTTCCATGAGTTGGCAAGATGTCCATTTGAATTGTTAAAAATTTTATTTTAGCTCTGACATCAAAATATCCCCCCCATGATATAAAAAGTATCATTTTTTTTTTTTTTTTTTTTGAAGGTACCCGAAGGAGAATGATTGCAAAGACTAGTTTTTAAAAAACACTTTGTTTGGAATACACCCACGGATGTGTGAACTAGAACCCCCTGGTAGCATTACTTTATGACTTAACTCTCATAGTAGTTTTTTTCTCCTCTTTTCATAGAAACAGTAGTGTACTCATGGACATGGTTATGCGACTTTATTTTTCTACTTAACAGCATTTAAAAGCAAATAGCTTGCTTTGTTAAATATTGTACACCATGGTTTTTACTTGCACAGTTATGCTTATCTGTGAGTGTTTCACAGCTTAATATCCCTTTGTTTTTCATACAGATTATTTATGCTTTAACACTTAATGCTACAGTGAACATCATGGCACTTAAATCTGTGTTGATTTGTTTCTTTGAATTTGTTCCTCTAAGCTGATTGACTAGAATAAAAGTTGTAGGCCATCCTATGTATGCAGTATGGTACTGCTAAGTTACCATACAGAAAAGATGGCTCTAATTGCCTATTTCCTTCCCTTCACCTTTAACCCCTAGTGTGGTGCTGTGGGTTAATGCGCCAGACTGCAAACCCGTTTGAACTGCAAGGTTGCCACTCCAAGCTCACCAGCTGCTCCTCGGAAACCCTGTACCAACCAGGTCTCTATGGGTCGGAACCAACTCAGTGACACTTAACAACCACCACCACCACCAGTATCAGGGAAAACATTGGTTCCAGTTTACATTCCTTGATTTACTAAACATCTGTTGATCATTGTGCTTTTTAAAAAAATACATGTCTTCCACTGCAGTGACCTGTGAGATGTTACTATTCGCTAACGTTGCTGCAATCTCATTTTATAAAATTTAGAATTCAGGTTTAATGTTTATGGATTGGTTTGTTTTTTATTGACATTCAGATGTATCAGATTATTATGAAATTATCTCTTACTTCATGGGCCCCCCCCCCCCATTTATCTTTCTGTGTCTTCTCTCCATGCATTAAGCTTGGCTACTTGGCGGTATTGCCCACTGTTGCTTGTTCTTTTCTAACATTAGCTATCTGAACATTTATTTTCATTTGTTGTGAGGAAGACCTCTAATTTTATGTTGTCCTTCTTCTCCAGGAATTAAACTCTTTTTTTTTTTCCCCCTTCTCCAAGTAGATTGAGTTGACAATACTTTAGCCAGATTTTGGTTTGGAAATCATGTATGTGGGTGGGATATGTAAAAATAAGATGACTTCCATTTGCGTTTCAGGTTTGAAAAGGCCTCTGTGGAGTACCAGGAGCACCTGTGTGCCATGACAGGTGTGGACTGCTGTATCTCCAGCTTTGACAAGTCTGTTCTCACACTGGCCAATGCAGGCCGTAACAGTGCCAGCCCCAAGCATCCTCTGAATGGTGAGCATGAGTTCTTCATTAAACCAAACAAAAGATGTGGGAATACAGATTTCTGGTCATCTAGTTGTCTGTTTTGGAATCCTGGTATAGACCTGTGGGTAGGCATTAAAATAAAAGGTCAATTTGAATCACAAGGTGGTCGTTCAAACCCACCAACTGCTACTGGGAAACGCTATACTGGGTTGTTAATGAGTCAGAACTGACTGGACAAGACTTACCAACAACAGTAACAATCGTGTGTTTTTAGCTGTGTGCACTCTTTGAAATATTTAAAGTTGTTCCAGTCTCTGTGTTTTTACTTTCTAAAATACTTTCACTCAGGTGAGTCCAGGAAAACTGTACTGTCCAAAGCAACAGACTCGTCCCCTGAGGTCATAAATTACTTGGGAAATAAAGCCTGTGAGTGCTACATTTCCATTGCTGACTGGTCTGCTGTACAAGATTGGCAGAATGCGATCCAGGAGTTGAAAAAGAGTACCAGTAGTACCTCCCTTAACCTGAAGGCTGATTTCAACTACATAAAGTAAGGAGTTTTCCCCCACTCAATAATTAATGATATGTAATCCAGTCAACAAAAAATGTTAAAACTATCCATTCTTTTTCTGTGGCAGAAAAAATTTTAATTGGTCATATTTACTAATGCGAAAGGAGTAGTGTGGTGCTCTAGGATAACCACTGCACCAACCAAAAGTTTGGCAGTTCAAATCCACCAACCACTCCTTGGAAACCCTGAGTTGGAAACAACTCATCAGCACTTAAAAACAGCAATGATTGCAAAATGGTTCTTCTCTAATAATATTGCTGTTCTAAAATGTCTACAACAGGAAGCCAGCATTGGAGACGAGGGAGTTGTTTGTGCAGTGAAAGCAGACTCTTAGTTGTTGGGAGGGTCCTTTGGAATTGGTTTTTAGTGCCTATTCTAAAACTTAGGGACATTTCATAAATTATGCCAGTGCGTTGGAAATTACTGCATTCTGGTTTTCTTGCTCATTTATATATCAAGTTACCAAAAACCTTTCTTAGGACAGAGTTTATGGATATTTAAAATTTTAACCCTGACTTCTCATTCCTTTTTGTATTTATTCATCCCTTAATTGGAAAGTTGAGTACCTCCTGTGTCTCAGACTCTTGGCTGGAAGGTGGTTGTTGTGTTAAGTGCCATCGAGTCGGTTCCAACCCATAGCGACCCTGTATAGGGTTTCCGAGGGTGTAAATCTTTATGGGAGTAGAAAGCCTCATCTTTCTCCTACGGAGCGGCTGGTAGTTTCGAACCACTGACCTTAAGGTTCGCAGCCCAATTCATAACCACTATGCTACCAGAGCTCCTGGAAGGTAGAGGTCATTAAATTTTGTGGGTGATCACTGGTATCAAGGAGCTTGGCATCTAGTGAGTAAGCGAGTTTGTGGTCATATCTTCATTGAATACCTACTGTATGCCACCTAGAGCACATAGCAACAGACATGACTTCTGGTTCTACAGGAGCTGGTCTCCTGGGAGGGGGTGATCCAGGTGCCATATAAGGTTGGTTAGTCGTTCCTATCAGGGGACCGTCTCGGCACAAACATGAGGGTGGAGAAGACCCGATAGGAGAAATATGGACCAGTGTGGTTGCATCTGGGGACAGACACAAAGAAGTGCTCAGAACTATGGTATGGACTTGGACATTACTCTGAGGAAGACAAAATCTGGGGGGTTTGAGCAGAGGAGTGGTTCACTCTTCTGTGTTGTGAAAACGCTGACGGTAAAGGCTGTTGTGAAAAGGCTGACCACTGTTTTTAGGTGTAAAGGTAGAGGGAGGAGAAAAGATGTTAGTAATTGAAATGCTAGCCCACAGGAGACAGTAGACATTTTTACAATGCATGCGAACCATAGTAGATTGTTTAGTAAGCAGATGGGAATTGGACTTGCTACTAAAGAGAAAATTCTTAGCTAGAGAATTTGGTGATCAAACATGTATAGATAACAAATTTGGGGCAAAATGTTGAATGATACAGAAAGCATCAAAAGGAAAAAACAAAATAAAACATCAAAAAAAGATGAAGGGGGAATACACAGAGTTGCTGTATCAAAAAGAATTGGCAGATACTCAGCCATTTCAAGAGGTGCTCATATGGTCAAGAACCGATGGGACTGAAGGAAGAAGTCCCAGAAATTGACAGAATACCAACTGAAATATTTTGAAAAACTGATGCAGCACTAGAGGAGCTCATTCATCTATGCTGAGGAATTTGAAAGACAGCTGCTTGGCAGTTAGTTGTAAAAGATCCTTATTTGTGCCCATTCCAAAGAAAGGTGACCCAAGAATGTGGAAATTATCACAGAAAAAAAAGAAAAAAATCGCTAATACCACATGCAAGTAAAATTTTATGGAAGATGGCAGCCAGAAATTCAAGTTGGATTCAAAAGAGGACACAGAATTAGGGATATCATTGTTGACATCAGATGGATCTTGTCTGAAAGCAGAGAATATCAGGAAGGTGTTTATTTGTGTTTTATTAACTATGCAAAGGTTTTTGACTACAGATCACGACAAACTATGGACAACACTGCGAAGAATGGGTTTTCCAGAGTGCTTAATTGTGCTCATGAGGAACCTGTACACAGATCAAGAGGCACTCATTAGAACAGGACAATGGATTAGGGAATGGTTTACAATGAGGAGAGGTGTGCCTCCAGGCTTATATCCTTTCACCTTACTTATTCAGTCTGTATGCTGAGCAAATAATGGGAAAACTCTGGAAAACCCAAGAAGTTGGGTTATGTGAAGAAGAACATGACATCAGTATTGGAGGAAGACTCACTATCAACCTGCAATATGCAGATTATATAACCTTGCTTACTGGTAAAGATCAAAGACTTCAGACCAGTATGAATCGCACATCAATGTAAAGAAAACGAAAATTCTCTCCACTGGACCAATAAGTAACATGATAAACGGAGAAAAGATTGAAGATGTCAAAGATTTCATTTTGCTTGTATCCACAATTAACACTATGAAAGCAGCAGTCAAAAAGCCAAAAAATTATACTTATTTGGCAAATCTACAAAAGTCCCCTATAAAGAACAAAGATGTTGATTTGAGGACTAAGGTGACTCTTCCAAGCTGTGGTATTTTCAGTCACCTCATATGCATGTGAAATTTGAACAGTGAATAAGGAAGACTGTTGAAGAATCAATGCATTTGAATTTTGTTGTTGGGGAAGAATATAGAAAGTACCATGGACTGCCCGAAGGAAACAGAAATCTGTATTGGAGGAAGTACAGCCAGATACTCCTTGGAAGCCAAGATGGACAGTGTTTTTTGTTCTGTTGTGCTTGGAGTTATTGACAAAAAGGATAAAGGGACACTGGTAAAAAGAAAAGCTGGGCCCCAGAGAAAACATTTAAAGTTGGGGACAGCACAGAGCTTTGGGGGAATAGATAGTGAAATTTTGTGGGGTTTTGGGGGCTATTTTTTGTGGAGTCCTTAATTGAAAGTCTGAGGACATTGTAGAGCATAATGAAAAAGATTCATTAGGGGCCTGGAGGAAACCAAGGAGGAACATAGGAACCTGTCACTCAAGATCCTTTAGCATTGAAAACAAAAGAATTGTTGGTCTGCAAGCCTCAACTGTTCATCAGTGCCCAGTAGCTAAGATTTCCCTGAGAAGCAAGTGGTTGCATCCATCTAGGGTTCAGGCTAGATGGATATAAAAACAGGTTTATAGAGTGAGTTGACTGCTGGTGTGGTGCTGTAGGATCAGCACTGGACTTTGAACCATAAAGTTGGCATTTGAAACCCACCTGCAGCTCCTTGGAAACACTCTACAGGGTGGCTATGAGTAAGAACTGACTCAACGGCACTTAACAATAACAACAACATAGACTCAAGTAATGTACACCTCCAATACTAGATCCAGACTGAGTTAGGAAGAAAGTGACCCAGTGCGAAGGGATAGATAAACTGAGACAAAAGTGGGATTGAGAAGCCACATGTTCTCTTCATGGTGGTAGCGCACATGTGATAGAAACAGTAACAGAGTAAGGGATGGAAAAGTAACAGCGGGGAGCCAGGAGGATGAAGATACTCCTCCTGGCATCCATACTGCAGGGCTGCTGGTAAGAGTTTAAGAGACAGTGCTGATCAGATGAGGTGAGGTGACAGAAAGGAAGAAGAGAAATGGATTCCATCAAACTCAGTGCAAAAAAGGGAGTTAAAAAGACCAAGATAAGGATAGAAGACAGACGATAGGACGGGGGACCTACAAGGGATTTTTATATTTTAGGTTGAGAATGAGGAGTGTGTAGTACCTGAGTGTAGCCATGGCTAGGAGACGGTGGGGTGTTCCCACTGCCATGGGGAACAGCTTGCCACAGACAAAAAGAGGAAGGAGAAACAAAAGGGTGAGGAAGCTAGACTAGACATGAGCAGTTGTGGCTGCTTTAGACAGGAGTCACACCGTCAGAATAAAAACCGGGGCGTGCGTGGCAAGAACGTCTTCAGAGGAAACTGGGCTGTTTCTCAACCTTGCAAATTTGTTCTAGTGTCTTTAATGGTGTCCCAAACTGGATGCAATATAGTTACTTTTAGAAATAGTACCTTTTTAAATTAGCTAACTAGTATTTAAATTACAGATCATTAAGCAGTTTTGAATCTGGAGAATTTGTTGAATGTACGGAGCAATTAGAATTATTACCTGGAGAAAACATCAATCTACTTGCTGGAGGATCAAAAGAAAAAATAGGTATTTGAGAAATTTTTTTATTTACAGTTCTTGACTGAGTATATTTTACTGAAAAATCTAGAAGTTATTATACATTCATTTTAGAGAAGAGCTCCACATAAAGCAACACATTTAAGACTGGTGTGCTGCACTTGCTTTGGCAAATGAAAACCAGTTATTTTTAAATTCCATAAGCTAAAGATGGTTGTATTAATACTTGGGATTTTACAGTACTTAAACTACAAAAATATATATGTATTTTTTAATGTTTTGAACTTTCGATTGATAATCTTGCTGTGGTTTGTTGACTTATCACATTGTGTAAAGTGTTACCTGAAGCTATTCTTGTACTTTGTATGCTAACATTGATTCGTATCTTTGTGTTAACCTAGATTCAGTAAGATTTGCCAGTGTTGGTCTAGATTTGCCCACCTAATTGTGGTTGAATTTTCAATCTTTGAGGTCAACTTTGTTTGGGTGACCTGAAGTATAATTTTTGTATTACTATCAGAACATAGTGGTTTGCTACCTAGATTTAAATATGAAAGTTGTTGTTAATCTTTAGTATTGTAAATGGTGATTATTTTAGACACTTTATCACCCTTAGACATAAAAGCAGATTAACTTAATGAAATTTATGTAACTTCCTTAGATATGAAAAAACTCCTGCCTAACTTGTTGAGTCCTGATCCAAGAGAACTTCAGAAATCCATTGAAGTTCAGTTGTTGAGAAGTTCTGTTTGTTTGGCAACTGCTCTAAACCATATAGAACAAGATCAGAAGTGGCAGTCTATAACTGAGTAAGTTTCATTTGGGGGAAGTAAATGAGAATCATTTGTATGTATGTCAGTATGATAAATTGGTATTGAGGGAAGCGTACCATTTTGCTACAACACGAGTCCTTTAATTATGGATATAATACGTTATGTGAATGCTGACATAAATGGGGGCCAAAATGTAGTAATTTCAAAAGCAAATGTCTTGATGTGCTCAAACCATTTTACTAAAGAGTAGGCTGCTCCAGTTACCCCGCTCCCACTTTAGACACCACTGTGGTAGCATTATGGATTGATACAGTGGCTGCCACCAAGCAGCAGTGGGCTCAAGTGTAAGAACAGTTGTGAGGATGGTGTAGGACTGGGTAGTGTTTTTCGTTCTGTTGTGCATATTGTCGCTGTGAGTCAGAATCGACTCGCTGGTACGCAGCAACAACAATAACATGGTAGAATCCTTTTAAATGCTTTATTATTAATCATTATGGTTGCAAATTGAAAACTCTATAATTTCTTCATGGGCGCTAACCATTTTATTTCAGAAACGTGGTAAAGTACTTGAAGCAGACATCCCGCATAGCTATTGGACCACTGAGGCTCTCTACTTTAACAGTGTCACAGTCTCTGCCAGTTCTAAGTACCTTACAGCTGTACTGTTCATCTGCTCTGGAGAACACAGTTTCCAACAGACTTTCCACAGAGGTGTGTATGCGTGCATTTTAAAAAGCATGTTCTTGTTAACATTGGTATAGAACAAGGTGTTTTGTAAAATAGCATTGTAACTGGGCAAATTGGTGTATCCAGAAATCTCAAACACCATTTTCAGGTGGTGAATTGTTTAATTCTTGCCTTCCGGCAAAATAACTTGTTCCTCTTTGAAACACTAGTCGTAAGTACCATACCTGGTATAGAGAAATAGCCGTTCTTTTGAAGAAATTAAGGATGAAAACTTTCATTTGGGGCTCGGGGGTAGATAAATACATTTTTGTTTGTTGTTGTGTGCCATTGAGTCTTTTCCAACTCATAGCAACTTTGTCTAAGGTTTCTGAGAGCAGCTCTGGTGGGTTTGAACTGCCAGCCTGTGGTTAGCAGTCCGGTGCTTATCCTACAATGCTTATATTATTAATTTAATCAAAATGAAGGCTTCCCTCTGCCAAGAGAATTATAATTTGAGAATCTGATTCGCAGCAGTAGTTGCTAGGCTTTTCTGTAATTTGGTTCCTGATTTGTAGTAAATGTACACTGCTTTTAAAAAATTATAATGTACTTGATTGGTTATGTTTTGATCCATTTTACTTAATGTTCTGAAAAATTTTTTGAGGAGTGACCAAAAAAAATTTTTTCCACTTGGAGTTACATTATGCCCCCAACTTAGAATTTCAAACCAAGTGAGGAAAAGAGGCACACCTGGACTAGATGTGAAGGGGCTGGACGGCCTGAGGTGGGGGTGGAGTCTTCGACTCCTAAGCAGCGTGCTCACACTAGCTCCTGTGATACCATGCACAAAGCCTTGCTGACAGCATGTCATTTTTATTTTCCTGTGGCAGGACTGTCTCATCCCACTCTTCAGTGAAGCTCTGCGCTCATGTAAGCAACATGATGTGAGCCCGTGGATGCAGGCTTTGAGATACACCATGTACCAGAATCAGTTACTGGAGAAGATAAAAGGTAACTAGATTCTGTGACTTTTACTAACTTTGTTGAGGTATAATTTACATTGTAAGCATACCATTTGGTGCATTCTGACAAATTATACTGGCTGTGCAAACACCAGTATGATCAAGATGCAGATCATTGCTTTCACCCCAGAAGTTTCCTTGTGACTCTTCCCAGCCATCTGTCTCCCATCCAAGCATCCCTGCCTCAAGCAGATACTGAAATGCTTTCTCTCACTGTAGATCAGCTTTGTCTTTGCTAAGGTCCTATATGGATGGGATCATGTAGTGTGCACTCCTGTGTAAGATCTCTCCATGATGAGTATATCAGTAATCCAGTCTGTTTGTATTGTGGAATATACATTCATTGTTTGAATGTAACGCCGCAGCATGTTTAGTCAACTTTTGATGGATTTTGCCTATTAACACACAGAGCTGTTATGAACATTTATGTACCAGTCTTTGATTGGACCTATCGTTTCATTTGTTTGGGGTAAACAATACAAAAAGTTCTTAGTTGTATATTTTACATTTCTTCTGGCAACTTCGGACATTCCCATTTATCTCCATCCTTGGGATTGCTATTCTTTTCTCATTTTAGTTATTGGGTGTATAGTGGTAGTATCTCATCCTGACTTGATTTGCATTTTACTAATGACTCATGTGTTGAGCAATCTTTGCAGTTGCTTCATAGTTACATGTCTTTGTAAAGTGTTCGCATCTCTCCTCTATTGTTTTATTGGACTGTCTTAAGTCCTAAGATTTCTTTATGTATCTAGAGACAAGTTCTTTCCTTAGATACAGTATACTGCGAATTCTAAGTTTCAACACTCCAATGAGTAGCTAGAGTTAAAGTTTGTCATGTTTAAGAGATGCTGGCAATTTACTTTATTGGTCTGAAATAGAAATGCTGCCAGAATTCTGTAGCATTGATTAGCATTCATTAACTGGAGTTAATGAATCTAATCATTAAATGTCAAATAGCTTAAATGCTAGGATATGGACTTGAACGGAAGGGTGATTACTGGCAACTGACTCAACTTTCCCTTTATTGCTAAGCCAACTGGAATTTGGATCCCTAGCCCAATATTTGGAGCCTGGTGTGGCCCTGTGGGTTAATGCGCTGCATTGTAAGGTCAGTTTGAACCACAAGGTACAAGGTCGGTGGTTCAAGCTCACCAGCTACTACTTGGAAATCCTATACCGGGTCGCTATAGGTCGTAACCGACTCAGCGGCACTTAAAAACAACAGAATCAACAACAACAAAAATTTTGCATATCGAAGGGCCTTAGAAAACTGCAAGGTCAGTGATGAAAACCACCAGCTAACTGCAAGGTCAGTGATGAAAACCACCAGCGACTCTGCAGAAGGAAGACGAGCCTGTCTGCACCCATAAAGATTTGCAGTCTCAGGAATCCTATAGAGGGGTGCTGTGAGTTAGAATTAACTTCATGGCAGTGGGCTTGGGTTGGCTTTGATTTAGAGGAGGTAGTTAAGTAGCCTTTGTGGTTTAATGGTTATAATGTTCTCCTGTGACTGAAAGGTAAGTAGTTTGAACAGAGAAAACTGATGAGCTGCACCTGTAAAATATAGACAACCCTATTGGACAGTTGTGCTCTGTTCTGTAAGCTTGGTGTGAGTGGTGCACAACAACAGAATAGGTTAGTAAACTTCTGAGGCACTTTCCTTTTCAGTAACACGGTAGTTACCCCACCCATGAGATTCTTGTAAGGACTGTATGAAATGAGACAATGTCTGTAAAAAGCTCTAGCACTGAGTGCAGGCTCTAGTAGGACTTTGAATATTAGCATCTCTTTTCCTCTCCTCTTTTTATCAAACAATTTTTAAGACAGAGACGGAAATGTCAGTACCCCAGCATTTGTTTCAGAAGTACAACTCCACACCCCCATTTTTATCTATTGATTTACCAGGTACATGCTTTGTGCCCAATGCTGTGCTCAGTGTTAGGGATAATGAGAAGCGAGGGAGGCCTCTCTTCTATGTTCCTAGAGCCGAGGAGATGCTAGGCTCTAACAGAGAGCACTGACATCAAACAAGGAGATGCTGGGTGTGAGTGCCAGCAGCAGTGCTTTGGATTAATAAAGGCATTTAGTTCACTTCTGGGACTCTAGAAAGCATGTAAGGAGAAAGTTCACATGAAACCCGAAGGCAATGGAAGTGATCAAGAGGGCAAGCTGGTTCACTTAGGAAAAGTATCATGTGTGAGAGCCAGAGAAGATTCTTAGATGACTCACTCAGTTCCCCTAAGAAAAGTAGCAGAGAGGAAACTTAAGTGAGATTAAGATGGGAATGAAATAAAAGGGATCTATGCTCTACATACCAAAGTAAGGAGTTTCAACTTTGTCAGAAGGGCATAAACAAAGATGTTAACTGTTCAGATTTACCTTTACATAAAACAAATCAGTTACAAGTTGGAGAAGGGTTTAGAGGAAGATAAGACTCTGGACAAAAGGACCTGTTAGACTGAAGTCCCCGCTTAAAGGTGCTGAGGGTGGTGGCAGTGGGGACAGAAACAAGCAGATGAAGAAAAGAGGGTTGAATCTAGGATGGCTGCTAAGCACCTGCTGGAAGCCAGGCTAGTTGTGTACCCTTCACTGAGAAGCGGAAGCGGGAGAACTGGAGACCACCTGTGGAGGATGGTGGACAGAAGTACCCTTGGACAGTCTGAGTGGAGAGCAGAGGTCTTCAGAGTCAGGTCTGAGTGGAGACAGTCAAGAGTCAGCAGTATTGATGTGGTGATTGAAACCACCGGAGCAGATGATCCTGTCCAGGAAGAGAGTATGCAGTGTGTGTCTAGGGAGCAGCATGTTAGTGGGTGGGTAGTGGGAGAGAAGGAAGGGCCCATCAGAAAGGTAAGGAGGAAAGCCAGGAGAGAACCCCACGGTGGAAGGGCAGAGGATACTTCCAGATGAAGGGGCATGTTCTAGCGTTCCCACCCATTGGTCTAGATGCTTTACTAAAAAGACTCAGAAGCTGAAAAGTTTATTTATTACAGTGAATGTGTTTTACTTTTGTCTACTTCTTGTACACATTTATTCTACCAATATTGACTGGATACTGTATATCTGGGGACTATGTATGATAACTGCTAGGGATCTGACAAGGGAAAAAATGAGTTGTCTATTTTAGGGAGGTGGTGGAGATGGGGTTAGTTGGGAAAGAAGTTTTGGCCACGACTCAAGAGACTCATAAAATGTTTTTTCTCTCTCCAGAGCAAACAGTTCCAATTCGAAGCCATCTCATGGAACTAGGCCTAACAGCAGCAAAGTTTGCTAGGAAGCGGGGGAATGTGTCCCTTGCCACGAGACTGCTAGCGCAGTGTGGTGACACTCATCTGGGAAAGCCCACCGCTGCTCAGGACTTAGTCCAGCATTTTAAACAGCTGTCCACTCAGGGGCAAGTGGATGAGAAGTGGGGGCCTGAACTCGATATCGAAAAAACCAAATTGCTCTATACAGCCGGTGAGTAAAGTGGATGGTGACTACTAGGGGGCAGTAGTGAGGACCACAGGCACCAGTGTCCTGCTCGTGGTATCAGATTGATTATGTAGTCATAGAAAAGTTTCTTATTTTCAGCTGTTGCAGGACATTCAAGTCCTGAATAATAAATTATTTACATTTCTATTTCAGTCCTTTTTATAGACGTATATTTGTTATGATGTGTCAGAGTAGACATTTCTCCACATATTGATCGTCAAAGGTGGTTGTATCACTGAGTAGTAATGCTAGTCATTAGTTTTTAAGGAGTCTAAGTGCTGGGTGTTTTGTTTTATATAGGTCAGTCAGCACATGCAATGGAAATGCTGAGTTCTTGTGCCATATCTTTCTGCAAGTCTGCCAAAGCTGAGTATGCAGTTGCTAAGTCGATTCTCACACTGGCTAAGTGGATCCAAGCTGAATGGAAAGAAATTTCAGGGCAGCTGAAACAGGTTTACAGAGCTCAACAGCAACAAAACTTCACAGGTCTTTCTGCTTTGTCTAAAAACATCCTCACTTTAATAGAACTGCCTTCAGTTAACACAATGGAAGAGGAGTATCCTCGGATTGAGAGCCAATCTACAGGTTTGGTTTCTTTAGTTCATGTCAGTGTATTAATTTTAGAAGTTTTTGTTCTACCTGTTTCAAAGTTTACAATGTTGTACTGGTTAGAATTAGCCTTGAAAACCATCTGTGACCATCCATGTGTCCCTCACTGGAAGTCACTACACCACACTCTTCTTTAGCACCTGAATGGCCTCCCGGTGGCTGGGACCTCTTCCCCACCATGCTCCCAAGCTTCCAGATGCAGGTTGCAGTCGCAGTTTTAAGGACATGGAGGTTTGGGCAGCCAATCAGGTCTCATCCTGTTGGTAAGTGCCTTTGAGTTGGTTCCAAATCACAGAGGACTTGTATAGGATTTCTGAGGAGCGGCTGGTGGGTTTGAACCGCCGACCTTGTGCTTTGCAGTCCAGTGCTGATCCTACAGCTCCACACTCTAGGACTCAGTAGAAGCAGCCACAAAGACGAAGTAGTAGAGTGCTCCCTCCTCTGGTGGAGCACAGCAACCACAGGGAGAAGCAAGTCTCACATGCTGACACCCACACTGGTAGTAAGTGTAAATCAAAGATCACACAGCTGGTGAGGGATAGTTTACTATGGAATTGAAGATATTTCAGCTGTAACCTTGATGCCGGCTAGTACTCGCTGATACGTGTCTGATTTTATTTTTTATATGGTTTGATTCAGAGGTCCTAAATTAAAATGGATCATTTTATACTGAATTAGTATATAAAATGCTGCATCTATGTGATTCAGTTGGTTGTTTATATTTTTCTATTTGATTTTTTAATTTTTATATTATTAAAGTGGTCCTATATCAAAATTCATAGTTTTAACTGAATATTCCTGGTATGGCACTATAGGATAAGCACTGGACCGCAAGGTTGATTTGAATGGCAAGGCCAGTGGTTTAAACTTACCAGCTGCTCCTCAGAAACCCTATACAGGGTCCCTGTGAGTTGTAGCCAACTCGACAGCACTTTGTAAGGATACCCGCTGTGGTGCTATAAGGTAATGCACTGGACCATAAGGTCATTTTGAACCACAACCTCGTACAGGGTCACTATGAGGTGGCAGAACCGACTTGAGGTGACTCAACAGCAGCAACAGTGCTATATAAGGGACTGAGGTGGCTCTGTAGGATAAGCGCTAGACTGTGAACCATAAGGTCAGCACTCCGCGGAGAAAGATTTACAGCTTTAGAAACTATACAGGGTTGCTATGTTGCTATGCAACAATAATAGTATGTAAAATACTGAATCTATATGAACCAACTAGTTGACTCCCTACTGCTGCTGAAACAGCTTTGAGCCCATTTCCATACAAGTGAGGTGACAGAATGCTTGGATAGTTTCCACTTGTAAAATGTATGGCCACACATTTTGTAGGCTGACAAATAAGGCAGTGATCTCATTCAGTGAAGGCTTAAGTGACTTTTACGACAGGGACCATTGTCCTGTTGTTAGAGGTTGGGATATAATTTTGCTAGAACATGACAAAAGTACCTTTATTCTGTTGTGCAGCCTCAGATTTTAATTACTTGCATCTTGCAATAGCGTTGATATTCATAAGGGCTGTGTCTTGATCATTTTACATGTTTATATTGGCAAATAGCACTATCATAGGCAATTTCTTCACCTCTTAAAAGGATATTTACTTGTTGCATCTCTCTGACTGACTGAGGTTGTATACTTATCACCTATATGTTATCTAATTCTGAGGAAGTAGCCAGTGAACTCCAGAAACCATACTATCCCATCATACCCTTGTGCCCTTGGCCTGTCTGTAAAGCATGGTGTCCTCAGGGACACAGGTGTTAGGTTGGGTAGTAATTTAAGCGGATTGGAAAAAGTAAGTGATTCATTACCAATTTTAGAAAAGCATAATTCAAATTTATACCATACCCAAATTTTATGATAAATATGGAATTTATCAGTAGTTTGCCAGTAAATAGGAAACACCTACAGTGTTAATGGGAATGCTGTCAGAAGTGTTGTGCGTGTAATATTGTTGAGCTCTTGTATTTATTTTTCCTCCATCATGGCGCAGTACACATTGGAGTTGGAGAGCCTGACTTCATTTTGGGGCAGTTGTATCACCTGTCTTCAGTACAGGCACCGGAAGTAGCCAAATCTTGGGCAGCCTTGGCTAGTTGGGCTTACAGATGGGGCAGAAAGGTGGTTGACAATGCCAGGTATGGATGTGCAAATGTGTTGTTTGTTTGATACAAAATGGAGATTTAAAATGTCTGGTGATTTAAAATGTATGGTGGTCTGGTGATGAAGTGTCAGTAGCCACAAAACCAAAGATTTGTGTATTTTTATAGTCAGGGAGAAGGTGTTCGTCTACTACCAACAGAAAAATCTGAAGTTCAGAATCTGCTTCCAGACACTGTAACTGATGAAGAGAAGGAAAGAATCTATGGTATCCTTGGACAGGCTGTGTGTCGGCCAGCAGGGATTCAGGTAAAAAAAATCTGAGTGTTTGGCGAAAGTGTTAAGATCACATAGTTGTAATACAGTGATTTTCGAGGAAATGATTAAACATTGAATGGGGCTTCAACTATTGTTCTTTTTTAAAAAAATTTAAGATGAGTTATAATATTTTTCTCAGAAGATTAGTGTAATTCCTTGAGGAAATCAATTCCTATTCCTAGGGTCCTGTTAAAGATAAGCAAAGTTCATTCTATGTTAATTAATTTTCTCTTTTAATTGAAGTTGTGATCAGAACTTAAATTCTCAACCTTGGTCTGTAAATGAGAAGCGGGCTGGGAGCTTTTAAATGATGCTGGTTCCTAAGTCTTGTCTACAGTGTTGTAGGACCAGCGCTGGACTGCCAGCCAACCACAAGGTCACCTACCAGCCACTTGGAAACCCTATACAGGGTCGCTGCATGTCAGAACTGACTCAGTAGCACTTAACAACAACCAGTCTTATCTGAGATAATTTGTATGGGGTCTGTGTGGGTACACATATGTGCTTGTATTTACAACATGCTTCTACTATACAGCCAGAGGTGAAACTCCAACAGATTGAGTAATCTATAAGACTACACATCCCTCCTCTGCCCTAAAGTTCTATCAATCCTAGAATACTTAACTATTGAGTATTTTATTCTAGTCTTCAAGCCCCTGGATTTCACTTGCTGAGGTAATACTATTGACTCCATTGTTGTTGTAGTCCCCAACATGTGTCACTTTCTACCACTGAGGGTGTTGCTCACAGGCACGGCGCTATCCAGAGACAGGTCTCCTGTCTGTGTGCTGTGCATGTTCGCCTTCATACTTCAACAAAGGATGCTAACATTCTTAATGGCAGAATGGTGTGGTACAAAAACCCCCAAAGCCATCTTTAATCTTTGCTCAATGCTTATATCATTTTTCATTGTCTTATCTTATTCACATATCATAAGAAGCATATGGCATTGAAATAATAACATCACACAAAATGTGAAATACTTTAGTCTGTCATAAAAATGCTTTCTTGTGATTAAAACTACATACCTTTCCTCTCTTTTCAATAGCTGCTAAAAATACCATTTTTCTTTAGGATGAGGATATAACGCTTCAGATAACAGAAAGTGAAGACAATGAGGAAGATGATATGGTTGATGTTATCTGGCGTCAGTTAATATCAAGCTGTCCATGGCTCTCTGAACTTGACGAAGGTGCAACTGAGGGAGTCATTAAAGTGTGGAGGAAAGTCGTAGACAGGATCTTCAGCCTGTACAAGCTGTCTTGTAGCGCATATTTTACTTTCCTTAAACTCAACGCTGGCCAGGTAGGTAGCACAGTGTTTTGACAAAGTTCTCTTGGACTGTCCGTCCTAACGGACTGCAGTGACTGTTCTGAATGGTGTCTCCTCGGGTTTTCGCCTAGGTTCCTTTAGACGAGGATGACCCTCGGCTGCATCTAAGTAACAGAGTGGAGCAGAGCACTGACGACGCCATAGTGATGGCCACGTTACGGCTGCTGCGACTGCTCGTTAAGCACGCTGGCGAGCTCAGGCAGTACCTGGAGCATGGCTTAGAGACCACGCCTACTGCTCCTTGGAGAGGTAGGGTGATGATGGGCTCCAACAGTGCTTCCGTGGACATCCTTTCTGCATAGGAAATACAAAACAAAACAACAGCCTGAAGGTCCTGAAGAATGGCTTTATCAATTGATAGTGTATTCTGGACCACTTGTTTACACCCATCAGAACCCCTTCCCCTATCTCCATTTTTCACAAGAAGGCAGATCTAAGAGGCAGCAGCTTTGTACATAAATGAATTTTTTTGAGAGGGTACTGAAAATAGTTATTCAAAAAGTTTGTATGCCTTTTGTAAAAAATTGTCTCTATTTGTTGTCTTATACAGACATTCATAGAATGTACGTTTCTGTAGAGCTAGTTTTAGTTGCTCCAGCTCCAAACTGCTCCCAGATGTGTCAGTCAAAGGACCGTTGAGCAGTTCTTGATGGTGGTTACTGGGGAAATGTGAAGTCCATAAAACGGCTGTGATGCTGACACACTCACTTCTCTTTCATTTGCACTCACTGCCTTAGAAGTATTTCATAACTATGAGCATCTTTCTTCTTGTCCTGAAGGAATTATTCCACAGCTTTTCTCGCGCTTAAACCACCCTGAAGTGTATGTCCGCCAAAGTATCTGCAACCTTCTCTGTCGTGTGGCCCAAGACTCTCCACATCTCATCTTGTATCCTGCCATCGTGGGGACCATCTCTCTTAGCAGTGAATCCCAAGCTTCAGGTAGGAAATACTACCATCCTGATACTTTCATTATAAATTCTCTTACAAACAATTTCTATTAGATAAATGTGGGGCTTTATGGGCATTTGTAACAGTATCAGTAGTAATACTGGCGGGAGGCAATCTGGCTATGGGTGACTCAGTCATGGAGGGTTGGCCCAGTCTCCTGCCTTCTTTGTTGTATCCTGTTCCCTTTCCATCTGTCACGTCTGGAAACTGGTGTTTAGTCAACCTTCCCTTAGCTCAGAGTCCTGAATCCATGTTTACCAACTACTCAGGAAATGTGCCTTTAATTTCTTCTAGCCACTCTTGGCTATACTACAAAAGACAGTAAACACAGTCAAGGATTCCTGTCTCAGCATTCTGTAGGTGGGGGACCAAAAGATCCCTGAGATTGGAAGTTACCAAGACTACATTTTAAGAACCAAACTCCCATTAAAAAAAGAGGGGAAAAAAATTCAAAACTGTTGCCATTGCATCCGTTACAACTTTTATCCTATGTATATTAAATCAGAGATTCATTCACTTTTGTTCATTAATTTGTTCATGCATTCACTCAACACTTATTGGGGGAATAATTGCTGTGTGTCTGACACTAAAATGTGTACTTCATATGTTATTTTCAGCCTTTAAAGTAACTCACTCATGCTTACATTTTGAATAAATCCCTCATGATCACTGAGCTGAATAAATGACACATGAGAATTGAAATCTCATGGATGAGGGACCTTCAAACAGATTTTGGAAAATGGAATGAGAAGATAATGGAATTTTTCCATGAAACTCTTTGAAGCCCCCTTGTAGATGTGGTTCAAGTTTCTAGACTCTGGCTGATAGAACACATAATCTATTTGTTACAGACACATCTTAGCCACATTTGTTGGCCATCTACGTATATTAACAAATGAATAGCTCAATTTATAAAAAGGCAAAGTATCTGCAATCTTTGGTCAGTTTAATTCACAGTTAGTTAGTTACATAGTGCAAGGGGACTTCAAAAAGTTTTTTTAAGAATTCCATAATCTTTTTATTCCATTTCTTCTTGAACTTTCATAAGCCCCATCACACTTCAGGAGTGGAGTCAATTGTTGTTGTCCCCCCCGACAATCCAGGTAAATCTTATTCTCCCTTTCATTGTAGGAAATAAGTTCTCATCTGCCATTCCCACTTTACTTGGCAATATCCAAGGAGAAGATCTACTGGCGGCAGAATGTGAGGGAGGAAGTCCTCCTGCTTCTCAGGAGAGCAATAAGGATGAGCCGAAAAGTGGGTTAAACGAAGACCAAGCTATGATGCAGGATTGCTACAGCAAAATTGTAGATAAGCTGTCTGCTGCAAACCCTACTATGGTGTTACAGGTACAACAAACCTAACTTTATTTTAATGCCCTGAAATACTGTTTGAGGAGCAAAATTTCGGAGTCACCCATATTGGCTTTCTAAGGCTGTATTGCTAGAATGACTGACTCTGGGGTTCTGTAATTGTCCTGTGCCCACAACACACACCCCCAGCCTGGGCTTGCTGGTGTGTGAGGTGTTGCGTGGGCACTGGAGCTGAGCCCGTTGGGCTGTGCCGTGTGTGCAGGTGCAGATGCTGGTGGCTGAGTTGCGCCGGGTCACCGTCCTCTGGGATGAGCTCTGGCTGGGAGTTCTGTTACAGCAGCACATGCATGTCCTGAGGCGGGTTCAGCAGCTGGAAGACGAGGTGAAGAGGGTCCAGAACAACAACACCTTACGCAAGTATGTTTCCACACAGCTTTCTTAGAGGTGAAGCTGGGCCTTCTCTGGGCCTGGGTTTTCACACTGCTGTACTAGTGGCATGTAGTGTTATACAGCACGGGACTGCTTACCTCAGGGTCTGTGGTTCAAACCCCACCAGCCACTGCTTGGAAACCCTATTAACAGGTTCGCTGTGAGTCGGAACCAACTTGATGGCACTTAACAAGTAAGTTGAGGAAACCTGGTGGCACAGTGAGTTAAATGTTGGGCTGCTCGCCAGTAGATAGGGAGTTCTATCCTACCAGCTGCTCCAAGGGAGAGTCAAGGTTCACAATCGCAGAAACCCTCTGGAGCAGTTGTACCCTGTCCTGTAGGATCACTCTGAGTGAATCATACTGGTTCATGGTGTGTAGTGGGCTAGTGAGTTTCTCTGCTGCTTCTGTGCTTGTCACCTCACTGAGGCGTATTCGTTGATAAGGTTTGCCTCTATTTGACACATTTGAAATGTTCGTGTGTGGACGCAGCTGTGTAATATGCACTCAGCTTCTGAATGACAGTGTCTTCTCTTGTCAGAGAAGAGAAGATTGCCATCATGCGGGAGAAGCACACGGCGCTGATGAAGCCCATTGTGTTTGCCCTGGAGCATGTCAGGAGCATCACAGCGGCCCCTGCAGAGACGCCGCATGAAAAGTGGTTTCAGGACAACTATGGTGATGCCATCGAAAACGCCCTCGAGAAACTAAAGACACCATCAAACCCTGCCAAGCCGGGGAGCAGCTGGATTCCATTTAAAGAGGTATAAGAGAAAACTCCCGCAAAGAAGTGGGCTCTCCTTAATAGAAACAGAAAAAAGGGTGACGTAGGCCCTTGGAAGGCAGCCGCTGAGCAGTTGGTAGTACGGAATGCAAAGAAGGGTGCTTCAGGGTCTTGGAGGAGTGCATAGGTGCAAACCCATCCTCGTGTAGGGAGGAAGCTCAGGTGTTCAATGAAAGGTCCATTTCTGCACTTTCAAGAGACTAAAATTTAGTCCTGTGCCGAGAGTGTTTCTTTTGGGAAGTAGGTAGTATTCAGTCTTCCAGCAGGACAGAATACATATATCAAAATTAGTTTTCATGAATATGTTTACTGGAGTGCTCGTAGATGATTAATGTATTTCAGTATTTGAAAAAGTACTCTCTTTTATGCGATGGTCCCTGTAATTCTATATTTCCTTTGTCTTGTCTGTTAAAGCTGCAACACCATTAATCAAGAGAGCTTATTTATTTACTTTATAGTTATTTCTTGCTTTTCCTTATTCCATAAGTTTTTTCCCTTACAGTTACCAACTGGTTTCCTTATGGAACTTTAGTAATGTCAAAACTTACACAAGACACAATGTTGAAACAAAGTATAGTGCAAACTTAAATCCTACATGCAAATTGTTAAATGCAACACAGCTGGCTAGAAGCACATGAAGGTAAAAAAAGATTACTTCACATGCAGGTTAAAAGTGAGTATGTGTGGCCCAGGCTTCAGTCTCCTAACACCAGTCTTAGTCAGTAGGTCAACTAAGAATTCCACATGAGGAGACAAAAGGAATACTTTTAAAACCTGTGTTGTTACTGAAGTTTAGTGCCATCGATTCGGTTCCTACTAATAGCGACATTTGTTTAGGATTTCTGAGGAGTGGTTGTTGAGTTTGAACCGTTGACCTTGTGACTCAAACTGACCTTGTGATTGAGTGCTTATCCTACAATGCCATACCAGGATGAAACTTTAAAAATTCATGCATATGCAAGAAAGTTAGTGTCTATGAAAGGAAAACAAATTATGATTGTTTATTTTAAAGAAAAATTTTTTTACATTATATGGAATACCCGTATTTCTATCCTTTTGGTTAAAAAAGAAAAATGAAATAGAAGTACCTAAAGAAATAAAATAAAATGCCTAGTGTCCTCCTCTAACCGTACTTACTGTCTCTTGCTCAATCACTATTATGAATCAATCGTTACCTACTTTTCAAAATCTAGTTATGATCCATCCTATAGTTGTATTTTTAAATAATACTGCTTCGTTTCTGCCTATTATTGAACATCCTATAAATAAGTTCATATTATGTGTGTTTTCTTAGGGCTTACATATTTTTTTTGTACAGCACTGGTTTTTTAATGATTCTCATGCATTTGGTGTGAAGCTGAGAACACTGCAGTTTATCCATTCTCAGTGGATGTTTTGACATAGTTCCAGTTGTTCCTTTTATGAACAAAGATTGCTTGACAAATTTTCACATGAAAACAGAGCCCAAAATTCATTGATTCAGAACAGATTATTTTAACTCTCATCTAAAGGTCTTGGTGTGACGCTGTAGGATAAAGCACTGGACCTGGACCACAAGGTTGGCTTAACCCACAAGGTTGGCAGTGCAGACCCACCAGTTCTTGAAAACCCTATACAGGGTCACTGTGAGTCAGAACTGACTCATGGCACTTACCCAACAACAACAACAAAGAGATTTTTAAATCCACTTAATTCAGATAAGAGTAGATTGTTGTTGTTAGGTGCCATTGAGTCAGTACCAGCCCATAGCAACCTTATGCACAGCAGAACAAATACTGCCCGATCCTGGGCCAACCTAACTACTCTTGCCATGCTTCAGTCCATCAGTGCTGCCACTTGGCCAATCCATCTCGTTGGGGGTCTTTCTCTTTTTCTCTGACCCTCCACCTTACCAAACACGATGTCCATCTCCAGCAGCTGTTCCCTCCTGGTGCCTTGTTCTTGTTTGCCAGGTCCTTCAATACACCATAGACTTCCTCCTTCAGTAGCATTGGCTCTTGATCGTACACTACCTCTTTAAACGGTTGAACATTAACCATTTCCTTTTAGTACAGTGACTCTGTGTATTCCTACCATCTTCTCTTGATGCTTTCTGCATCATTCAGTGAATCTTTCAATAACAAAAGTTGAGGCTTGAATTTTTTCTTCAGTTCCCCCAGCTTGAGAAATGTTGAGCATGTTGTTCCTTTTTGGTTTTCTGATTCCAGATCTTCGCACATTTTGTTGTAATATTTGGCTTTATCTTCTTGAGCTGATCTTTGAATTTTTCTGTTCAGCTCTTGGATCTCCTCATTTCTTCCATTTGCTTTAGCATGTCTATGTTGGAGAACAAGTTTCAGTGTCTCTTCTGACATCCATTTTGACTTTTTCCTTCTTTCTTGTCTTCTCAATGACTCTTTGCTTTCTTCATGTATGATGTTCTTGGTGTCATGCCACAACTCTTCTGGTCTGTGGTCTTTAGTGTTTAATGTATCATATTTGTTCTTCAGATGATCTCTGAAAATTCAGGTGGGATATATTCAAGGTAAAATTTTGGCTCTCGTGGACTTGTTTTCATTTTCTTCAGCTTCCGTTTGAATTTGCATATGTGTAAATGAAGGTCTGTTCCACAGTCTGCCCCTGGCCTTGTTTTCACTGATGATATGGAGCTTTTCCATCGTCTCTTTCCACAGATGTAGTCAATTTGATTTCTATGTGTTCCATCTGGTGAGGTCCATGTGTATCGTTATCTCTTATGCTGTCTGAAGAAAATACTTGAAAATGAACAAATTATTGGTTTTGCAGAATTCTATCATGCGTTTTCCAGCATCATTTCTATCACCAAGGCCGTATTTTCCAACTATTGATCCTTCCTCTTTGCTCCCAATCATTGCAATGATCAATACATCTTGATTGCATGTTTGATCAATTTCAGATTGAAGAAGTTGGTAGAATTCTTCTATTTCATCCTCACTGGCTTTAGTGGTTGGTGCGCAAATTTGAATAATAGTGGTATTAACTGGGCTTCCCTGTTGTTGTTATGTTCGGTGGAATTAGTTTGGAGTCATACCGAACCTGTACAGGGTTTCCGAGACTGTAAATCTTTATAGGAGTAGAATGCCTCATCTTTCTCCCACGCAACAGCTGGTGGTTTTGAACTGTTGATCTTGCAGTTCACAGCCCGATTCGTAACCACTACACTACCGGAGCTCCTAGGGCTTCCCTGTAGGTGCATAGATACTATCCTAGCACAGACAGCATTGTACCTTGACAACGAATGCAACACCATTCCTCTTTAATTTGTTATTCCTGGCATAGTAATCCATGTGGTTGTCAGATTCAAAATGGCCAATACCAGTCCATTTCAGCTCACTAATGCCTAAGATACCGATGTTTATGCATTTCATTTCATTTTTGACAACTTCCAATTTTCCCAGATTCATACTTTGTACATTCCATGTTCTGATTTTCAGTGGATGTTTACAGCTGTTTCTCTTCATTTTGAGTTGTGCCCCATCAGCAAATGAAGGTCCCACAGGCTTTACTCCATTTGCATCATCACGGTCAACTCTATTTTGAGGAGGTAACTCTTCCCCAGTCACATTTTGAGTGCTTTCCAACCTGAGAGGCTCATTTTCTGGCACTATATCTGACAGTGTGTTTCTCTGCTATTCATAAGGTTTTCAGTGACTAAATATTTGGAAGTAGCTTGTCACTCTTTCTTCCTAGTCTGTCTTTGTCTGGAAGCTCATCTGAAACCTGTCCACCATGGGTGACCTTGCTGGTACTATAAATACCAATGGCATAGCTTTCAGAATCACAGCAACTCACAAGCCACCACAGTATGACAAACTGACAGACGAGTGGGGACCGTTTGGTTTTAAGTGGAAACTGTCGCTTTAAATTTCGAGGAGATCTGTACGCTTGCGTAATAGAACCTTCCAGGGGTAGGGTGTCCATTCTCTCAGGCATCCCTGCTAATCACCAGAATGGAGCTGGGCAGACAGCGACAGACCAATGAACAAATACCAAAAAATGAATGTCCACACCTGCATCTCTGTGGTTCTGTCACGTGTTTGTGGCTGTTCTGATCCTTCCCCCACTTTGTCTCTCCCAAGATGGCAGCTCTGGGAGCAGCTGACTGTCTTGAATTAGAAAGCAATAGATTTCTTGATTCTGCTACAGATTCCCCTAGCTGTAAGCCTTCCAATCTCCTGAATATTCCTTAATATGTGGTTCAGAGTTCTAGCACTGTCCCCTGAGCCTGCTTGGTCTGGTATTCTGTGTTGTTGCTGATGGAGCTGCTCACTGCATGTCTACCAGATCTGCCATCTTGTTGGTTTTCAAGAGTAGATTAAGCCTCATTTAAAAATAGCAGTATTAATAATTTTTCAAGTCACTTCCTGAGGGTGTGTCTGTCTAACTGCCAACAGCTGGCCACATTGCAGGAACAGAACTGATTTGCTTAGGCATTGTTCAAACATTGCTTAACAGTGTGGAATTTGATAAAACCTTGAATTTGGAGATGACAGTAATGATTTCCTTCCTTGTACCGTGATTTGGTTCCTTGGCTGGGTAGAGCGAGGAGGAGGAAGGGTCGTAACAAGCAGGAATCCCCTGGAGTATGTCAGCATACCTGCTTCTCTTCCCTGTGAGGACTCGCATATGTGACAAGAGGGCATTAGTTACTTCTTCAGTTTACTTTTATGCCAATTGAATGTGGGAACAGATAAGTGTTCTAACCATAATGCAAACTTGTTTTTCAATCTTATAAATGTAGATAATGCTGAGTTTGCAGCAGAGAGCACAGAAACGTGCAAGTTACATCTTGCGTCTTGAAGAGATCAGTCCGTGGTTGGCTGCCATGACCAACACTGAAATTGCTCTTCCTGGAGAAGTCTCCGCCAGGGACACTGTCACAATCCACAGTGTAGGCGGGACCATCACTATTTTACCTACTAAGACCAAGCCAAAGAAACTTCTCTTTTTAGGTTCAGATGGAAAGAGCTATCCTTATCTTTTCAAAGGTAGAGTGTAAAACTTTGTCTGTCTCTGTGTGAGGGGATAGTTTCAGATGAATTTCTTTGTTGTGGTAGTTTGTATGTGTCTCATGTGATTTTGACTGGCGATGGGAGATTTTTCATTCCCCTCCCTCCTTTGTCTATTAACGTGTAGAAACCAAACAATTAAGGTACAATTGATGATGCTGGTGTTTAGTGTTGATACCCTGTTACAAACCAGCATGTTCTGTGAAGCTCTGGTGTGCCCCATTGACATGCAGTACTTGGTACTGCTATATTCAAGACTCAGGAAGTGGTGCATTCCCAACCCATCACATTGTGTCCCACCCTCTCCGCGCTCCCTGTCGTAGCTACTTTCATTTTGTTTTCATAGGACTAGAGGATTTACATCTGGATGAGAGAATAATGCAATTTCTGTCCATTGTGAATACCATGTTTGCAACAATCAATCGCCAGGAAACACCCCGTTTCCATGCTCGACACTACTCTGTAACACCACTAGGAACGAGGTCAGGATTAATCCAATGGGTGGATGGGGCCACACCCTTATTTGGTCTTTACAAACGATGGCAACAGCGGGAAGCTGCTCTCCAAGCACAGAAGGTTTGTCAGCATTAATTTGTGTGTGTACTTGGACTGGAATATTCTGAAGCATGTTTTCATCTAGTCTTCTGTTACGTGAGCTGTTACTGTTGCACAGCCTGCTTCATTTATATGCATTTATAAGGATTCCTGGTGTGCCGCTGTAGGATAAGTGCTTGCTGCTAACCACCAGGTCAAGCAGTTGGTGGATTTGATAAGTATCTCAGAATGATGTTTTGAGCCACATTTCATAAAAATAAATTTTTAAGAGGCAGAAATGATGACTTCATGCTAAACTTAATTTAGATGTATACAGGGGCATGGTTGTTAATCACACAACATGATAACTTCACATCTTAATGCTTTTATCAAGGTTAACAAGGTCTTTGAAATTAAAATTATAAATAACAGAAAACTTGAAATTAGCATTTATAACCACAGCATCCTATATCCATGGGAAAACTAGGCTTTGATTTCAAGTAACCAAAAAACCTGAGTATATAATATCTGTGTCAGGAAGGTGCTAATCCTATAAAGGTAAATTTTGTGTACTCTTAGCCACCACATTCACACCTGGCCTAGGAGAATGCTTCTAATAGGGTAGGTGTGCAAGGAGCAAGAGTTAGAAACTAGTTAAGTTTTAAAAGTAGACTTAGGTATTGAATTGTACAATTAAAATGGCTGAGATGGCAGATTTTATGTGACATATAGTAAGGGAGCTCTGGTAGCGTAGTGGTTACGAATCGGGCTGCGAACCTTAAGGTCAGCAGTTCGAAACTACCAGCCGCTCCGCGGGAGAAAGATGAGGCTTTCTACTCCCGTAAAGATTTACACCCTTGGAAACCCTGTACAGGGTCGCTATGGGTCGGAATCGACTCGACGGCACTTCACAACAACAACAACATAGTATAACCACACAGCAAAAAGCAAGCATTGGAGCAGTTATTGAAGGAGGAATTCAAGCAAGGAATTGGAAAAGGGTTATGTAAAGTATTTGAATATCTCTTGTTAATTTTACATTGACAAGTTACAGCTGTCAAATATGTACATAAATTATAGTAAATTAAAAATGGAATGAGTAATAATGCCATTTGGGTGTTGAATCTCAAAAACAGAAGCTAATTTTTCAATCAGATAGTAAGTAGTACTTAATTAAGGAAAAGATAGTTAAATTATAAGAAAATGAAGTCCAAAAGAATTGACTGTTTAGTGCTTGAAATTTTTCTGGCTAGGTAGAGAATAATGATTTAAATGAAAAGTAAATCTGTCTTTATTATAAACTTCACCTTTTTGAAAAAAATATCTTTTACAGGCCCAAGATTCTTATCAAACTCCTCAGAATCCTGGAATTGTACCCCGACCTAGTGAGCTCTATTATAGTAAAATTGGTCCTGCTTTGAAAGCAGTTGGGCTTAGTCTGGAAGTGTCCCGTCGGGATTGGCCACTTCATGTGATGAAGGCAGTATTGGAAGAGTTAATGGAGGCCACACCCCCAAATCTCCTTGCTAAAGAACTCTGGTCCTCTTGCGCAACACCTGATGAATGGTGGAGGGTTACACAGGTAAATGTTTGGTTGGGGACTTAGGATTTCTTCTTTTGCTGGTTGTCTGTCTTGCTGACCCAGCCTCTCCTAGGGCACAACCATGACTGTCTTGAGAGCAAGATGGTTCTGGATAAGAGGGGAGGGGTGGGTGAAATCGAAAGTAAAAGAAAAAAGTTTAGGAAAGGAGAAAGTCTGCGGGGTGGTCTTTTGTTTTTTGAATCCAGCATTCTGGTCATGCATGACACACTGGGTCTGGGCCCAGTGCTATGGGATGTACGTGACCTTGAGGACAGCTGGGAGTGGCATTTGTCTGTCCGTGGTGGAAGGCAGTCTGCTGTGGCACTGAACTTGCTTCCCTTCCTTTTGTAGTCGTATGCCCGCTCTACTGCAGTCATGTCTATGGTCGGCTACATAATCGGCCTCGGAGACAGACATCTGGATAACGTTCTCATCGACATGACAACAGGAGAAGTCGTTCACATAGACTACAACGTCTGCTTTGAGAAAGGTAAATTGGAAGTTGTTTTTTACATGTGTAGACAGGTCAAATGTTTGTGTTCTGTTTTTCCATGAAAGGGCAAAAATATAACAATGTTGTCTTTTCAAGGTAAAAGCCTTAGAGTTCCTGAGAAAGTTCCTTTTCGCATGACACAAAACATTGAAACAGCCCTAGGTGTGACTGGAGTGGAGGGTGTCTTTAGGCTTTCATGTGAGCAGGTATGCTGTTTTCTCTTGCATCTCTTACTGCACTGCAGCGGTATGCTGCAGAACCTCTAATGAGGACACTTAAGGCAGTGCTCATTTCAAGTTCTTCTCAAAACAGGTTCTGCACATTATGCGACGTGGCAGGGAGACTCTGCTGACGCTGCTGGAGGCGTTTGTGTACGACCCCCTGGTGGACTGGACAGCTGGTGGCGAGGCAGGGTTTGCTGGTGCTGTCTATGGTGGAGGTGGGCAGCAGGCCGAAAGCAAGCAGAGCAAGAGGGAGATGGAACGAGAGATCACCCGCAGCCTCTTCTCTTCCAGAGTAGCTGAGATTAAGGTGAAGCCAATTACGTAATAATGTCATAGGCACAATAACATCACGGAGCATTAAAAAACTAAATGACGTTTTTGCCAGCCTGTAACGTATCATTGAAAGGCCAGTGAACTATGCCAATTCGGTGTAGTCTTTTAAGTAGAACATGTGCTGGTACAAAGACACATGTCGACTGCATACATACTTGTAGGAAGTATGCTAAAGTGTGTTGATACGTGGGGTAACCAATGACTGGATAACCTCTCTTGTCTAGAATTTTAAATATCCTGGCCGCCAGTGCTGCTAATCATGGCCACCATGGTGGTGGTGTAACTAACTGGTGTCATGGAATCTAGTCTGTTGGCTTCTCGTTATGTGAACTTGACTGCTGCATCTCTTTACCTGCAAAATGGGATACTGCCATTAACTGCTCATGATATATATGGAATACCCTTCTAACTAATCGTTCGAATAGGCTGCTCATATCTCACACTGAACTTCGTGAGACCCTTCCTGACAACAATGCCTTTTCCCAGGTGAACTGGTTTAAGAATCGGGATGAGATGCTGCTTGTGCTGCCCAAGCTGGACAGCAGCTTAGACGAATACCTGAGCCTGCAAGAGCAGCTGACAGATGTAGAAAAACTGCAGGGCAAACTGCTGGAGGAGATAGAGTTTTTAGAAGGAGCTGAAGAAGTGGATCATCCTTCACACACTCTACAACACAGGTATGAAACAGCACTGGATTTTTTTTTTTTTTTTTTTTTTAAATCATTCATTAAATGCAACTTAAAATCATAACCATTAGTGAGAACTTAGCAAACAAAAACAAATCCACTGCCATTGGGTAGATTCTGACTACCCTGTGTAAGATTTCTAAGGCTATAAATCTCTATGGGAGCAGAAAGCTGCATCTTTCTCCCAGTTAACAGCAGGTGGATTTAATTAGCCAACCTTGGGGCTAGTAGTCTAGTGCTTACCCTGTAGCATATAGCATTGCTAGTGCAAATACTTCTGACTTGGATAAGGATTGTTGCAACACCTGCCTAAGTAATAAATGCTCTCCTAAGGACCTCAATTGTAAAGCATTAATAAATACTTCTCTTCAGTTTTCTGCTGTATTATATTAAGTTTGAGTGTTTGATTGTGAGTAGAGTGGTTGGAACACTGAACTTGTAATCTGAAAACGTGAGCTTTGGTTTTCTTGCTAGAGTTAGTATCTGGGTCTTTACTCGTTTGTATGATGGCAGCTGTTTTATCTGCTTGCCCAGTATTTTATAAACATTAAGTAAACTAGGACGATGTAAGTGACCTTTGTGCAGAGGTGGTACTCAGGAAAGATTAGTTGCATATGTAAATGACAAACCTTGCATGGAGTTATAATGTGGTGCTGTAGGATAACCACAGGCTGGAGATTCGAGCTCACCAGCCGCTCCTCAAAGATCCTATACAGGGTTGCTATGAATCAGAACCAACTTAGCAGTACTTAACAACAAAAAACATTACGTGGGCTTTGACTACACAAAGATCTATACGTCTTACATTTCAAGGAATCAAAGCCTGCTAGGTGTGGTAGAATTTTGTTTAAAATGCTTTGGGCATAGTTAAGGGCACTGTGAGGTCAGGAAAAACAAATAGAGATATTTGAACAGGGCTGCCAAAATGTAAAGTAACTGTGCAGGCAGTTCAAGAGCAAAGTCAGGGTCAAACGAAAGTGCAGCAGGTGACCTTTGTTTCGCTTTCTCTGTTAGGTATTCTGAACACACTCAACTACAGACTCAGCAAAGAGCTGTTCGGGAAGCAGTCCAGGTGAAGCTGAATGAGTTTGAGCAGTGGATAACACATTACCAAGCTGCGTTCAATAACTTGGAAGCCACACAACTTGCAAGTTTGCTTCAGGAAATAAGCACGCAGATGGACCTTGGTATGACTTGGCTTACTCTAAATACTCGTGTGAGAGTGTGCGTTTTGTAATTGCATGAGGATGTGTGTGGCATTGGGATTTGTGACAGCTGACTTGAAATGGTTTCACTATGATGAATGCTGTCTTTTACCACAAGGGCCCCCAAGCTACGTGCCAGCCACAGCCTTTCTTCAGAACGCAGGTCAGGCGCACCTGATTAGCCAGTGTGAGCAGCTGGAGGGGGAGGTGAGTGCTCTCCTGCAGCAGAGACGCTCTGTGCTCCGAGGCTGCCTGGAGCAGCTGCACCACTACGCCACCGTGGCCCTGCAGTACCCCAAGGCAATCTTTCAGAAGCATCGTGTGGAGCAGTGGAAGAGCTGGATGGAGGAGCTCCTCTGTAACACCACCGTGGAGCGTTGTCAAGAGCTCTACAGGAAGTGAGTCAGCACTGGCCGGTGGGGACAGGGGATCCTTTATTTACCTATTTTTAAAAGTTACGGTGTGAGTGAAAGATCACACAGGAAATTCACTTTCCATTCTGCAATTTACACACATTTTGTTTCATAACGTTAGCTGTAATTCCTTCAATATAATAAAAGAATTCTTCTCACGTCCTCCCTGGGATCTCCATATGCATTCACCCTTTCTTGGCCTTTCCTTGTTTGGGGGGGCAAATGCTGCCTTTTGGTAGCCTATTGCTAATGTTCCTGTGGAGTAAGTCGCACAGAACGTATCATGAACGTGTTGTTTACTTTATAGGTCTCTCATTGAGCAGAAAGATGATGGGGGCAGGGGCGTGTTTGAATGGTCTCTAAGGGCCTCAGGCTCCAGGGTTCCAGCAGTCTCGGTCAGACCAATAGGTCTGATCTTTATATTTCTATCATTCTAAATTTTGTTTTACATTTTCCTTCCATTCTGTCCAGGACCTTCTGCAGTCCTGATCACAGTGGTCAATAGTGATCACTGACATCATCTAGTTCTTCTGGTGTCTGAGCATTGGGGGCTGGAGTTTGTGGGATCCATTAGTCCTTTGTTTGGACTGATTGTTTCCTGGAGTCTTTGCTGTTTCTCTGTTCTTCACTCCAGAGCATCTCAGAAGGCTTCCTGTAAAAATTTTCAATTGCATTTACATAGTATTTTTCTAAAGAATTGATTGATGGCATTTGAACCTTTATTATGGTTTTAAGATGTAACCTTACATTTTTTTCCTTGTAAGATGGTGGTTTTTCTAATTAAAATGTGTCACAGAGTAAGAAGAGCTGGGATTAAACATTTGATTCTGTTACTCCCTAATGAGTCATCTCAGGGAGTTGGATACTTTGTGTCTTTAGGTATTCCTACTCATGGTTTGAGGGTCCATGTGGTGCTCTCTTTTATCGTTTCTTATCAAGTGCGCTCTTCCTTTACAAACTGTGGTGCGCCTGTTGTAAACATATGTCTTTTGTTTTTATAGATATGAAATACAGTATGCTCCCCAACCACCTCCAACAGTGTGTCAGTTCATCACTGCCACGGAAATGACCCTGCAGCGGTATGCTGCAGACATAAACAGCAGGCTTATCAGACAGGTGGAGCGCTTGAAACAAGAAGCCGTCACAGTGCCGGTGTGTGAAGATCAGCTGAAAGAAATAGAACGTTGCATTAAAGTCTTCCTTCATGAGAATGGAGAAGAAGGGTCCTTGAGCCTAGCTAGTGTTATTATTTCCGCCCTTTGTACCCTTACCAGGTCAGTTGGCTTGCCTCGTTGTGAGACCTTTTCGTTATCTTAAAAAACACTGTTCATTCCTGAGCTCTTGCCCATGATACAGCCTCTCTATGACTTTCCTGGTGTGGAAATATGTCTGACGCCAAGGCCGACTTGTTCAATGTGCACAACCTTTCCTCATCCAGGCGTAACCTGATGATGGAAGGGGCAGCGTCAAGTGCTGGGGAGCAGCTGGTGGATCTGACTTCCCGTGACGGGGCCTGGTTCCTGGAGGAACTCTGCAGCATGAGTGGAAATGTCACCTGCCTCGTCCAGTTACTAAAGCAGTGCCACCTGACGCCACAAGACTTGGACATCCCTAACCCCACGGAAGCGTCTGAGACGGTGCACTTAGCTAACGGAGTCTACACCTCACTTCAGGTGGCTGCTTAAATCCATGAGCCTGAATTTCACAGCATTGTTTCTCATCTCTTAGTTGGCTTTCCCCTTTGAATGGTGCTTGCTCAGTCTTTTAAATTATAGATCAGTGTGAGCTTTGTATTTGTAACCTTCACTTGGGGATTGCAGAAGTTGTACTTGATTTATGCCAGGTCTCCAAATTTGTCACTTATGACACTTCATACATTGTTGCTTTCTCTGACAATGACACCTTGACTCTGTACTCTTTAAATTCTATGTGTATTCTCAGAAAACATTATACTGTGTTTCTCACACATTTGTAGGAGTTGAACTCAAATTTCCGGCAAATCATATTTCCAGAAGCCCTCAGATGTTTAATGAAGGGGGAGTCTACATTAGAGAACATGCTCCATGAACTAGACAGTCTCATTGAGCAGACAACTGATGGCGTTCCCCTGCAGACGCTGGTGGAATCTCTTCAAGCCTATTTAAGAAACGCAGCCATGGGATTGGAAGAAGAAACACACGCTCACTATATTGATGTGGCCAGGCAAGTGAACTCTAGCTGTTTTCAGTTTCCTTGTGGAAGACATGGTGGGAGACATGGGGAAGCCAGCTAGTGGGATTTGGCACTAATTTTATTGGACATTTACTTAGTTTTAATTTCCATGAATACTTGCACATAGATCTTTAACAGAACTTTTATTTTGAAATAAACATAGCAGATTGGCAGGAAGTTACATAGGAAGGGCCTGTGCGCCCTTCACACTCTTCCTCCTGTAGTAGCATCTTCTGTAACTGCTCCACTAGCCACAGCATGAGGTACAACTCACGGAAGTTACTCAGGTTCAACCTTCAAGGATGCACTTTTTTTGTGGCTAGGTGTGTGTAGTTGTATGTCATTTAATCACATATATGCATACATCATTTTAGTGCTGTGGTTTCACACACACACAGTGCAGTCTGTTATTTCAAAAATTAAACTTGTAGAGGTCGGGCAGTCCCTGTGAACATTGATTATACCCATACCTTTTGGACCTGGGAAAGCTTTGTGTGTGTGTGTGTGTGTGTGTACACAAATAGCGTGGTGCCAGTATCGGACCGCCTTGTCTAACTTCACAAAGTGGGCGGAAAGTCATTATCAGCTTCAAAGGCCCACGGCTGATCCCTTGAAGCTTACGTCAGACATACCACCTCTCTGCAACCGTGTCACCAGTTCTGAACACCGCTGTCCCCCACGTGGGACTCCCTTCTTCTCTGCTGGGTTTGAGCATTGGTTGTCATGGCCACACAGAATTCACAGACCATACTCCTGGTGTGGTGCTGTGGGCTAATGTATCAAGACTGCAAAGTTGTTTGAACTACAAGGTCGGTGGTTCAAGCTCACCAGCTGCTCCTCGGAAACCCTATACAGGGTTGCTATGGGTCAGAATTGACCTGATGGCACTCAACAACAATTCATGATTCAGGAATTAATGGTTTATAATTTAGGATCAGAATTGTGGAGGCCTGCCCTGGGCTAGTTCTGTTCTGTCAGTAGAATGGGGACTTTATTAAATCAGGACAGTCTCTTGCCCTCTGCTGCTGGCCCTGCTTGGGACCTTCTGGATCAGGCGCCACAAGCTCTTTAACTCCCTGGGTAAGTGCCCCGAGGCACCCTGCTCCACTAGTAAGCCTTGGTCTTAAGGCACTCAGCCGTCTGTCTCTTGGGTCTAGGAGATTCCCAGAGCAAGGACATACTCCACTCCTGTTTCTTCTTGGCACTAGTCCAGTGGTGTTGTCCCCCGCTCCCTTTACTTCTTTTCTTTATGAGGTAAAAGGTGTGACTCAAGCAAAGGTGGTGATCTGAATGTATCCCAGCTTACTTCCACCTCATCATAACAAATAACCTATCATCACTAATAGTTCTGGTGTGGTGCTGTAGGATAAACACTGGACTGCTTACCGCAAGGGTGGTGGTTCAGACTCAACAGCTGCTCCTTGAAAACTCTATACAGGCTCACGATGAACTAACTCCAGAGTACTTACTAACAATAAACCTGATCAGCTCAAGATTTACAATATACCGTGGAGGATAACTGCCTCAGCTTATCAAAGAGGAGGGTAACCACACAATGCTGGGCATGGTGACCTAGCCAAACTGACACATAGCCCCCACCATCACTGGACTCACACACCTTATTTGCATTATTCCACCCAGTCAGTCATTGTGTGGGGTCACAAAATTATGACTTCTTGTTGTTAAGTGCTGTTGAGTGGTGGGTTCCGACTCATGGAGACCTTGTGTAGGGTTTTTGATGAGTAGCTAGCTGGTGAGTGTGAACCACTGATCTTAACAGTTGAAACCAACCTTGCAGTCTGGCGCGTTAACGCACAGTGCCGTATTAGGGAATTCAGTGCACCATAGGTTGCAGATAAAATTACATTTTTAGTTAACCTTAGTTTTACTGTTTATAAAAATTGAAACTGGGCAATTGTACTTTGACTTTCTATGTTAAATGCTCAGATATGTAAACACTATAGGTCTCAGTACTAATGATAACTGAGGCATGTATTTCAAGTTTTCATAAAATGCAGTCCCTTCAGTAATTGCAAATACTGAGCTGGAGTCAGTTTACTATGTGATTGGTATTAAATATCGTTTATCATAACACTTCTTTCTTAATGCTAAAAGCTTTTTAGATGATCCATGCTAGTTGTGAATGACACTCTTTGAGCAGTTTTGTCTCCTCCAAGTGAGGGTTTTAATTCCATTTTCTTTTCCCCTAGAATACTACATGCTCAATATGGTGAATTAATCCAACCAAGAAATGGTTCTGTTGATGAAACACCAAAAATGTCAGCAGGCCAGATGCTTTTGGTTGCATTTGATGGCATGTTTGCCCAAGTTGAAACTGCTTTTGGCTTGTTAGTTGAAAAGGTATGTATGTAGTTGGTATGAATAACAGAAGTGTATCAAGCAGTTGTTTAATGTGTGAAAAAAGGCAAAATAATACACTTAATTTCTTTCATTTACATAGTTAAACAAGATGGAGATTCCAATAGCTTGGCGAAAGATTGACATTATAAGGGAAGCCAGGAGTACCCAAGTCAATTTTTTTGATGATGATAGTCACCGACAAGTGCTAGAAGAGATTTTCTTTTTGAAAAGACTACAGACAATTAAGGAGTTCTTCCGGCTCTGCGGTACTTTTTCAAAAACATTGTCAGGTATACGCCATAACTAAGTGGGTGGGGTTTAGTTGCATACTACTTGAAAGATGCTAGAGGTGTGGAGTAGGCTGGATTTAATTGTTAATTTATCTAACCACAGTATAAGTCCAGTGAAACCTGTATGAGACAGAACTTGATGGGACTCCTTGTTTTTCTAGTGTTTGAGTTTCTCTTCACCAACAGGGTCCCAGCTTTTGCACGGTTCACTGTACCCTTTAAGTAAGCAGCATTATTACTTTGTTTTCATTTTGCATGAAATGCTTTAAGCAAATTTCTCTATTTTAGGATCAAGCTCACTTGAAGATCAGAACACTGTGAATGGACCTGTGCCGATGGTCAATGTGAAGACCCTGTTTAGAAACTCCTGTTTTAGTGAAGACCAAATGGCCAAGCCTATCAAGGCTTTCACCGCTGACTTTGTGAGGCAGCTCCTGATTGGACTTCCCAACCAAGCCCTGGGCCTCACACTTTGCAGTTTTATCAGTGCTCTGGGAGTAGATATTATTGCTCAAGTAGAGGCCAAGGACTTTGGGGCTGAAAGCAAAGTGTCTGTGGATGATCTGTGTAAGAAAGCGGTGGAGCACAACATCCAGGTTGGCAAGTTCTCCCAGTTGGTCATGAACAGGGCGACGGTGTTAGCGAGCTCTTACGACACTGCCTGGAAGAAGCACGACCTGGTCCGCAGGCTGGAAACCAGCATTGCTGCCTGTAAGACAAGCCTGCAGCGTGTCCAGCTACACATCGCCATGTTCCAGGTCAGCACTTAGCTTCCTCAGCGCAGGGAAAAACGGGGAGCGTTCTTAATAGAAAAGTATATAAAGACGAGAAATGTGTCAAGTGCCTGCAGCTGTGCCAACCTAGCCAAACCCATGTTTAGCACTTTGGAGTTGTTTCTTGTACCTGGTTTAGATGGGTCTTTGTTTACAGCTATGTATCCTCTAATCGTTCCCATCCAGGCTGTGTGATTAAGTGTTCTTTGTCTATAGATTTTTGTAGTTGACTGGTTGCTGTGTGGATATGCTTCTTGTAAGACTATTTCTCATGTGAGTTCTGTTTCTCTGTTACTCTAATGATGTGATGAACAGCTTAGTGCATCAGTCTGCCTTCATCTTAGGATTGTTTTTAGAAATCTGCATAGGTCCCTGTTTATTTAGGGGCCATCGTGCATTGGAATTGACCCCATGGCATTGAATTGAGTTTGGTTTGGTTTTTATTGCAGCATAGTGTTAGGAATGAGATGGACTTCTATTCAAATCTGACTTTATTTGTGCACAATTTCCCTAAGCTCCGATATAGTTGTATAACAGGAACAATGCTTTTCTCTGAAGACTGAATGAAGTAGACACTGGGCATAGCTGCTCCTATTAGCACTGGACCTTGGGGTCGCTGTGAGTTGGAACCGACTCCGTGGCACTTAACAACAAGCACAATAGACTTCTTTTTTCTTATTTGATCATAAACTTCAGTATTGCTGGTAGGTTCAGAGAAACTCTTAACACAGAGAGTAATATTTGGGGAGCTAAATTTCTGGGGATCATTTTGGAAATGTTGTTCTCTAGCTGCTGCTTCTCAGTTGTGGAATGAGTAGTTTCCTTGCTGTGCAGGAAATCAGTATTGGAGTTTTTTCATGAGCAGTAGTCTTAGCTCATAAGTTAAAAAAATAGGGAATTGAGTACAGTTTCTAACGCTGCATTTGTTATACTCCCAGTCCTCACTTACGGACATGGTTAAGTTACAAAGGTCAGGTTGCTTTGCAAAACTGTGTTTGTGGTATGCTGTGAATTCTGTTCCGAGACGCAGCGACTCTGAATAGGGTTTCTAGCTGTAAATCTTTACAGGAGCAGAAAGCCTCATCTTTCTCCCGCAGAATAGCTGGTAGTTTGAACCTGCTGATTTTGAGGTTAGCAGCCCAACTCATAACCACTATGCTACCAGAGCTGCTTGTAGCAGAAATGTAGTTGGTTCTCCCCCCCCCCCCTTTCTGTGTTCAGATTATCCATTTGTCCAGTTTTTCCTGTTAATATAATTTAGAAAATACATTCATAGAAATAAGTCCAGTTATGGATGTCCTTCTGAGGAGGCATCATAGCTGCATGAAATTGGGAGATGTGAACCAGAGGGTCCTTGGCTTGCCCACTTTGTACCTGCTCTGATAAGTCAGAGATTTTAGGCTCGGTTCTTTGTCTCCTCTCTTTTTTCCTTTCCCGCCTCACAGTGTGGAGGTGCAGGGGCCTCAGGCCACATAGCAGCCAGGACTCCATGCTGCTTGTGCCGGTCCACCTGGTCACAGAAGAGGCCAGTCCCTGGTGGCAGGAGGGAGTGGAGACTGTGGGGCAGCAGTACTCAGCTTTCAAACGCTGCCCTGGACCCTCCTCAAGGGCATGCTCTGTAGCCGGGCTCGCATGCCCACTATTTTGTTAATGTGCAGAATAGTAGGTTCTGAATTTGTTTTATTCCTGTAATACGTGGAATGCTAGATAACAAAATTGTTAATAGTGAGAAGTATGTGTGTATTGTCATCTTGGTTAAACAGCACATTGATTTGTGTGTGTGTGTTTTGTTGTAAAAGGAGTTAATACTATAATAAAAATTAAAGTTTTATTATTTTATATACTTGGGAGTTTATTTCCTTAAAGATTGACAACTTTAGGAAAAACACTGTAGATATCCTTTCAGTTTTAAGCATAATGTAGAACTTGAAATGAAATGCCAGCTGTCCCCTGGGCCTCCTGGGAGCCCCTTTACAGCATACAGGATGACTTGACCCTCTGTCAGCAGTCACTACTCCTTTCTGAAGTTCTGGGTTCTTGCAGTCAGTCACCTGCTTGCCCCAAAACACACACACACACGTTACACTCTTCCATTCCCCCTCTAACCTTAACTGGAGGTGATTGGTGGAGCTGACTTGGGTGGGATTCTCTCCTAGACAGTCAGTTTGAATGCTGCATGTTCCTGATGCTAGTACGCAGCCACGATTCTCAACCACAGGAAATGCCTTACCTGGTTGTGGTTCTGGTGAATTCTGCCTCCTAGTGCGAACACAGCCCTCCTCTCCTGTATTTAGCTGGAACTTTCCTGTCTTCATTTTACTGCATTTCTTTTTCTCCGAACAGTGGCAGCACGAGGATCTCCTCATTAACCGACCGCAGGCTGTGTCCGTCACACCTCCTCCTCGCTCCGCCATCCTGACCAGCATGAAGAAGAAACTCCATACTCTGAGCCAGATTGAAACTTCAATTGCAACAGTTCAGGTGTGTTCTGTCAGCTCCCCGACTGCGAGGAGAAATGTTAGTGCTCTGTGTATGCAGCTAGCTGCGTGTCTGTCTTCAGCTTGTATGTCAGAGAAATGGGGTTCTTTTTCATGTTTTATGTTTAACTTAGATAGTGTTGATTTCAGACCAGGAGTAGAAGAAGTATTAAATGTTTCCGGTTATTAATGAGTTTGATCGTGACTTTGCCTTTATCCATCAATGGAACCTTTATGATTAGAAGGACTTCGAATATTGACTGTGCTTTCTGAAATACCTGAGTTCTTATTGTTATCTAAGTAACATGGGCATTCCTTATCTCTGTTGGCTACATAATGGAATACTATGTTGTAAAAGGCAGCAGAACCTTTTCCCTAACTAGTTATAGTGACTGAACTTAGTTGTCTTTGTCATTCCCAGTAAATACTCCATTGCCCCACCTCCCTGTTTTGGAGGAAGAGATGATGGCTGTGTGTGTCCTTCTCTGTACACCCATGTACCAGTAGTAATGAGGCCTTTTCTGCGTGTTAACACGAGAAAAGCTATGTCTTCAAGTGAGGAGAATGAATGCTTGTCATTTTTTTATTTTAGTGGAGAAAGTGTGTATGTGAGAGAGACAGGGAGACAGACAGACGTACAGAAGGTGAATTTCACTGTCTAAAAAGTTGCCTCAGCAGCAGAAAAACTTCATCATTACAATGTGAAAGGATTTTTAGTATTATTCACTTCTAAATCTGTGGGAATGTAAATTGTACCTTTCATAATCAAAAATGTAAATAGATTTTCTTCTAGATAGCCCATATAGTGCAGTAGCATTTTGGTGTAGCAAGTTGTTTTGTTTTGAAAGACTTTAAAAATGAAAATCATTCTGTAAATTTTAGGATCATTAACTTAAATGAGTTCTTACCTCCCCAGGCCTGTTTAGGCTCAAATATCCACAGAGAAATCAAGATTAATGCCTAAAGGTGACTTTGTTAAACAGCATATTCCCCCATCCTGCTTCTGTTGGATCTCTTGCATGCTCTATAAATTTATGACCAACCTGTAGGAGGGGGAGCATGCTGTTAGCATTCACTGAGACGCTGCTGGCTTTCTTGTAGGAGAAACTAGCCGCACTTGAAGCAAGTATTGAGCAGCGACTCAAGTGGGCAGGCGGTGCCAATCCTGCACTGGCGCCTGTGCTACAGGATTTTGAAGCAACAATCGCTGAAAGACGAAACCTTGTCCTTAAAGAGAGCCAAAGAGCAAGTCAGGTATCGTGACTTAGAGGTACTGTCTTGATAGTCATCTGTGGGAAGGTATAATCCAAAAGCCTTAACCTGTAGAGCGAATTTGTGGTACTGCAGGATGAGAGCAGACCAAACCCCCCAGCCACTCCACAGGAGAAAGGCTGAGGCTATCAGCTCACCAATTCTGGTCCTGGGTTCTAGAAACAAGTTCGTACATCGTGGGGTTTCTTGTCATTCATCGCAGCTTGGTTCCTTACAGAAGTGGCTCCATTCTTCTTTGTTTCTTCACAGGTCACTTTCTTGAGCAGCAACATCATTCACTTTGAGAGTTTACGAACCAGAACTGCTGAAGCCTTAAATCTGGACGCTGCATTATTTGAACTGATCAAACGGTGTCAGCAAATGTGTTCATTTGCATCCCAGTTCAACAGCTCAGTCTCTGAGTTAGAGCTTCGTTTATTACAGAGAGTGGTGAGTCTTGGTGGGAGTAGAGACGAGCTGTTTAAAATGAGAAGGCCGATTTTGCATCCTCAGAATCAACTGATTCAGTCACTCATGTTTCCTTTACTGAGCATGTGCTGTGTGTATGTAAAACACTGTCATTGGGAATGCAGCGACACTTAACACCGTGGGCTCAGCCCTCCAGGAACTTAGATGTACACAAGCCATACAGTGACTGAAAAAGTAAACAGGATTCTCATAGCTGCAGAGAGGAAGAGAGAGCTGTGATCAGATGCATTGAAAACAGAGAAGAGAAGTGAGAGGTGAACTCTGGGAATAGCAAGTTTATCAGCTTAGTGTTATATCTTGTGTGAAGATTTCAGGCTGTCCTAGTGAGGCACTGTACGATAAGCACTGGTCTGTTAACCCCAAGATCAGCGGTTCAGACCCACCAGCCACTCCTCAGAAACACTATACGAGGCTGCTATGAGTCAGAACCAACTTAACCAACATTGGGGAAGATAGGATTTATCTTTGTTTGTTTGATACATTTGGTTTGCTTATTGCAACAATTTAAAGAATGGTTGAGAGTGAATTTAGACAACCTGGATATGGGTTTGTTTTTGTCATTCAAATGTTTACACTCTGAATAATTACTCAGAAAATTATAAATTTTATAATAAATAGACTATTGAAATTACGAACTATTTTGTGTAGGGTAACTAATTCATAACTCAGCACCTGAGCTTCTTTCTCTGTCAGCTTATGACAATGATGATGTTGGGAAGTGCCATCTCACCAGTGCCCATGTGTAGCCACCCTTTGTAGGGTTTCCCAGGAGCAGCTGGTGGATTGGAACTGCTTACCTTAGGAATCAGATGATTTCAGCTGATACTGCAATAATCAAACAAATGATTATTGTGTTTAGGACACCAGTCTTGAACATCCTATTGGCAGCTCTGAATGGCTTTTGTCTGCACACAAACAACTGACCCAGGACATGTCTACTCAGAGGACAGTTCAGACAGAGAAAGAGCAGCAGATGGAAATGGTCTGTGAAACAATTCAGAATCTGGTTGATAATATAAAGACTGTGCTTACTGGTCATAACCGACAACTGGGAGACGTGAAACATCTTCTGAAAGCAATGGCTAAGGTAAGACTGGTACTATCGACACAATGCACAGAAAGGAAGGAGTAAGTAAGTGTTTAAGTTTTTATTATGAATTCTGTGAATAGTTTTCATGGGAGAACATTAGCTTTACATCAATCCTATTGTATATCATTTCATTGCCGTGATTACAATCCTCTCCATGCATCATCAACCAACCAAAGGGTACATCCCACAAGCCTGCCCTGCCTGCTGGTCATCAGCACACAGCTTCTCTCCCTTTCTGGGTCTAAAGTCCCCAGCCGCTCCATCTCTCCACATCATCGTCTCTGCCTCCATCTCTGGTGTCACTGTTTCTGTGGGCAGGGTCCCGCCCTCGGCTCTTCTCCCTTGATGGTCCCAGGGACCTCAGCTCCTGGACTGCAAAGTCAACCACTCCTCCTTTTGCTACAAAACTTGTACCTTTACATTTTGACCCTCACAGTCAGTCTTCATAGCAATTATTCTAAGAACAAGGTATCTTGTTTGTGGTAAATTTAAAAACATCAAAATTACTGTAGAGCAACTTCTGAATTGTTACAATGTTAATTCTAAGATGAAGAAATTGCTCTGGTTGATGGTGAAGATGTTCCCTATGAGAACAGTGTTAGGCAGGTCTTGGTATAAAATTAGAGATCAACAGGAAAATCAATAAAGAAAACAAAAAGCAAATACATGGATATTGAATATCACCCTGCTTAAAGGCTAGTGGATAAATAGAACAAATGAAAAATAAAATAAAATAATTCCTTGAATCAACTGGCAATGAAAATACATCATGCCAAACTCTTTAGTGGCAGAGTCATTTATTTGGGGCAGGGAGGGAGGTGGGGGAGAATGTCATTTTGCAAGCCAAAATTATCCCAAGCCACATCTTCCGATTTGTAACCAAGTTAATTTGTCTCTAATCAACCATATTTTTAAGCGTATGGCATTATTCTGATTTTATACATGGAAAAACTAAGGCTTAAAGAAATTCACCCAAAATCACACAATTTGTATCATCTGAGATTTGAGCTAAGTCTTAGCTCTTTAGTCCCCCTCCTCATCCTTCCACCCCATACGCATATACTTTTTTAATGCCAAAATGAATGAAAGTGTCTCTCTTCTTCCTCTAGTATTTTACGTGATCTCAATAGTGTAGACACTGAATCCCCAGAAAAGCTAAATTGATTCACGGTCACAGAACTAAATAGTATAATTTTAGGCTTTATTTTTAAAATTTCATTTCATACTGGAAACAAGACTCCTGTAGGAAGAAAGATGAACTGAACAAACAGTCCTGTATTAGGGATGAGATCCGTTCTTAAGACTGTCTTTAAGAATCTGTAGACTAGTCTGCGTAGGTGTATTTGGGTCTTATTTATCCTGTGACTGATACAAAAACAGGCTCATAGCCTTTCAGTCATTTAAAAGCTGCTCGTTCAGCAAGTGAAGGTAGTTGCAGTGAAAGTGAGTAAGGGTTGACTCAGTTGTTTCAGGTGAGGACGGATTTATATCACCTTAAAGCAAGGCTTCTAGCTCCCTGCTCAGTGATGGCTGCCAACCACACCGCTTTGAACAGGTTTGTCCCACCACAGGCCTGCCAAGAATCCAGTCTTAAGTCTTTCAGACCCTGAAAAGTAACAACAGAGACAAAAACTCTTTTACCTTTTTTAAAAAGTTGTTGCTGTATTGATTCTAGGATGAAGAAGCTGCTCTGGCCGATGGTGAAGATGTTCCCTATGAGAACAGTGTTAGGCAGTTCTTGGGTGAATATAAATCATGGCAAGATAACATTCAGACAGTGCTGTTTACATTAGTCCAGGCCATGGGTCAGGGTCGAAGTCAAGAACATGTTGAAATGCTCCAAGAGATAACTCCCACCTTGAAAGAACTAAAAACACAAAGTCAGAGGTAAGAATCCCATCCTGGCTCAAATTTAAAATACCTGTCTCTGGATTTACTTCTTTCAGTTTTGTTCATGTTTTAAGAAGTTCTCTGGAAACACATTTGATAAATAAGCATTTCCTTTTGTATTTCAGTGTCTATAATAATTTAGTGAGTTTTGCATCACCCTTAATCACCGATGCAACAAATGAATGTTCAAGTCCAACATCATCTGCTACTTATCAACCATCCTTTGCTGCAGGTAGGACTTCCCTATTTCAGGAAGACCCAAATCTTGATCTGGTAACAATCCACACCTAGATGGTAGATGTTTAATTACATTGCAGATTATCTAATGTGCTCGGAGTCCTGGTGTGGCACTATAGGATAAGCTCTGGGCTGGTAACCATAAGGTCGGCGATTCAAACTCACCAGCTGCTCCTCAAAAACCCTCTCCAGGATTTCTCTTGAGTCGGAACCAAATCCATGGCCCTCAACACCAGTATCATCTAATGTGTCCACAGTCCTCACCTCTTTAAAGGGTTCTTCTAACCCTGCATAGGTCAAATAAAAACAAATTTTGTCTTCAAAAATAATCCAATAAGAAAATAAAAATATTTTCTATTCAAATATTTTTTTTTACTTTATGGTTATAAAATAATAAAGGAAAATTTGTAGTTTTTTTTTTTGAGTAGGAGGAGCTCTGTTGACATAGTGGGTAATGCTTTGTACTGCTAATCACAAAGTTAGCTGTTGAAATCCACCAACCTCCCTTCACAAGAGAAAGAGGAGACTTTCTGCTCCAGTCAAGGTTTACAGCCTTGGAAACTCCATAGGGTTGCTATGAGTCGGAACTGACTATGCACTCATCTAACAACCAGCTGCTCCTTGAAAGAAGTAGTGGCAGTTGCTTCCATAAAGAGTTACAGCCTTGGGAACCCTATGGGACATTGTACTCTGCCCCACAGGGTCACTGCGGAGTCGTTTCTGACTCGACGGCAGTGAGTTTAGATGCGCCGTGTGGAAGTGAAGCCACTGTGTTGGACTGAGCGCTCAGTATGTGCGCACAACCTCCTGTCATCATACTGTGAATGCAGTTCTTGTTACTTTTTCTTAGTATTATATTGAGAATGCCTTGTTGTTAAGCCATCTTTGTAAAAATGACTTGACAGGCAATTTAGATACAGCATTCTGTGACTACTCGGAATCTTGCATTCTTGGACTGTGATGTTGTTGGTAGGATTTTCGACCTCACGACATATTAGTCATGTTTGTTTAGGCTGTTTTGTTGTTAAGTATTGTTATTGTCAGGTCTGTTCAGACTCACTGACCCCTGTATTGGGTTTCCCAGGAGGGGCTGGTGGGTTTGAAGGGCTGCCCTTGTGATTAGCAGTCTGATGCTTATCCTACAGTGCCACACTGGAACTCTTTAGGCTGTTTAGGAGGATGATTACTTTGTCAAGGGATAAGGACTTTCAGGTTGTGAAATCTGTTGTCAAGGTTGTACATTTGTATTTGATTTATTATTTGGGGGTATTTATTTCCACCACTTTTCATATTTCCCCTGTGCTGCCCCCCAGTTCTTATTTCCCCTGTGCTACCCCCCAGTTCTTCTGTGTGTATGTAAGTGGACTCTCAACTCTCTTCTTTAGCAGTCCGGAGCAACACTGGCCAGAAGACTCAGCCCGATGTTATGTCACAGAATGCAAAAAAACTGATTCAGAAAAATCTTGCTACATCAGCAGATACTCCACCCAGCACTATTCCAGGAACTGGCAAGAGTGTTGCTTGTAGTCCTAAAAAGGCTGTCCGAGATCCTAAAACTGGGAAAGGTAATTTGTTCAAATAAGGATGCCTTACATTTTCCTACCAAGTGGCATTCTGACATAGAGATGTTTTCCTTTTTCCTAGCTGTGCAAGAGAGAAACTCATATGCCGTGAGCGTGTGGAAAAGAGTGAAAGCCAAGCTAGAGGGCCGGGATGGTGATCCCAACAGGAGGATGTCAGTTGCTGAACAGGTGACTGCTTTTTAAACTTGAGTTACACGTTTTAATGCTGCTCCAAAATAATAGGTTTAAAGGCCTCTTGCTCAGCCTTATTCTCAATGGCTCATTACACAGTACACGACTTGACTCTACTGTCAGCATTTAGACAGTCGGAGTAACACGGCTGGCGTCATCAGCTGCTCTTCAGTATACCTCGAGCCTTCTGTGTTAGCACGTCTCTTCCCCAACTTGTTAAGGAAACTTAGAGTAAGGCTGGACCCTTCTTCCTCCATCAGGGAATTTGCAACTTAAAGAGGCCAACCTGAAGGTGTTTAATGAAATTAGGTTGACATTTTAGGTATCCTTGAAGGTTTACCTCAAGTCACTACCTTTGTATGTTCACATTAGTGTTACTAAATTATATATAATATATAGCACATATAAATAATATATATATATGTTAGGCCTTTTCTCTGTTTTTCCTCTGTCTTTCAGACCAAGTGACTTAAGCAAACACTGTCCACTGTTACATATAGCCCATGGCCATTGAGTGGATTCTGACCCATAACAACCCTACAGGACAGAGTAGAACTGCTCCCTAGGGTTTCCCAGGCTGCCACTGCTAACTGGGTTCAAACCTTGGACTGTGTAGTTAGCAATTTAATGTTTAATCCATTGTACCACCCAGGCTCCCAACTGTTATATGTTGTTGTTATGTGCTGTGGAGTCGATTCTGACCCATAGCGACCCTGTACAGGTTTTCTTAAGCTGTAAATCTTTACGGGAGCAGAAAGCCTCATCTTTCTCCCACAGAAGAGCTAGTAGTTTCGAACTGCTGATCTTGCGGTTCGCAGTTGGATTCGTAACCTTTTGATTGTGATTTGTGTGAAGTTTTACAGAGCTAATTGGTTTTCCATTCACATGTTCATTTGTGACATTGCTTTCAATCCCCACAATGGCACAGTACTCTTCCCACTTGCTCCTTGTGGTTACTGTGTCCTCTTCCTTTCCTGTCCTTCCTGGGTCGGAGCTTTATCCCTGGGCACATGCTGCCCTTGTATTACTGGTCCTTGATTGAAGGAGTGAGTACTTCCCTACATGTATTGTTCATCTTAGAGGTCTGTTGTTTGGCTGAAAGGTGGCTTAAACTCTTTGGGGGCAAGAATCAGTAGAGATAGTTTATCAAAAACCTTGTATATATTCAGAATTGGGTGTTTTTACTTCAGAAACTTTCTGATCTCGATTTCATGTCGTTATCACTGTCCATCTTAGATCCAGTTAAAGGAATGGGTGATTGACTGTTAACACATTTTATTCTGACGATTCTTAACCTTTCTCTGAAAGTTAAGGGGCTTGCAGGGAGGGCGGGCAGGGTAAGCTCAGAGGCCTTGGCATGGGACTTTCAATCTCGATGAGAGTCCAGAGACAGGAGCTGAGCACTCCCCGTGATGGAGGCCTGATGCAGGCTCTGCAGAGAAAACCCATTCTCCCCCTCCCACCATAGATATTTGTTAAACACCCACTCTTTCCCAGAGTCTGTGCTTGATGCTTGTTTATACAGCACGGCAGCATTTACCCAGTGACTTGAGATGCTTCACTCTGAGAGCAGCTGTTGGGTTAGTGAATGTGTGAGGCTCCAAAGGCTCTTGACTAGCCTGACACCTGCATCATAGAAGCAGTGGAATTAGAGGGAAGGCCAGCTACAGCTGAGCACTGCCAGCCCGTGGATAATGAATAAAGTACTGGTGGTTAGAGAAGCAGTCTTAAAAGAATTCTTAGAAGTCATCTGTAAACCATGTCTTTTCAAGTTTTAAATGGCTTTCAATACTCTCCTGCCTATTTTTACAGGTTGACTATGTCATTAAGGAAGCAACTAATCTAGATAACTTGGCTCAGCTGTATGAAGGGTGGACAGCCTGGGTATGAATGGGAAGACCATAGATGAGTCTGGTTAAGCGAGGTCAGACATCCACCAGAATCAACTCAGCCTCAGGCATCCAAAGCCACACCACAGTCGGTGGTGATGCAACTGGGGGCTTACTCTGAGGGCACCTAGGAAACCTCGGTGCACTGGAAGCGAATCCTGCAGGACAGCTGCACTCAGGGATACGCCCAACACCATGGCCTGCAACCCCAGGGTCAAGGGTGAAGGAAAGAACGCTCACCGCCTGGACACAGGGATTGTCTTTCTGCCACAGAACAGCCGCAAACGTGTCAGGAGGTTAGCTGCAGAAAGAAATGGGGATGCCGTGGAGCACAGAGTGATTTGGAACTTCATTCCACCTGACCCTGTGTTGTGCACTCCAGGACAAAACAAACCCCACTCAGAAACAGAGAAAACTGGGGCCGCGAAGAAATCACAGCCAAGGAAGATTGGATGCATTCAGCTTCTCGAGGGACGCTGGTTGCCCGGCAATAGTACTGGTTGGGTTGACCAGTAAGTACAAAAAGGCTATGCGCTAAGAATTCAGAAACGGACTGAAAATAGAGAGTGAGCTATGTAACAGATACACTACATGGGAAGAATTTACTTCTGAAATGAAGGGGAAACAAACCACCCCATCGTCCCCCTCCCCTCTGCACACCCCCTCTGACCTGACCTAGTTGATGAGCCGTCTTTCAAGGTCAATTTTATTTCAGCCCTTCTATTTGCTCTACTTCCGTCTCGATGCTCCTAACAACTTGTATTCGGAGCAATACACAGCAATTCTCCACAACCACCGGTGACACAGAAAATGCCAGGATTGTTTCCGGATTGATGGTCACACATAGAAGATGTCATTCTGGTTACTTCAATCATTTCTGTGATTCTATCATGTACAGTTTCCCAGAATTGTCACTGCGTTCAAAAGCAGTGAATCTTAACAGACGTTTGATTTCATGTACGCTTCCCCACCCCTACCCCTCTATCTCCTACTTTGCTTTATAGTATAGTTTTTTGGGGTCTTTCAAATTTTCCCTCTTCTGTGATTGTTGTAGTTTTTTTCATAGAAAGTAGCTAATCCAATGTAATCTTTTACCTTTTGAAAAACCAGGATAGAGTATCTATTAGAGTTTTACATTGTTGATGACAGATTAACAATAAAGTGATGTTCTGGTGGAGGTAGAGTGAAATGGTTTTTAATTCTGTTTTCTCATTTGGTACTTTTAATTTACAAGGTGTCAACTTAAAAAGTGCTTTCGTTGAGGAGCTGGCATCTTATTGTCAGGTATGTGCAGGAAACCTTAGCCAGTGAGAGAACCACCTCTTTATCAAGTTCATTTATTACAGCAGTCTGGGAAGCACTTCACTCGGTATAATTTTAATAGTTTGCTCTTTTGTAATAGTGAATTCATGATCAAGGTTTCATTAAATTTAGCTTTGTGTTACAGTACTACTGAGCAGGCTGTGAAAGCTTAACTGTTGCTTCAAAATAAAAATTCAGGTTTGAGTAGGATTCTTAGAATCACATGTTTACTCAGTCAAAGTGGTCACGGTTCCTGCCTTTTAGAGGGCAGGCAAAAGGCTCTTTTCTAATGGTCAGGCCTCAGACAAACCGGAAGAGCGATTGGGAGAATTCTACTTTGTCTGGGCCTATTCTGTAGTCTGATTGCCACATGGACCTGTCGTCTGTAAATACCCCTGAGAAAGTGCATTTCAGGAGCAGTGCTTTCTCAGTACTTCAACACGGATTCAAGAAAGAGGTGGTATTCTTGAATACCTGGTGTTACAGCAAGGAAAGGAACCAATCCCATTCAATTTTCTTTTCCTTCACTCATTTTGAACCTCATTATCACAAACCACCTAGCTGGAATAACAATGCCATATTGTATTTTGCATGCTGCTGTATTCCAGGAGGCTGTCAGAAGTGTTGCAGCTACCTCTGGATAACCTCTGCTCTCTGAGATGGAAGTGTTCTCAGTAACATTTTTTATGGTCACAAGGGAAGGGGGGACCATTTTAACACACTGGTCAATCACTTCCCACCGATTTATCCCGATAGGGAGTATTCAGACAATGCTTCCTTTTAGATCAAGAAAATTGGGAAACAAGGTGGATGTTACTGCCTGACGTGTGGGGACCCAGAGGCGCCTGGCCCCTTATCTAAGCAAAAACCAAACAGCTTTATTCACAAAGATAGGCCTCTGGTAAATTATGCATTACTTTAATTTGAAAATGGTCCCTCAGAACAGTAGGGTCTCTCCAGTATGTTTTGGTCCCTCAGAGAACGGTAGGTGTTTAATTTGGGGCAAATAAGAGTAACTAATGACTTCAAAGCTGTGCTCTGGACCCTAAATCTGGACAGTTTGGTTTCCTCCGGAATGTCATTCTGCATGGAGTCCTGCCATTTTGAATTATTGTAAGAGAACTCAGCAGTTACGGATTTATCCAGAGGGAAACAGCCCTAATGGTACATCAGATTGAGAAGACACAACCGTACTTGGGAGTTAGTTCCCTTGTGAAATCATGTTAAGTGGAAGGCTGTAGTTCCCAAGCCATGTGAGTTTTTGATGACACACAAAATACCCATGGAAAACCAGGGATCTTTTTCTTTCTTTAAACTCCCCTCCCCCACCACACACACGTACAACTCTTCCTCTTCCCCCTTCTTCCTTCTTTTCTTTCTAAGATCCAAGGGGACAGAATACCTTTAAACAACTTCTTCCTCTCCTGAAAGTAACCTTGGAAACTGAAGTTTATCTTCAGTGTTTTTGTTGTCTTTAATTTGCTAGACTTGCCTAATTTTTTAAAATGGATTTCTCTACAAAGCTCCAGTGGGGTCCTAGTTTCTGGAGCTGTCTCTCTGATTTTACTTCTCTTTGCTGTGTCTTGCATTGTTTGGTCACAGTTCTTAGATGTCGTGAAGATTCTTTTGTGTCTGAGTCCTTGTGAGTTTTTTATGTCAGATTCTGTGTGACAGCTAGTTATCAGGCTCTTGATCTACTTCCCTAAATTGTTTGAAGAGCCCAAACCCCAGGTTCAGGGCTCCAATTTGTAATACAAACTTCTGCCCGTAACACTGCTTTTTCTTAGGAAGTAGTTCTCAATATTGTCCAGTGTTTGGTGTTACGGGCTTTTTTTTATTTTTTATTTTTTTTAAATAATTGTGTTTGTTCTGATGTGTAAAATTTAAGGAAAGAGCCATTTAAAAATGCTGAGCAAGGCAATGCAAATATAGCCAAATATTAGAGTTGATGTGCAATCTTAGGTCCTTTTTAATCTGGGGAATTATAGGCAGTAATTTAACTGGAAAAGTCTTCCTGGCCTATTTCTCCCCCACATTTTTGTAATAACTCTGGGGGCTTACTTGTTTGGGCAGTACCAAAATCAAAGGAGCTGGTTCTGGTTCCTCTTCTTTTCTTTCAATTCTTTTCCTATTAGCGAAAGTACCCATAATTAACCTGTTTGTTCTGTTCATAGACATCGAACATGGGTGAATGTTTTACTATTAGCACATTTAAGTTTTACATAAAATTACTGAGGATAAAAACCAATGTCCTTCTATATTTTGTTGGACTTGTCAAATGTAATTTAGAACTAGGACTTCCCCCCCCATGTTTTAAGTCAAGGAGGTAGGCTTTATTACGGTCACTTACAAATGATAAATTTTGTTTTCAGTATTAATGTTATATTATTAGGAAGGGTTCCTCTTATGGGGAAAAACGAGCTGGCATCTCATTTTCTAAACATTACGGAAGAGAAATTCATGGTATTATGAAAGTAAGGGTCTACTCCCATTTCCCTTTTTTTTTTTTTTTTTTTTGGCCAAGGTACCTTATTTACGAAAGTCTACATTTTGTAAATGGGTTCTGAGTTTTATAGGCTCGAAGTTAGGTGCGTAATGTGAGCCAATTCAGAGTGGAGACATAGCTGAACTGAACTGGGGCAAGATGCTGTGCTGTGCAAAGGTCACAAAGTAGCTTGGGTGCCTTGGTTGTTTCTGAAGTTAAGATTGCATGTTTTGAAATGCAGAATTACAGTGTGTCCATTTCTTTTAAAATAGGCTGATTAAATATATTGTTTTGGTGTTTGGGTTTTTTTCTGACAGTCAAACATTTTCGTTTTTTAAAGTTCTTGTGTTCGTGATTTTTCTGGTTAATTTTTCTTTACATTTCCACCTGTAACATCAGTGGTAGTGGCATCCACTTCGCCTGTTACTTTTCACCCTTATTACAAGAACAAAGTGAGTTGAACTCTTCCTTGTCCGAATCACATTGTATAAATAAATAAGTGGCTTCTCTGTATAAAAGGTTGTAATGCCTCCTAACGGATCTAATTCTGTAATTGTATTTAAGATGAAAAGTTGAATAAACCATACCAGTTTCCTGAAAATGTTCATAATGCATCTTTTGGAGAAAAAAATTTACATGCCGATTTGATGCATATTTGCATTAACGTGGCAAAGATTGTTTAAAATAACCTGTTTTTCAAAAAATAAAGGTTCAGTCTCAAGAGATGTAGCATTTAAGCTTTGCATTTGTTGGTCAAAGTAGATTCCACAAAACTTAACTTTGAAATATGGGTTACCTTTTTTTTTTTTCTTTTCCTTAAAACAAAAAAAGCACTGACATCTTAATCCTCAACTATTTTTGTTAAGCCTAATTTTGGCAAGACTTCATAAAACTTGTATAAAAGAAGATATGGAATGTGCTTGTCCTCCATAGTGAAAGTTCTGAGGGAAAATACCAAAAAGTCCATCGTGTTTCAGTATTTTCAAGTTTGCGTTTGTTGGTGCGAGATTGTTGCCAGCCATTGGCCAGTTTACCTTAACTGGTGACTTGCATGTTGCTGACATGGAAGCTATGCTACTGCTTACATTAAACATACCAGCAAGGTATTTATTGCAGCGGTAAACCAGTTCACACTGGATTGTCTCTGTAAGTAGTATTCACACACTGCTTCATATTTGGTAAAGAAATGAAATAGGTGAATTCCTATTTTAATCCATGGTGGAGCTTCCAGATAAGAGACTAGAAAGAAAGGCTTGGCAATCTTGCAAAAATTAGCTATTTAAAACCCTATGGATCTAAGCAGTATTATCCAGTATAGTGCTGGAAAATGAGGCCCTTATGCTGGCAGCAACCTGGGACTTGAGCATGCCAGATCAGGATGTGGCCAAGGACCTGACCGAAGCTTTGTACTGTTGGCAATTTAACAGCGGATTTGTTGTAATTGTTTATTCATCTGGAAGATTTCAAAAGATGACATCCTGTCTAGAGTACAAAAACAAAACAAAAGATACAAGCGCTAGGTGTTTTGGTTTTAAATTAGTACAATTCTCAAAGCCTTTGGGAAAGACTATGTCTGTATAGCTGGGTCCCTAGGCTATGGATTTGGAAATAGGTTTGGGAACACATTCCTTGAGTAACAAAAATACTTGGGAGAACCCATGCCTTTTGAATTGCTTGTTTTTTCAGTTACCTTTCACAATCTGATAAGACTTCCTCCTTACACAGCCCTCAGGGAACTTGGGTAAAATCAGAAGCTGCTTTCTTAAAGTAGAGATGGCAGCGTGGAAAGACTAATAGGAGCGTCATGCGCTTTCAGAATGTGGAAGTCAATGAGCAACAGTGAGATGATACTTTAACTATGTAATAGTTGGAAATTGTTAATGTTTGAGTCCTTTTGCCTGTTATTTTTGCTTTCGAAGAGGTGGGGAAGGGCCTGCCCTTCAAAACGTCATAGTTTTCAGAGCCCCCTATATGATGTCTGTATATCAACTTAAACAACGTGTATCTGCCACCCCACACTTACACCCCCCCACCCCGCCTCCTTTCCTTGCTAGGGCTTTTTTTCCCAAATGCTCTGGTGGTGTGCGTGGAGTTGTTCCCACTTCTAGTGACCCTGCATAGGATTTTCAAGGCTGTCAATTTTTACAGGAGCAGAAAGCCTCATCTCTCCTGTGGAACCGCTGGTAGCTTCCAACTGCTGACCTTGAGGTTATTAGCAGGCTACCAGAGCTCCAACTGCTTTATCTTTTCACCAAGGTGCATGTAAATTTTCATACCTTTCAAGAAATTCACAACATGTGGTCAGTTTGAACTATGTTCTCACATACTTACATGCCTTTACTTCTACTTAAAAAATGGTTATTTAATGAATGTGCTTAAAATAAATTTAGATCCTGTGATAATAGGTGATCACAAAAGGATAAAAGCTGGTAGGTAAACACTATGGGTTAACTTACAAGAAACATCTGACCACGCCAACATTTTTTTTTTTTTTTTGTATTGAGTAACAAAAAATGAAAGCACTTGTTAATTCATTTTCAAATCCTGAAGACAAAAATGTCAACCGGGTTCATCTAGTTCCTAAATACTTGTAAAGGGGTTTAACCTATTAACATGACCTCTAAATGTAAAATTAGAATCTCTTAAGTAACTAACCAGGAATTTCTCCCCCAACTTCACAAACTGGGTGCATTTTTCACGAGTCCTCAGATACTAGGCCCTTTCTTCGCTCATCGCAAACACCAGCAAAAACTGCAGAAATCGCTTTCACTTGTTCTCAAAACCCCATGATCTGAGCACCCGTCGGACGTCTGAGCGCAGTGACCTGGCAAGGAGGGCGGGGGCACGGCCCGACCATAACCAGGTGAAGTGTCACCAACCCCTGTCCGCCTGTAGCGCGCCGCATGGCTGCCCAGCCCCAGTGAGGCGCTGGGAAAGGAGTTCGAGCGCTGCCGGCGCCAGTCCAAGGGAACACACCACCGCCAAACCAAGTTCAGGGAAGCGGCGGTTCAACCGCTGTGGAGAGCGCCAGGAAAGGCGTAGCACACTTCCTAGGCGCTGATTGGTTCCTCCCTGTCTCCGCCCACTCTACCGGCTGAGCCTGTCTCCTTTGGTCTCGATTTCAAGCCATGCGCTGGGCAGCGGTTGGTCCAACTACGCGTAAGGGCGAACTCGATCTGCCCAATGAGGAGCGAGCTTCGCTGAGACTGTCGGGAAAAGCAAGCGGCCTATATAAGCGCCTGCGGGACGTACTCTCGCACTGGGGTCGCCGTGAGGGTTCGGCGTGGGAGGTTACTTTAGAGGGCGGCACCTTAGGGACGATGGCGGAGGGTGATAATCGCAGCACCAACCTGCTGGTGAGTACCGGCGACCCGGCGCGGGGGAACTGAGCCGGAACTTCAGATGGCGGCGTACCTAGAAGGGCGACCATAATGGCCTTTCTCGTGGCGGGCCGGACTCCAGGCTCGGGCGATACCACCCTGCCCCTGGGGCTTCGTGGGTGGATTCTGGGTGGCGGTCACAATTAGCGCCTACCTGGAGAAGGTGCGAGATGAGCCTCCGAGAAGGGAGAGGTGTGGGGAGGAGACCGGCGGGACTGCAGGCCGGGCGGTCATGGGGTTCCCTCCTGGGATCCACAGGAATGCGCCCATTTCCACTTCTCCCCTTAGTTGTGGCCGAGGTGAGGGGTTCCCGAAGGCCGCTGCCGATTTCCTGGTGAAGCTGCGAGGTCACTCTCGAGAACTGGGTCCAGCTGGAGGGACGGTGGGATGTCTGGACTTCGGAAGTCCAGAAGTCGTAGGACAACTTAGATCACTTAGATCAAGCAGGGAGCCGAAGGAGCTACACTGGGGTCGTGTTTCAGACGAACGAATGGAATACACCCCAAATTTCACCGCCAAATTAGGCCCAAAAGAGAGAAATCTCTGCGCCCCACCGTATGGTACTGACAGTGGAACTAAGAAATTTACATTTCCGGTTTTTCAAAAAGCCCAGGTGCAGACGAATGAAAGGGACTTTGCCAGGCTGTTTCGTTGTGCATGATGTTCACTTGCACTGTTGTTTAGAAATGCATGACCTGCTCCCTTACACACACACACAACCCACTCCACCCACTTCTCTATGGTTAGCCCCCAGAGGGCTACCTTTCCAGAGGATTGAGGCCCAAGCTCACACTGCTGTAGAAATGACAGGTCCCAGCTACCGCTAGGATCCCCACACTCAGCTACTCTTTGCAGCTGAGCAAGATAACTTTTAAGTAGTAGCAGGGCCTTCGGCTTGCCTGTTAATTTCTGTATCTCAGTAACAACTCCAGTCTTTTATGGTGGTTTGAAGGGTGAGCATTTGAAAGACCTAGATTAATCCTTCTTGTTTACCTGGAACACAGACCTCCTTAGTGTGGGCACAGGTAGCCTCATTGTTAAGATTAATCAACCTTGTTCCCTGTCCTTTGAATGACAATTTATAGAGAGATACCTGAGCATTTTGTTCCAATTTGTTTTCCCTTTACCAAAATCAATTGATGGATTTTTGCCAACCAGACTTATCCTGTTGTTGTTGTTAAGTGCCATCAAGTTGATTCTGACTCATAGCGACCCTGTATAGGGTTACTGGGAAGCTCATATTATATTGTTGTTAATACCATGGAGCAGGTTCCCACTCATAGCGATCCTGTACAGGATTTCCGAGGCTGTAAATCTTTACTGGAGCAGAACGCCTCATCTTTTTCCCACGGATCTGCTGGTAGTTTCGAACTGCTGACCTTGAAGTTGGCAGCCCCATTCAACCACTATGCTACCAGAGCTCTTTATATTTTATTAGAGGTGTGCTTTTAGCTACATAGTATGATGTGCAGAGATTGGATGTCTAATCAAAATGTCCCAGTAAACTGCAATGAGCAGATGCATTGAACTGAAAATGTTACAATTTGGTGAGAGTGGTTTTCCTTCATAGTGCAATGATGCCAACCTCTAAGTGATTCCATTATCCAAAAAGCTATTTTAGAAATTGAATGCTTTCCTGATGGATGTTAAAGCCAGGGTTTAAATCAACAAGATGACAGCTGAATTCTGAGTACCTGAAAGGAGTGAACTTTTAGTGATGTTGTTGTTAAAGTGCCGACGAATCGATTCCTACCTATAGCGACCCTGTACAAGGTTTCCAAGACTGTAAATCTTGACGGGAGTAGAAAGCTTCATCTTCCCCCAACGAAACGGCTGGTAGTTTTGAACAGCTGACCTTAAGGTTCGCAGCCCGACTCATAACCACTATGCTACCAGAGCTCCTTACTTTTAGTGATGAGGTGTATAAATACTCTGGGTGCCGTCACTTAGTGTAACAGAGGAGGCTGGGAAAGTTACTGACCATTCTGAACTCACTCAGTTGTAGGCAGAGTGTTTACATCTTGTATGTAAAGCAGCCCAGTGATTGGACTTGGAAGGCGACTGTGAAGTGATGGGCTTTCCCCCATTGATTTCCTTCTGTGGGGTTTTCAGAAATGAACTGTAAGGTGGCGATTTTGCATATTTAATACTTCAAAAGAATCAGACCTAACATTGCGATTGGTAAAGTGATGGCTTTACATATTGATCATCTCTAGGCTGCAGAGACAGCAAGTCTCGAAGAACAACTGCAAGGATGGGGAGAGGTGATGCTGATGGCCGACAAGGTCCTCCGATGGCAAAGAGCCTGGTTTCCACCTGCAATCATGGGCGTGGTTTCTTTGGTATTTCTGTAAGTGCAAGTGCGCTATTACATTACTGTGGTTTGTGCTTGTCCTGAATTAGGGCTCAGGTAAAGAATGCACAGCCTCCCTTGAAGAAAGAACCTTGAATCACTTGTAATGTATAATCTGTAAAGAATGCCTTTTCTTAGAGCAGTTTGCCTAGTTTTCAGAATTTGTAGGAGTTACATAAACACCTAGGGCAGTTAAGTAAATCAGTGCCTCCCGGATTTTATGGCCTCAAGACCCTTTATAGATACACTTCAGCACTGATGAGGAACTAGAGAGCTTTTGTCTATTGTTATTTATTATAATTAAAATGAAAACAAATTTTGAAACATGGAAACACACACTCCATTAGCTATTGTAGTGATGATATCTTGCCTTGAAACTTCTGGAAAACTCCATTTGTGGGAGAGTTGAATGAAAAGGACCAACAACCTCTTTGAGAACAAGTGGACTAAGTGAATAGTTAAAATCATCAGCTTTGAATTAAGTGATTGTATTTTTAATCTCTGTGTTTTTTTGTTTTTTCTTTATTTTAAACAGGACGATCTACTATCTAGATCCATCTGTTCTGTCCGGTGTTTCCTGTTTCGTTATGTTTTTGTGCTTGGCTGACTACCTTGTTCCCATCCTAGCACCTAGAATCTTTGGCTCCAATAAATGGTAGGTAGACTCACGCTTTGGAATCCCTGAGAAATGGCTACAGTTAGTACAAACAGTCATTGAATTACCAGACACATAGGAGTTAGATTCTTCGTTTTTCTGTGAAAATTTTCCTAGCTGGTTCATATGTAAACAACTTCTAGTTCTTCTATGGAAATTAGTGTCTTGAGGGTTACCATTTCTTTTGACTTGTAAGATTGAGCTAGCGTTTAAGGTGGGGAAATTGAGACAGCGACAGGCAGGTAGTCAAATGCACAGCAGGTACTTCAGAATAAGTTCTATGAAGTACTGGTTTCATTTTATACCATTCTTTGAATTTATTCCTTAGAAGATCCTAAGACCTAGTTAAGTGGCTAATGACCATATTAAAATGTTTTAACTTACCTCTGGAAGGTAGTATTTCCCACCTTTGATCCAAAAATAAGCAAGTCTCTTCTTTGCTTATTTTAATTTGATTACTCTACTTAAACCTTTTGTTTTTTGCTTCTCAGATGACAGCAGTTTTTTAAAAATGTGTTGTGAAAATCAGAATATTAAGTATGAACTTTTGGGTTTTGGGAGAATAAATTCATGTATTTTGGAGGTGTTTGCTCAAATTAATAGGGTTAACTAAGCTTGTTTGTTTTAAAATGTTTTCCCCAAAGCAGACTAGATTAGTGTTAAGAATTATCCTTTGAATTGTTTTTCACTTGCAGTAATGAATTATTCAGCTGTTGGGGGCAGTTAATGAGTATGCATTGTAACACATTTAACTAGCATAGGGAGTCTGACTCTGGCCTTGCCTTTATCAGCTTGATGGCAGGCTTAGCTGTTAAATGTGTAACTCTGGGAAGAAAGTATTCAGAAGTAAATGCTAGCTAACGTCAGGGTAATCAGTATGTGGCTCATTACTGATAGAGTGAATTTGAGTTTTTGATCTTTGAGGGAAGAAAGAACACTGCTGCATTGCTACAATCTAACCTTGACCATGGGCAACAGAATGTCTGTTTACAAGAAGTTCCCAGGGCTCTGCCGGATCCTCCTCCTGAGTCTGTCATTGTAGTTGTTTGTGCAGAGATGGGGACTGGAGGAGAGGAAGCCCCACAGCTCTCCGGGTAGGCATACTGAGTCCTACAGGGATACCTGGGAGAACTCCAATGCAACGGCTGTGCCTTTGAGGCTTGCAAGCTCTGTGTAGTCACTGCTTTTCTGTACTGTTTAGTGAAAGGACTTCAGGTGTGGCACAGTAGGATAAGCACCGGACTGCTAGCCCCAAGGTTGGTGGTTCAAACCCACCAGTTGTTCCTCGAAACCCTAGTAAGGGTCACTACAAGTCGGAACCAATTTGACAGCACTTAACAATAGTTAATAGAAAATAGTTAGACTTTTTCTCCTCTGACAGGTTCATGCTTCCACAGGTTTCACTGTCATGGCCATTATACCTGTGATCCAAAGATAGGACAGGCAGGTTTTCGGTTTTTGTTGTTTTGTTTTGATCAGAGCCAAAAAACCAGGGCAGCTGTGATGTGATTAGACCCTCCTTAGGCCATCTGCTGGTTAGGTTGCAACTACACTTTCCCTCCCCAGGACTACAGTGATGAAGGATTTAGACCGGAACTCTTTTATTGCTGCTGCTGCTGCTGCAGGTTGTCTGCTTTCTCACAGTTTGTATCTTATGGACGAATACTCAGACAACTATTGGATCAAGACTTCACACGCGTCTCTGAAGAGTGGGGCCCTAATGGGCTTGGGGCTCCAGGGGTCATTTGGATCTAAAAAATCATAAAGGAATAGAGAAACTAATTTATCTTAATTTCTGGAGGGCCCAAAGTAGTCACAGTGTGGTGCAGTAGGATGAGCATTGGACTGCTAACAAAGTTGGTGGTTCAAAACCACCAGCTGCTCCTTGGAAACTTTACAGGGTCGCTAGGAGTTGGAACCGACACAGTAGCACACAGCAACAAAGTAGTCATGAGACGTTTGTGGCTCATTACCCAGGTGTGGTTACAAAGCAAGAGATTACCATTAGTATATGAAAAATATCACACACAAGACACCTTTATGTAAAACAAATATGCCTGTGCTAAAAAAACGTCTCAGTGGTATAAGAACCTTTCACCCGAGTGAGGCAATGTGAGCCATTGCTACTTGTTACTTAGACCGTCTCATTTAGGAGGATGGTGTTTTATGTTCTGGAGACCTGGGTGACTGAAGGGAAAATTGTTTTTCTAGGACCACTGAGCAACAGCAAAGATTCCATGAAATTTGCAGCAATCTCGTGAAGACTCGCCGCAGAACTGTGGGCTGGTGGAAACGCCTCTTTACACTGAAGGAAGAAAAGCCTAAAATGGTACTTGTTTTTCTCTGACTTTAATGAAAGCAGAAGTTTAGGATTGAGTCCATTTTGCTTCATCATAGCATCACACAGGTTAAAGTTATCATGATCCGTGGATCCTCTCTGCTTTGACTCATAAATCCTTTCCTTCTATATTAGTTAGATTGGATCACTGGAAATGAAAAATGACATTTTGTACTTTATTTTAGTAGAACAAAATTTTTCTTATTTACTGAAAGAAAATTAAAAGATGTCTATGTAGAAAGCATCTGCTTTGTTGCCGCTTCACTTGTGGCTACTTTGTGACATTATCAATGTAAAAGTAGCTGTATTGACGTGGGAATTGGTCATTCTGGGAGGGAACATTAAGTTCTTTGAGTTACATGTAAAGGAGTTTTGTGGCTGCAAGGCTGGTGGTTCAAATTCACTACCCTATCCTCGGAAACCCTACACAGGGTCGATTTGAGTTGGAACTGATTCAATGGCACTTAACAACAATTGTTGTTGTTGTTATGTGCCATGGAATTGGTCCTGATTCATAGTGACCCTGCACAGAGTTCCTGAGGCTGTAAATCTTTATAGGAGCAGAAAGCCTCATCTTTCTCCTGCGGAGCAGCTGGTAGTTTCAAACTGCTGACCCTGAGGTTAGCAGCCCGATTCTTAACCACTATGCTACCAGAGCTCTTTTAACAACCATAGGTATTAAGTATTTTTAAATAATGGTGGTATTATTTTTGACCCTTGAAATGGACTCCTAAAATCATGGCTGTGCTTCTCAGTTGGCTTCTTAGAGCTGATCCGTTTCTTCCTTCTGTTGTTAGTACTTCATGACCATGATCCTTTCTCTTGCTGCGGTTGCCTGGGTGGGACAGCAAGTCCACAACCTTTTTCTCACCTACCTGATTGGTAAGTCTCAGAAAGAGCTAACAACCACATTGTGGCCAGTTAAATCTGACTTGATAAACAATTATGTGTGAATGCTTACCAAGTTTAAAGCACTGATCAGGGCAGGGATCTGTGGTAGTGAAGAAAGATGTTTTCAGGAAGCTCATAGTCCTAGAGGAAGTTAGAGCAGCACATAAACAACCAGAGCAGAAGAGGTCAAAGCAAGCAGCTTGCATCATGGGAGGGGAGGGGTCTGCGAGCTTGTACTGGGGATAAATACAGGATTTCCTATCACTTCGCCCATTCCTCCAGAAATTAATTCCTCTAATGTGAAGATTGGAGGGGCATGAGAACAGTTGTTTCTAGGGATAAATGTTAGTGGTAGGAGTATTGGGTTTCCTGACACTTCCATCCATTAAGCATTTAAAAACCAGGAATATCTAGGTAACTGCCTTCTATAAAATGCCATAACCTTTAGGAAAATCATTGCTGGCTCCTTAATTTTATTTGTTTATTTGTTCAAGTAACTTTCGCACTGTTGCTTCCTGGACTAAACCAACATGGAATCATTTCTAAGTACATTGGAATGGCCAAGAGGGAAATTAACAAGCTTCTCAAACACAAAGAAAAGAAGAATGAGTAATGCATCTGCTTTCTTCAGTGTGGTTATTGGAGTATACATTGTCCCTGGGAACAGTTGCTACTATGCTGTCTATACGAAAATGTTACACAAGTAGCTCTTTGCTCTCCCTCACTCTGCCCCTAGTTACTAGAAACTCAAGACTTGCCAAGTAAAGCTTTGTGTGTGCCTAGTGTTGTACTGTCGAGTGTTGCTGGCTACAGTCTCAGCAGTTGTCCTCATATGGACAACTCATTAAGGGTAGTGACTTGTTGGTTTTCCTCCCCCACAGTTTATTGTATTATTTTCAGGCAATTTCATTTAAAATGAGATAATAGTGAACTTTATCCTTTACTACCTTTAGTTACCAGTGACTCCTGAAAATTGTTCGAGTTAATCTTTGCTTGCGGGAGTCGTGGTCTGGGGCTACGGGAAGTTGGTCCTGCTTCCTGTTTCCACAGGCTGCTTACCAGGAACTGGCTGGCCCGAACATGGAGACCACTATCACCACTGCTGATGAATAGGCCAATCCAGACTCACTCCTCATTCTGTGCCTTTAGGGTGGAAGAGGAGTCCCCCATAGCATCAAAGGAAATGAATGCCATGCCCCTAGTATTTGCTGGTTTCTCCCTTAAGCCAAACTTGTAATTTGTAGGCAACATTGATGTCTTCTAAGTGGGGGCTCTTGACGGGCAGAGAGCTTTGGTCCCCACCCACTTAGGCTTAGAGTAAGTCCTTAGAGCCTTTTCAATAGCAGACAAAAGATGGAGGGCTTTTAACAGTTTTAATTGTAGTAGAATTTCCAGCTGACTGAAACTAAAGTGCATAAAATGTTAAAGCCCGTGTGTATGACCTTCACTGCAGGGACAAAAGTCTTAGGTTAGTCAGGATTCATTTCTGTAGAAGGTAGGTTATCTTCCTAATCTCTTAAAACCAGAAGTCTTTAAAAGTACGCCTCAAGCTTCTCGTCTTGTGGTCATGCTGGCTCCTTCAATGCCCACAGGTTTGGACCAGGTGTCTGACCATTTCCCTCCATCTTTCTCTGCAGCAGGCAAGGGCTGTGGTAAGAACTGACTGTGAAAATGATTGTTAGCTTCTGGCCTGCAGAGATTTCCTAGCTCCTGGGAAAGCTGCTTAGAATCAGTCTGTCCTTTTCAGGAACTAGAAATTGAGAGTAGTTAAAATCTGTAGGAGTGATCCTCTGAGGGCCAACACTGTTGGGACATATTTGGGAACAATTAAACTCTGAACTAGATGTCATAGAGTTATGTGAATTTATTGCACTGATACTGTAAAACTTGGACCTTGTGGTATACCTGCCCCTAAATAAATACGCCCCCCTCTCTGTACTACTGTAGACAGTAGTGCCCATGTAGCATGTGGTTTTTTTTTTTTAATGTTTCATATGAAAATGACCTTCATTTTATGTGTTTCCTCATTGTATATAAAGCCTGTTATCTTACCTGGGTATTTTTGTGTGTGTGTTCTACTGATGTTCTACTGATTAACTACTTTTACACTTTTAATTCTGTATTATTTCTTCTACTTTGTTTTGTGTAAAAAGAAAAATTAAAAATGCAAAAAGCTGGAATCTCTCTTGGCCTCCCACTTTCTGTATGTTGTTAAGTGCCATGGAGTTGGTTGCCACCCATAGCGACCCTACATAAGGTTTCTGAGGAGCGGCTGGTGAGCTTGAACCATCGACCTTACAGTTCAAATGACTATGCAGTCCAGTGCATTAACCCACAGTGCCACACCAGGCCTCCTAGTTTAGCTAATAAAGCATGGTGATGTCAGGTGATGCTGAGCAACCCCGTCTATAACAGAACAAGCACTCCCGGCCTCAAAGTCGCTGCTAGGGTGAGCCCACTGCTGCTGCCGCTCTGTCAATCCATCGCATTAAGAATCGTACTTTTTTGGCTGGCCATTTACTTTTCAAGTATGATGTCATTGTCTAGAGACTGTCCCCTCCCATTACCATGAACAAAAGGACATGAAACAAACTCTTACCATCCTCACTTCTACAGAACATTCTGGCTGTACTTGTTCTTCTGAGACACCTGTCCAGGGTCTATTTAATATTCCTCAGCACCATAATTCACTGGCAGCATTTTGCAGTCTTAATTATTCATTGTCCAGCTTTCCCCACGCATATGAGGTGACTCAAGACACCGTAAATTGGGAAGGCATACCTTAGTCCTCAAAGTAACATCTGTGCTTTTTTAACACTTGAAAGAGGTCTTTAGTCCAATGTAGTATGTTACCTGATTTCTTTTTTAAGGCCAGAGTCAGTTTCACTGGGGACAAACCACTGAGTTGGCCCCCAGCAGTAGACCCCGCTGCCCTTTGCCCAGCTCCCGCAGCATCTATCGGCCCCAGTTGTAGAAAAACATTTTCTGGATGGGAAATCCATTTGCAGCAAAATGAAACAAGACCCATATTTCACACCAAAATGACCTCGACGTGGATTAAAGACCTAAATGTAAAACCTTGTACCATCTGTCCTGACTTAGTGACCCTGTGCACAACAGAACGAAACACTGCCCAGTCCTGCACCATTCTCACAATCATTGCTACACTTGAGCCCATTGCTGCTGCCACTGTGCCAATCCAGCTCGTTGGGGGGCTTCCTCTTTCTCTGACCCTCCACTTTACCAAACATGCTATATCCTTCCCCAGTGATTGATCCCTTCCAACAACATGTTCAAAATATGAGAGATTAAGTGTGGTCATCCAAGGAGTTTTCTGGCTGTACTTCTACACAGATCTGTTTGTTCATTTGGCAGTCCATGGTACTGTCAGTATTCTCCAACACCTTAACTCAAATGTGTCAATTCTTTATGGTCTTCCTTATTCACTGTCCAGCTTTCACATGCATATGAGGTTATTGAAAATACCATGGCTTGGGTTAGGCGCACCTTAGTCCTCAAGCTGACATCTTTGCTCTTCAACACTTTAAAAAGGTCTTGTGCAGCAGATTTGCCTAATGCAATATGTAGTTTGATTTCTTGACTGCTGCTTCCATAAAGTATAAAACCTAGAATTAGACAAATCATTCATGAAAAAATACAGACAAACTTAGGAGCTCTGATACATGGCATACGTACATTTATTAAACATAAAACAGCAGAAGACCAAAGAGATGATTCAAACCTCCTAAAAATTAAACACTTGTGTACATCAAAGGATTTCACCAAAAGTATAAAACAAGAACCCAGATTGGTGGGGAAATATCAGACAAAAGACTACTCTCCAAAATTCATAGAACTCTTCAACACCTCAACAAGAAGAATCCAGTTTAAAAATGGGCAGAGGATATGAGCAGATACTTCACTGAAGAAGACATTTCAGGCAGCCAACACACATGAAGAAATTCTCCCAGTCGTTAGCCATTAACGATGCCAATGAAAACCTTGTCAAGTGTCATCAAACCAGTTCTGACACATAGCAAACCTGTATAGGGTTTCTGAGGAGCGGTTAGTGAGCTTGAACTGCTGACCTTGCGGTCCAGCGCATTAACCCACAGTGCTACACCAGAAGTCCACATGAAAGAAGTTAGTTGTTAGTGCTGTGGAGTTGGTTCCAAATTTCCAACTCAAAGTGAACCTATATAGGTTTTCCGAGGCTGTAAATCTTTATGGGAAAAGAAAGCTTCATCTTTCTCTTGTAGAACTGCTGGTGAGCTCAAACAGCCAACCTTGTGGTTCACAGTCCAGTGTTTATCCTCAGAGCCATCACGTTCCCTAAAGAAGCTGGTTTGTTGTTGTTAAGTGTCATAGAGTCAGTTCCGACCCATAGCAACTCTGTATAGCGTTTTCAAGGAGTGGCTGGTGAGTTTGAACCACCAACCTTGCAGTTCAAACCTACCTTGCAGTCCAGCGCATTAGTCCACAACACCACACCCGGAAGTCTTTAATTTCTTTATCACTGGCTTTTATGGTTGCTGCTCAAATTTGAATAATCCCCCTTGTGGGGGATTGATATTATCCTATCACTGACTATGTTGTATGTCAGGATAGATCTTGAAATGCTCTTTATGATGATGAACGTGACACCATCCCTGTAATATCTCTCATTCTCAGGTTAATATTATCCTATCAGTGACAGTGTTGTATGTCAGGATAGATCTTGAAATGCTCTTTATGATGATGAACATGACACCATCCCTGTAAAATTTCTCATTCCCAGGAGAGTAGATCATATGATTGTCCAACTGAAAATGGTCAATACCAATCTATTTCAGCTCACTAATGGCCTAGGATATCCATCTTCAAGTGCTCATTTTCATTTTTGACAACTTTTGATCTTCCTAGATTCATACTTCTATGCTTCGATTATTCATGGGTGTTTACAGCTGTTTGTTCTCATTTTGAATCATGCCACACCAGTAAATGAAGCGCCATCCACGTCATTAAGGTTGACGCCACTTTGAGGGGCCATCTCTTCCCCACTTTGATTTTGAGTGTCTTCCTACCTGAGGGGCTCATCTGGTATTATATCAGACATGTCCTGCTGCTATTCATAAGGTCTTTACTGGCTAGTTGTTTAGAAGTAAACTGGTCCTTTTCTCCAGTCTCAGTCTGGAAGCTCTGCTGAAACCTGTCTGCCATGAGTGACCCTCCTGGTATTGAAATACCAGTGGCAAAGCATCCGGTATCACAGCAACATGCAAGCCACCACAGTACAACACACTGACAGAGCAGCAGTGGAATATAGTGTGTGTATGATTGCATTCATCTTCCAGTTAATGAATTACTCAGGATGTTTACTCTGTGACTATAAGGGACTCTTACAGAGTCCTGGTGTGGCTCTGCAGGATAAGCATAGGATTTAGCAAGATGGGTGGTTTATACCCATCAGTTGCTCCTTGGAAACCCTATACAGGATTGCTATGAGTTGGAACTGACTCTATGGCACTTAACAACAACATCAAGGTACTTTAAGAACTATGAAATAAAAGATTTAAATTCTTTTCATTTAGCAAATTTCCGGGTGCCATGCTAGATGGAAAGGAACTCTGGTAGAGTAGTGGTTACAAACTGGGCTGCTAACCTCAAGGTCAGCAGTTTAAAACTATTAGCTGTTCTGCAGGAGAAAGATGAGACTTTCTGCTCCTGTAACGATATATAGCCTCAGAAACCTTGTACACAGGGTCGCTGTGAGTTGGAACCGACTCCACAGCACATAACCACCATCATCACCACCACCACCATGCTAGAAGGAAGGAGCAACACTGATGAGAGAAAATCCACCACCCGCGTGTCAGTTCTGACTCACAGCGACCCTATAGGAGAACTGCTTGTGAGGGTCTCCCAGGTGTCATCTACAGGAGCAGACAGTCTCATCTTTCTCCCATGGAGCAGCCAGAACCTTTCAGTTAGCTGCCAAGTGCTTCAGCACTGAGCCATTAGTGTCCCTCCAATGAGTAAGATAGGACCAAAGATGTTGGGTCCGAGGACAGGGTCCTGAGCAGCCTCACGGAGCCTACAGGCTCCTCTGGCTCCAGAGTTGGCCCACTTGAGCTTGGCAAATCGGAGAGGCTCAAAGGGTGACCTTTATTTACCCTGAAAACACTTTTTCAAATTAGGGCCCAAATTGTATGTTTCCTCTTTGGGCCTCTCCGTACTGTTTAGTTGGAGTCCTGGTGCTAATACGCTGGACTGCAAAATCATTTGCACTGCAAGTTTGGTGGTTCAAGCTCACCAGCTGCTCCTCGGAAACCCTATACAGGATCATCATGGGTGGGAACCAACTTGAAGGCACTTAACAACAACCACATAATGGTTAGTGGGTCCTGGAAACAGATTATATATCAAATCCTGAGCCCCCTACTCCAAGCTCAAGATCCCTTCTTGGAGCCTCCTGGGGTTTTAGGAGGGTCCACAAAAGGAAAGTCTCTACCCAAGGTCACCACAGGCCTCCTCAGGGTGGTCACCTGATCCTCTGAAATGCTGATCTTCCACTTGGCAATTGTGCTCACCTGACTGGCTTCCTGCCCAGACCTGCATGGTTCCTCCAAAGGCGCACTCACTCCTTTTACAAAGTAAAGTATAACCAGGGAATTCTATATCCCTGAGACATTTAAATCCGGAGCTTTGCTTCCACAAGGTGTACCTGTGATTTGAGAAGCAGTGGGGGAAGGTGGGATGGGCTGATTAGCCAATAACTAATAACTAAGGGTGATTGAGTGCTGACAGCTAGGTTTGTGCTAATCTCTTGGAGCATTTCACTTACCCCTCCCCCGCCCCCAGCAAATGTTTAAGTACTTGGTAATGTCTCCATTTGACAGATGGGGAAACATTTGTCCATTCATTTACTCATCAAATATGTATTGAGAGCCTTCTATGTTCCAGATAGTTTTTTAAGACTCTGCAGCTACAGCAGTGAACACCACAAACACCACAGGCTGATTGTCTGCTAGTTTGAAACTGAATGGTTCAGAGCTAGGAGAGAGATGATGAAGACATGGCCAAGATTTCGGGAGGGAAGTGCCATGGAAAATACACTAGAGCAGGGAGGGGTGGCTGAAGAAAGCCAGGGAACCAGCCATGTGAAAGAAAGTTGAAGTCAGGGAACACTAAAGACCCGGAAGACAGGCAGCACATGTTTGGAGTGTCAGAGACACAGCATGCTGCAAGACAAGAGTGAGGGTGAGGTCTGGTGTAGGTGTGTGCAGGGAGACAGGTGAGCACATCAGGATGGAACCTGTACACTTTAACAACAATAATAATAAAAGCTGTTGTTCCAAATGTGTTGTTGTTGTTGTCAGGTGCCATTGAGTCAGTACCGACTCATAGCAACCCTATGCACAACAGAACAAAACACTGCCCAATTCTGGGCCAACCTCACAATGGTTGCTACGCTTGAGCCCATTGATGCTGCTATATTGACAATCCATCTCGTTGGAGGTCTTCCTCTTTTTTTCTGACCCTACACCTTACCAAACATGATATCCTTCTGCAGTGACTGGTCCTTCCTGACAATATGTCCGAAGTATGAGAGATGAAGTTTGGCCATCCTGGCCTCCAAGGAGCACTCTGGCTGCACTTCTTCCAACATGGATCTATTGGTTCTTTTGGCAGCCCATGGCACTTTCAATATTCTCCGCCAACACCATAACTCAAAAGCATCAACTCTTCTACGGTCTTCCTTATTCACTGTCCAACTTTCCATGCATACGAGGTTACTGAAAATACCATGGCTTTGGTCAGGAGCACCTTAGTCCTCAAGCTGACATCTTTGCTCTTCAACACTTTAAAAAGGGCTTACGCAGCAGATTTGCCTAATGCAATACGTTGTTTGATTTCTTTACTGCTGTTTCCCTGAGTGTTAATAGTTGATCCAAAAAGAATGAAGTCCTTGACAACTTCAATCTTTTCTCCGTTGAAAATAATGCTGTTTATTGGTCCAGTGGTGAGGATTTTTGTTTTCTTTACATTGAGATGTAATCCATACCGAAGGCTGTGTTCTTTGATCTTCATCAGTAAATGTTTTAAGTCCTCTTCACTTTCAGCGAGCTAGGTTGTATCGTCTGTATATCGCAGGTTGTTAATGAGTCTTGCTCCAATCCTGATGCCATGCACGTTTTTCCTCATATAACCCAGCTTCTCTGATTATTTGCTCAGCATACGGGTTGAATAAGTATGGTGAAAGAACACAACCTTGTTGCACACCTTCTTTAATTTTAAACCATTCAGTGTTGAGAATAAACACAGCAACAAAACCCCCACACTCAGCAGTTTCTTCATGTACAGTGAAACTGATCACATTCTTTGAGTTGGGCAACCCTTTTGCCCTCCTTTTCTGAGCTCTCCCTCCCAACAGCCATGTAATCTTTTGTAAGGAATCTAGACTTTATGCTGTGGTGGGGAACCCCAGTAGGGCACTTCATCTGACTTCTATTTTTTTAAAAAAGCTTATTCTGCCACTGTTGTAAAAAGCTAAGACAAGGTTTTCTTGATAAAATAAATATTTATTCTATGGTGGTTATCAGGGGTGGGAGGGAAAGGAAAATTATTCACAGGCTAAAGGGTTGTTGTTGTTTAGTGCCATCAAGTTGATTCCAACCCATAGCGACCCTGTGTAGAGTTTCCAAGGAGCAGCTGGTGAGCTTGAACTGGTGAGCTTGAACCACCAACATCAACATCACAGTTCAAACAACTTTGCAGCCTGATGCATTTGCCCACAGCACCACATCAGACACAAGTTACTTTGGGAGACAAGAGGGAGGTGGTAGAGGAAAGGTGAAGGTAGCAGGAGGCAGGGGGGAGTGCAAGAATGTAAGTGACCAGAGATGAATACTGTTGTTAACTGAGGTACATGGAGGGGATTGCAATGGTGCAAAGTATCTGATGTGTTGAATAGAAAACTGACCATCTGATCTGTAAACCTTCACTCAAGTCACAATAAAAAGTTAAAAGATTAAAGAAATGAACAAAAGGTCACGCTGGTTGCTATGTGAACAAGAACTAGGGCAGCAGCAAACCCAAACCAGACCTGTGGCTTCTAACTCAGTGACCCACAGGACAGAGTAGAACTGCTTCTAGGGTTTCTGAAAGCAGACTGCAACATCTTCCTCCCATGGAAATGTCCGTGACCTTTCCATTAGCAGCCCAGCACTTAATCCATCGTGCCCCTGGCATCTGTCTTAGATAAAGGGGTGACTGCAGCTATTTCAGATGTTAGGAAATTGTCTCAGATCACTGGTCTCTAAAGAGGGTGGAGCCAGAATTAACTCCTGCCAGATGATCTGTCCCAGGGCCTCATGCCAGGCTCTTTCTACAGCCAAAATAGGAGGGTAATTCAAAAAGTCTTGCTACTAGGCTCCAGTTTAGATATGCTTGGGTCAATTCCAAACAAAACCTGTTTAAACAAGTCTCTGTCATCAGTGGATGGCTGCAGACAAGCTCTCTCAGTTACTTGTTTGTTAGGGTGTCTTTAAAAAATGTCCAATGAAAACAGATCCTTCTAAAAGGACCAGCTGGGTCACTTCAATTTAAGGCGGAGAGGTCAGCTCAAACGGTTATGGTGACTGGTTTTGGGGACTACATTTTGATAGAGTTTCTTGAAGGACACAGGACCATCATGGGCATTTATTAGGATGAAATTTTAAGAAGTTAGAAAACTTAATTGGTGAGAAAAAGGTCAGGAAAGCTGCACCAAGGAATGTTTTCCCATCAAGAATGCACCTAGTCATTCTTCAAGGGTAGCAAGGCTGTCCTAGGAGAATTTCACCAGGAAACCTCTTCTGATCCTTCCTACACCCTTCCTGTTTTATTCCCCCAATTCAAAGAACATTCCAAAGGAACAAAATTTTGAGTCCCTCAGGTTACTCAAACTGCTGTTTTGATACCGTGTAAATTGAAGAACACAGAACTCTTTGGTGAAGACTTACAGTTGTTAAATGCCAACAAGTCGGTTTGAACTCTTAGAGACCCTGTCTGTATAGGATCTAAGGAGCAGCTGGTAGGTAGGTTCGTACCACCAGTCAGCAGTTCAGTGCTTATCCTATAGCACCATACCAACTTAGAAAGATGGAAACACTGCCTTCAGAATTGTATAGACTTAGATGGAGGATGTGTTGCAAAACAAAGTTTTCACATTTTAATTTCTTGTTTAATAAAGAATTTTATGTTGTGACCAGAAGAACTAGATGATGCCCAGCTACCACTACCAACTGTTCTAAAAAGGATTACATTAGAAATGAGCAATGTAGAACAAAACCATAAAAAGATCAGACGTACTGGTAGGAGAGAAACCAGTGCAAACCATGATGGACCTTAGTCACCCTTCAAGTCCAGAAACTCACCCTCATGACTCAACTTGAGTCAATCAACAGGCAGCTCTGCAGGGTGGTATGCACTTTCAAATCATCTAACATTTGAGTTCAAAAGAGCAGCCTTTACCAAAGGACAAAATCCATAAGGCAGGAAGGGAATGATAGGAAAGGTGGAGTACTGAAAGTGCCATAGGCTGCCAGAAGTGGAAGAAGTGCAGCCAGAGGGCTCCTTGGAGGCCAGGATGGCCAAACTTTGTCTCTCATACTTCGGACATGTTGTCAGGAGGGACCAGTCGCTGGAGAAGGATAACATGTTTGGTAAGGTGGAGGGTCTGAGATAAAGAGGAAGAACCCCAGAGAGATGGATTGTCAATATGGCAGCATCAGTGGGCTGAAGCGTGGAAACAATTGTGAGGTTAGCCCAGGACCAGGCAGTGGTGAGTTCTGTTGTGGTATGAGTTTGTACCGACTGGAGCTGTGGGTTAATGCGCCAGACTGCAAGGCGCATTGAACTGCAAGGTCTGCGGCTCAAGCTCACCAGCCGCTCCTCGAAAACCCTGTACAAGGTCTCTGTGGGTCCGAACTGACTCAAAAGCACTTAACAACACCACCACCAACAACCGCTAATGTGGTTCCGTCCCTTCACAGAGCCGTCCCATTTTTATTTAAATAACCACGCGTTGAAGATCTCGCGATAGCCTGCCCGCTTCCCATAACCCCGTGTGTTCGCTCCTTCCTTCCTCTTTCCGCCATTTTTCTCTGCCGGTGAGTAGCTACCTCTGAGCGTTCCAACACCATCCGCTGGCAATCGGCGCCATCCTGCTGTCTGAGGCTCCGTTTCGTTGCTCTGCGACAACTCTGGGACCTCCCTGGGTCGGGGATCCTGACCTCGAGCGGCCCTGTGTAGCCCAAGGGAGGCCCTGGCGCGCCATGTCCGGCCCCCTATGCAGCCGGGACGGCGGTGCTCAGGCCGCAGCGCTAGCGGGAACCGAAGTTTCCCACCTCCCGGAGCGGCGTGTGCAGACCTTGAGCTCCACTATGCGGCTGATGTTATCCTCGCCTCCGGGTGTTGGGACGCATTGGGGACGGTGGTCGCGGTGTGGGAACGGTGGTCCGCACTCTGGGAACGCGGCCTTCTACCTGTGTCCTGAGTTGGTGGGAACTAGCGCGAATCCTGTGGCAGCTTCTGAGCTTCAGGAAGCCGCAGGGTCCCCCGTGTCGGGGCGGGAAGCACGGTTTGGCCCCATGCTTAAGAGCTCTGTGGTTTTCATTGGGACGTGAAATATTTTAATGTTTGTCAGTGGGTGGTACGCTTTCTGGTAGACGTTTTAGATGGTTGTGTGCCAGTGTTAAAAGGTAGAATTTTGGGGAAACGCATCTGGGACAAGGCTGAAAGTGAGTCCGTTTTAGACTTATATATGGAGCCCTAGTGGCGCTGTAGGTAAGCCCTGGACTACGGACCACCAGCCTCCCTGCAGGCGAAAGATGAGGCTTTCTGCTCTGGTAAAGATTTGCCGCCTCGGAAACCCTGTAAGTCGGAACCGACTCTACGGCACTAACAATAACAGTACAGATGCTACAGGATTTCAGAAGTTTGGGAAATACTGCCCGTGTTACCAGTGCCCATTTTGAATAATTGACCAGCCATTCCTTGTATATGGTTTTGGTAGGTGTCAATTTCTGCTAATTCTAAGTTTCTTGGGGGATTTTGTTTTAATTTTTTTCCCCCCAGTGTACTGCAGGATTTGTAGAATAGTGGGTAGTAAATGAATGTGGGCCAAAGTGTTTATCGACTGACATTCTAGTCTCTGCTGCTTAAGCAGGAAGTCTTAGGTGCAGGAATACTGGAAAACACACTTGTTTGAGTTAGACAAGGATGCTTTTGAAGGGGAATGATTTGGTGTCTGCAGATGTTGACAATGTGAGTATAAGGATTTGTCTCTTTCTCACCAGCCATCATGGTGCGCATGAATGTCTTGGCCGACGCTCTTAAGAGCATCAATAATGCTGAGAAGAGGGGTAAACGCCAGGTTCTTATCCGGCCGTGCTCCAAAGTCATCGTTCGGTTCCTGACAGTGATGATGAAGCATGGTAAGGACTGTGCCTTGTTTGGGTGTGAAGTCAGTTACAGGGGTCGGGGGAGGGGGGAGCAATCGTGGCAAAGAATCACTGGTGAAATAGGACTGGAAAAGGATGCTTAAATGTTGAGCTGGTGTTTTGAGAGTTCATAGTTGAGTTCTTTTGCAACGTGTCATTGGAGGAGCTCAGAGTGCTTTGGGGTGGAGGAGAACATGGTGCCCAGACAAGCCTCTGGGAGTGGGAACTTTGGTCAGGTGAAGGATTGACACCAAAAAGCTTTTTTATTACTAGGTTGTGTGCCTTCCTCAATCCCTAAACTTCAGTCATGAGATGATTTGAGGTTAAAGGATTCGGTATTTAGGAGGCAAACAGTAGGACGGTTGTTAGAGGAACATAATAGATGTAGGTGTGTCAGAGTAAGTAATATTTAATGGTTATTTATGATCTGCAGGTTACATTGGTGAATTTGAAATCATTGATGATCACAGAGCTGGGAAAATCGTTGTGAACCTCACTGGCAGGTTAAACAAGGTAAGAATCTTAAGGTTGTCTAATTGCCTTAGTGAGTACTCAAAGGTGGTGCTGTGCTTATCTTCTTTACTATCAGCTGGCCCAGGGTTGGGTGAAGCTGACCCTGGTGGTGCTGGATCCTGCGTTTTACACACACACAAACACACACTGACTTGCACCTGGACAGCCCAAGGCCACTAAGCCCCTCACTTATAACCAACTCTCTCCTTCCGCTCTGTGAAAAGATTCTCTCTGTGTTTGCAGTGATGGGCGCACTACGTGTCTGAGGTCTATGCTGCCTTTCCGTTTGACTGGTAACCTGTATGGCATTGGTTCCCGTAGCACAGGGCTCTGCGGGAGAAAGGGTGTTCCGTGAACATTTACAGTCTCAGAAACACTATGTAGGGTGCTGTGAGTCTGGATGTGATGATGGGTTTGTGTGGGTGCCTGGTGGTGCAGAGTAAGTACGCAGATGTCTTAAGCTAGTTAAGATTCCAGAACTGCTCAGTGTGATTTTTGTGTTCAGGTTTGTTGCATTCAGATTTCTAGTTCACTCAGGAGGGTACTTCTTAACACGGAGTGGTTACTCAAGGTAAGCAGTTCAAAACGACCAGCCGTTCCGCAGGAGAAAGATGGAGATCTGCACTCAAAGATTACAGTCTCAGAAACCCCATGCAGGGTCGCTATGAGTCCACCATCACTGAACGTGAAGACTTTAGAAGATTATTAGCTGTTTGTAGCACAAAAGGGGATTTGAATTCACTTTGTCACACTGATCCTCATAGGTGTTCTTGCAGTGGAAAGGAGTTTGTCACTAGTTTTCTCTTAGCAGTTTAAGGTGTCCACTAAAGTCTCCCAACTAGTAACTGGCTGGAGAGCTGTTTCCAGCATATAGATTTTAAAAAGCTGAATTCTGTTGCCAAACAATAGGTTGTCACTCGTGGTGACATTAGTTATATTGCTGGCATACCCCTTTTTAGGGTTATCTTGGCTGTAATCGCTCAGGAAGCAGAGTCTTTGTTTTGTTGTGCCTTGTGGTGGGTTTGAACCACCAACCCTTTTAGGTTTGATGTTGAATGCAAACCATTTGTACTGCACAAAAATTAAATTCAACTCATAGCGACGAGAACTACAGCCCCATAGGGTTTTTTTTTTTTTTTTTTAATTGTGAATTATGGGAGAACATTAGAACATTAGCTTTATATTCATCCTATCCTGTATCATTTTATTGCCATGGTTACAGTCCCCTCCATGTATCATCAACTAACCAAAGGGTATACCCTGCAACCCTGCTCCCCACCTCCCACCCCCTACCCCCTGTCAGCACACAGCTCCTCTCCATCTCTGGGTCTAGAGTTCCCAGCTGCTCCATCTCTCCATGTTATCGTCTCTGCCTCCATCTCTGGCGTCACGGCTTCTCTGGGTAGGGTCCCACACTCTGCTCTTCTCCTTTGATGGGCCCAGGGACTTCTGCTCCTAGACTACAGTCAATCACTCCCCTTCTTTTGCTACAAAATGTCTACCTTTACATTTCCAACCCTCACAATCAGTCCTGATAAACAGTTATTCACTGTTGTACCACAAGAGACCTGTCCCCATCTCCTTTCTTCAGTCCTGCCTAGACAGATTGGATACTACTCAGTGGAGATTCTACCTTCCCCCACACCCTCTGAAACTAAGTTCCCTCTTGAAAGCTTGTAAGCCAGTCACTTCTTGCCTTTGTAGTCCCCCTCCCCCCATTTGGGTAGCCAATGTCCAAGTTGCCCATTCCTGTCTACTCTGTATGGAGGAAGTGACCCATAGGGTTTTATAGAATTTGACTACTGCATCTTCCATGAAGCAGCTGGTGGGTGTGGCCTGTCAACATTTTGGTTCGTAACTGAGTGCTTAACAACTGTGCCAACACTGGGACCTTGTGTATTATGTGCCATCAATTGTGTATTGGGTTTCTAAGGCTGTAAATCTCTGGCAGCAGAAAGCCTAATTTTTCTCTTTGAGAGCACTACTGGTGGATTCAAATCGCAGACCCGATGTTTTTGACAGTGTAATCCATTACACCACCAGCACTCCCATATATATTTCGTTGCTAAGTGCCGTCTAGTTGGTTCTAACACATAGCGACCCTGTATAGGGTTTCCAAGGAGCAACTGGTGAGCTTGAACTGCCAACCTTGTGGTTCAAACTGAATTTGCAGTCCAGCACATGAACCTACAGTACCACACCAGGACTCCTGGTGTGACACTTATACTGTCCTGCAACACTGGACTGCTAACCACAAAGTTCAGACCCACCAGCCACTCCTTAGAAACTACAGGGTCACTGTAGTGAGGTGGAACTGATGTGACAGCATTTAGCAACGTACTGGCTGTTGATTGAGCTAATGAAAAGTAGAATTTCAAATTCCTCTTGGATGTTATATATGCAAAATGAGATGAAAAGTAAATTTAAACCTTTGTTCTGTGGTATACTAGTTTGAAAAAATTCTGGTTGAGAGGCAAATGGAATTTCTTCAAACTCCCTTTTTCATAGAATAATGGTGTCTTAGATTCCCTCATGTAAGAAATGAGACTGGTGTGCTGTGGAACGCAACAGCAGATAGTGTTGGAAGACTAGATTATCGAAGAAACATCTGCTCATGGGACTATCTGTACTTCGTGCCCTTGGAGTGGGTTCCAGCTCAGCGACCCTGCCCAGTCCAGCGCTATCCTCATAATTACTGTTGTGTTAGAGCCCATTGTTGCTGTTACGGTGTCAGCAGTCCATCTCTACTGGTTTTCCAAGTGTGTTGTCCAGGGACTGGTCCCTCCTGATGACATGTCCAAAACAGAGATGAAGTCTTGCTATCCTCACTTCTTTCTAAGCAGTATTTTGACTATACTGTGTCTAAGGAGCATTCTGGCTGTACTTCTTCCCAGACAGATTTGTTTGTTCTTCTGGCAGTCCATGGTACTTTCAATATATTCTTCTACAACACCATAACTCAAATGCATTGGTTTCTATAGTTTTCTTTATTCATTTTCCAACTGTCACATGCAAAGCAGTGGAATAAGGGTAGAAAATGCAGACTGAACAAGTTTCCAGGTCTGGGGTGATCGGGTCATTCTGATAGGCCTGTTTTTTACTTGTGTGGTTTGGCATCTTTGCCTAGGAAAGCATCATATTTGCCAAGTTGATTTGCAGGTGGTCCGGAGGCTGAATTGTGACCAATCTCAAAGTCTTGTCAGAGAGCTATATGGAAGGATGGGCAGGTTCACCTGTCTGCCTGATGGGAATGATTGCCTATGAAATGTGATTTGGGGTTTGCCATATCATTGATTAAACAGGAGAATGATATGGCAATCTGCTTCCATAAATAGTTGACAGCTTTGCACACGCAGTGGTAGCAGGGCAATTCTGCCCTGTCCAGTGGGGCACATTGATTCAGAATTGGACAGTTGGGGGAATTGGTTTTTATGGTTTTGAAAGATTGAAGTGCATAATGCTTAGTCTCTGGAGGCATTGCTATGCTAGAATTGCTAGAATCTCCTATAGCCCACTGGGAGGTGCTGATGGCCTGACATGTAGACTGTCCATTGCTGAATTATCCTGTGTTGGGGTGTTTCAGTTAAGTTCATTTTGCATCTTGTACTATTTTGTGACTTTGTGCAGCCATGCTTCAGTATCTTTTCCAAATTGTGCCACTTCTCCCCCATCCAGTAATCATCTTTGCTTTCTATGTTTGCTGTTTCCATGTAAATAAGGCTGCACAAGTTTTGTCCTTTTGTGATTCTCATTTTCAAGATTCATCCATGGTGTGGCCTGTGTGGCTTATATTTTGCTTCTCCACAGTTACTGTATGGCATCTCTGCATGGACATTCCGTAGGTTCCGCATTTTGGCACCTGTGGAGTGCTGCAGTGAGCACTGGTAGGCAGGTTCCTGGTTGCCTGCCTGTCTTCCACTAAGGGAAGACCTGTCAAGCTCCCCACCGTGACTGCACCTGTCCTAGGTGGTGAGCTGTAAGATAAGCACTGGACTGCTAAATCGACTCTGGAGCACCAAACAGCACACTCACACAGCAGTGGATGGAGGGATTCAGCTTGGCCACAACCTCACCAACACTTGTTCTTCTGTTTTCTATTTTGAAAGATGTTAATACTTTGTTAATTTTCTCCTTAGGCAGATGGCTAACCTGGTAGGCAGAGGCAAGACAGTCTTGACTGTTGTTCACATGGCATCTATGAGACATTGTTTGTACATTCAGTGCTGGGTGACAGTACGTGTGGCTGCTGTTGGGCTAATCTGGGTTTCTGTTGAAGTGGGACTAGTGCTTTCTGTTACCTTTTACAGTGTGGCGTGATCAGCCCTCGGTTTGATGTGCAGCTGAAAGACCTAGAAAAATGGCAGAATAATCTGCTCCCGTCCCGTCAGTTTGGGTAAGAATTGGTTTTCCTTGGCTAAGGGTGGCTGTGATGTAGTGTGGTGGTGGTTACTGCACTACTTAGGAATGGGCTCTATTTACAACCATGTCCTGGGTTGGCTTCGGGGTCTGAGCTCTGCTGGGGAAACAGACTGGCTGAAAGGACAGTAGCTTGGGCTTCCGTTTTCTGTCCCCTTGTCCCAGTGCATGTGTTCCCAGTACTGTGGGCCCCTCCCCTCAATCACTGCACCCTAGACCTCATCTCACTGCTAGAGGTGTAGCTGGGAGGCCCGAATTAACTTTGTTCTCCTTTAAAGTGAAATTGAAGGCCCCTCCTGCCCCCAGTCATGTTTGGGGAATCATGGTGTGATGTTGTGTAGTCTAAGCACTGGGCTGCTCATCACAAGGTTGGCAGTTCAGACCCACCAGTCACTCCTTGAAATCCCTATACAGGGTCACTATAAGTCAGAAATAACTCAGCAACAATCTTGTTTGGAAGCACAGTGACTCCATAAGATAAGCACTGGACTGCTAGCTAGCTACAAGGTCTGTGATTCAAGTGTGCTAGCTGTTTCGCGGGAGAAAGATGAGGCTTTCTGCTCCTGTGTAGATTTTAAAAGCCTCAGAAACCCTATAGGACTCGACAAGCACTTGACAACAATAGCACGGTATCCCCTTCCCCCAGCAACCATGTTTGATGCCGTGGTTGGAATATATGCCCATTACATCATAGTAACTGTATTGCATGTGTAATAATTGTACTAATTTTAAGACCTCAGGGTCGACACATACTACTCTAGGTCTTAGATGTGTTTCCTTGTTTCTTATTGTAACCCCTAAGGTGGTAAGGACAAGTTGAGCTCCCAATGTGCGAATGAATTCTGTACAAATAATGTACCTGTGGTCATGCATGTACACTTAGCGCTCTGAGGGTGAGTGTAGTTGGGGTCTCTGTATTTGCATCTTTTGGTTCCTGGAGTGATGCTCTGTCCGCCTAGATCCTTCACAGTCTACAAGGCCAGGCATCAGTCAGTCCTGTGTGTGTGTTGGGAGGTCTGCTGTAGCCTGAGGTGTATGCTTGTGCTTTTGCTTTCTCCTGGAAGATGTGGCTGTATGAAGAGCTGTTCATTTTTAGGAAGCACTCAGACCAGCATTTTTTCCTTCTTTCCATAGTTTCATTGTACTGACGACCTCAGCTGGCATCATGGACCATGAGGAAGCAAGACGAAAACACACAGGAGGGAAAATCCTGGGATTCTTTTTCTAGGGATGTAATACATTCAAATAAAATGCCTCAATGGACTCTGCTGTTTTCCCCTCCTTCGTTTTCATCTTTCTGTCTGTGTAGGCAGAGCATCTGTGGTCTGTATAACTGATGAATGCAGTTTCCATATCAAGCATCAAACTGAAGTGAAGGAGAAAAGGTCTAACCTGACCATCACCTCCATACCCCCTAGAGGCATGTGTGTTTGGCCCTGAGGGGGGTTGGATCTGGGTGGTGCCAAGCTGTCCCTGTCTAGTTAACCCTTTGCTGTCTACAGCTCTAAAAACTTGGTTGGTAATTGTGGAAGTGTAGTTCGGGTTGGTCTGGTGGTGTATGCTCCGCAGCCATTGCTGGTGAAGTGGATGAAAGTGGCAGCATTGGTTCAGTGCAGCCCCTGCCACCACAGGAAGCTGTGCACTAGTACGTTGGTAATTTGTCATGGAACCTGCTGTTGAAGTGGTACCTGGCTTTGTTGGCTCAAAGGAAGCACTAGGGTGTCAAAGGTGGTTCTGGTTCCTGCTTGGTCATTCCAAACCACTAGTGAAGATAGCCTTCAGCATTTTCATTGTTGGCACGGTCTGTGCTGGCCAACACTCATAGTGAATTTGGGTAACGACAGTAACATTTTGACAGTTTTTGCAAGAGTGTCAGGTTATTGCTTCCTTGGAAACTGCAGCTTAACTGTCAATTTGTCCCAAGGTGAAGTGGAATTCTTATTGAACTTTGTCAAGGGGTGGGAAGGGTTGTATTTGACTGAGGGAGAATGAGAATGTGAAGTGGACTTGAACTTGGGGGAGGACAGTCCCTCTGGAGCACGTCTCCTGGGGAGTGACTGCCACAGAGACACCAAGAAACAACATGGCTGAGGGCAGGGCTTTGGCTCCTTGCGGATAGAAGCATCTTGTTCTGGGGATTGTGAAGGAAGATGGACAGTTTATACTGGTTACTCAGACACTCTTCTGAGCATTCCCTTGTGGAAAGTTCCGGCTGGGGACCTGTACGCTGAAGAGATGCCTTAATGAGCTGGTAGCTGCTGCCATGATGCTGCTGATGGGTCAGGTGGCTGTTAACCTTAGGGTGAAGATGGTTTAGGAGCAGTCAGACACTTAGCCACTGAGCAATAAGTATTAAGTTTCATGTATTAAGTTGCCAAGGTTTGGGTTTCTTACTAACCTATCCTGTCTACTGGTAAACATTGTAGGACTTGCTAGGTTCTGAAAAGGGTAGAAATTGGGCTGCTAATCTCACAGTCAGCAGTTCAGAAATTACCAGCAGTTCCGTGGGAGAAAGATGAGGCTTTCTGCTCCCGTAAAGATTTACAGCCTCAGAAACCCTATGCAGGATTGCTATGAGTCAAAATGACTCCACGACACATAACAAGTACACATTGGGAGACTGGCACTCAGTTCTCAACATGGCAGATTTGTTTGACCTGCCTACCCTCTTAGTTTCTCTAGGGGAATTTGCCTGAGCTCTGTTCCTCAGTTCATTAGAGATCCATCCCCTTCTCTGTGCATCTGCCTAATCTCTGTATCTCAGGAAATTTTAAGACAATTTACTTACACTGATTGTCCTATTAACATTATAAAGTCCTATTCCCAAATGGGATTACATTCATGATTTAGCATTGTTAGGTCATCATTTTTTGGGGACAAACCAAACCATACCATCCTCCATCCTAATTGTTCTTAGTTGGTGCTGTGAGTTAATGTGCTGTAACTACAAGGTCAGCGGTTCAAGCTCACCAACTGCTCATCAGAAACCCTATGGGTTGGAACCAACTCCAAAGCACGTAACAACCACCCTCTTAATACAAACACTTTGTTCCCAAGTGGGCACCTCAGCTAAGTTGATATTTTAGGATCTTTTGAATCTGATGGGAAGTTTGTCACTTAAGCTGAGGAATGTTAGAAGATACTTTGGGGGCAATGAATATCGCGGAAGAAGACCCTGCAGGGAGGAGCAACAGGACCTTGGCCTCCTGTGTGTCTTCTGTGAGCAAGAAACAGCTCCACTGACTGCTTTCAGCCAGAAGCCTCTTGCAAGGAAACTAACACAGTGCTACTTTGTGTCATTGAAGGTAACTGAATCTCTGGCTCAGCCAGTGAATTGGGCTTGGGGCTCTGCAGTTGGGAGCATCTCCATTACAGGTTTCACCACTTTCTGGAAGTTCGCTTTACGGCCATTTATGAAAGAACTACCTTAGTACCTGACTTCACTAACTGAAAGGAGTCTCAAGAGGATGTTGACTTTTAATGAGAAAAGGTGAAAAGTGAAGCTAGCATTCAGCATTTGTTTTGCAACAAACCAGCTGAAGGCAGGGAAGGTAGCACCCCTGTGCCCCACCCTGTCCCCACCCTGTCCCAGCTCCTTCCCCTGGAAATGCACTTGGCATAAGGCTACCAGAACTTTGAATGGAACATGACATGTTTGTATTGTATTATTTTAGGTTTGATGTATTGGTACAATTTGGTAGTTATCTTTTGGGTCTGAATTAATTCAGATGATTTCCCCATATATTATAAATTAGTGATAATGCTTTTTCACCTTATGCCACTGGCTTATGAAAGTTTTTCCAGGTATCAGGGGAAGTTAGCTCTGGCTGATCTCACTGGGTTCTCTGACCCCGCTGGCCTGGAAGCTGAGGTTTCTTGTCATCCTCACTAAGAATCACTCCCGCCACTGTGAGGAGCTGTCCTGTGCATTGTAGCACATTTAGCAGCATCTCTACCCGCTTGAGGCCAGTAACATTCCCCAGTGTGACAACCAACAATTTTCCAGGCATTGCCAAGAATTTTGCCCCAGTTGTTAGCCATTGATCTAGGGGATGGAAGGGACACAGGTGTCCATACCTGGTTTGTGCACTGGACTGAATCACAAGGTCAGCAGTTCAAACCCACCAGCTGCTCAACTGTAAGCAGACCTGTCGTGACAAAACCTGGGGGCCAGAGTGCAGATGGCACCCTGTGCCTTGTGTATGTGTTTAAAAGAAGTCACGCTAGCTAGCAGGCTGTTGAGTAAAGTGTAGTTTATGCTGTTTACCTTTAGGTTGATGCTTACAAAACCTGAGCTTTATAGGACTGAAAGTTGGCAAAATAAAAGATTGAATTTAATGATTCTGCTTATATGGGTGATCTGTTGATGGTCCAGCAATATTTGATGAGCAAATAAGAGTTAATAATTTATAAACTGTTAATATAATAAAAATATACTTAGTATAATTTTTTCTCTTTCATTTCTGTAAAATCACTAAATGTTTTAGTAGTTCTTACATAATTTGTATTTTATTAACAGTAATCTAAAGACAAGAAATAAAATGTAGCTAATTAAAAATATAAACATTTGAATATGTTTTCATAAAACTAAAAATATAGGAATTTTTTATATGGGAAAAACCCTCCAAGTTGTCTTCTAAAATAGTGAAAAGAATTTATAATAACTTAGAGCAAAAGAGGTCAGGATGGCGAGGCTTCATCTCATAATTTGGACATATTATCGGGAAGGATCTGTCCCTGAAGAAGGACACCATGCTTGGTAAAATGGAGGGTCGGCAGAAAATAGGAAGCCCTCCAGTGAGCTGAGTTGGCCCACGGGCAGCAGCAGTGGGCTCAAGAGTGACATTTGTGAGGATTTGCATAAAGTCGAGTCAGAACTGACTCGACACCTAACAACAAGAGCAAGATACAAATGACATAAACAAAAATTTTCAATAAGAAAGTTCATATTTTTAATTTAATGTTTTGAAATGAACCAAAATTTATTAAATCTTATTAAATGACTTTGTAGTTGTGGTAATCTGCTAATGCAAAGAACTGGTATCCACACAACTTGTATCTTGATCACATACTTAAATCAGAGTGATAAATACTTCAATTGCAAAGTGTCCCTCTGTTGCCCCCCATACTGCTCAAATTGTCTCTGTTTTAATTGTAAAATTCAAATAACAATTACCATTTAGAAATGTTCTGTAGTATTGTGCTAACTACCACCATAACAGTTCAAAATATTTTCATCACTCACCTTGCAAAGAACACTGAACATTCATTCTCCCGACCCCCTGAAACACTAATTTCTTTATGAAATTTCCTGTTCTAGATATTTCATATAAAAATCGTATGTGATCTTCTGTATCTAGCTTCTTGCATGTTTTTGAGGCCATTCCATTTTGTAGTATCTGTCTATACGTTGTTTCTTTTTAATACTGTAGGAATGAGGTGGTAATGTGATGGAAAAAATTACTTGGTGCAACTTTCCTGGCCTTTTTCTCAAAAATGTCATTTTCAGATACCTTAAAACTAATAAGCCTCTGTGATCATCATGTGTCCTTTGAGAAAATCTTAGGAATTCTCAAAAAACAGTCACCATAACCTCTGCCTTGAATTGAACTGGCCCAGCAGATCCCCTCATTGTTTGGATTAGACCTTTTTGTAACAATAATGGAGTTCTGGTGTGGTACTGTGGATTAATGTGCTGGACTGCTAAATTGGTTTGAATCACAGGTTGGTGGTTCAGACTCACCAGTTGCTACTTGGAAATCCTATAAAGGTTCGCTATGGGTTGGAACTGACTCGAAGGCAAAAACAACATAGCATTGCATGAGTATACTTTTAAGTTCTTTCCAGTTTTGGCTATTATGAATAAACACTGCCACAAACTTCCATGAACAAGTTTCTGTGGACTTACGTGGGTAAAAGTATTGTTAGAAAATCATATGTGCCTTTATTAAACAAAAATACCAAAATGCGAAGCTGTTGTTTTTTGACATAGCCTCCATCTATGTTTCTGAAGGTGTATCTATCTCTCTAACCCCCTGAAGAATTAAGGGTTTTTAAAAATGTACACCACCTCGAAATGGCAGTTTTGGCACATTTGAGAAACTCAGATTGTCTCCATTTTATTTGAGGAACAAAAAGTCTGAAGATCAGGGCTTGTAGGATGGATGTGGTAAGGTTTCCCAAGGAAATTCTCACCCTGGAAGTTAGTAAGCCCACACATGATGTCGTGATGGAAAACATTCCTTGGTGTTCCTTTCCTGGTCTTTTTCTCAAAAATGCCATTGCAAAGATCTTAAAACTTGTTCCCGATAAACTCCTGTGTCCTTTGAGAAAATCTTTGGCATTCCCAACAATTACCTTAAATTGAACTGGCCTTAGCAGATCTCGGAAGTCACTGTTAGGATTGGATCTGTTTTTGAAGGCACTCTAATGAGACTAAGACAAGTGTATTACTGAGTGAACTTGTCTGTAGCTATCCACTGATAAGAGAAACACGTCAATACCAACTCCTATACCACCTGATGGAGTCCTGGTGTGGCACTGTGGGTTAATGTGCCAGGCTGCAAAGCCGTTTGAACTGCAAGGTTGGCGGTTCAAGCTCACCAGCTGGTCCTCAGAAACAAAAACAAACAGTTCCATTCCCCTCCCCCACATTTTGGGTAGCCAATGTCCAAGTTACCCATCCCTGTCTATGCTGTGTATTGAGGGGGTGGGAATGATCCTCATTATAAAGATTTGGGTCCTCTTTTGAGCTACTGCATCCATAGGTGTAGGTCAAGTTCATCAAATTGTATCAGATTACTCTTTTTTTTTCCTCTTCTAGTTAAGCTCTGATCATCCAGCCATTGAAGCCAGGTCGAGTGGGTATTATCTGCAAGTGTGGGTGTTCTTGTGCATATGCCCTCTCTTATCAGCTGGATGTTTCATTCACTTTGTTCCTCTGTGACTATGTCACTGACTCTGGGCCCAAGAGTCCCCAGGTCTTGTCAAACTGCTGGCCAACCAGGTCTCCACTCAGTTTCACAGGAGTCTATTTAACGTGGTTGGACCTAACTCGCAGCTTCACTGCTGTTTTCCCTCACTTCCCCTTATCAGTGACCAATATGGTCACCAGTCAGAACACGTGTCTGCTCGTGTATTCTCATTGAATCTTAGTCTTAGAAGGGGGTTTGCCCTGAGGGGACCCAACCACTTGCCTTGATGTCTCCTGGGCAAGCTACTTGCTTGTTCTTGTAGTAGTCAGTCGGACTGCTGGTACTGTTTTGTATTTTGCCTGTCATTCTTTATTTCAAGAAGTATCTTTTGTTCTTCTAGCCGCTCCAGGCTGGTTCAAGTGGAAATTTCCCACCTCAGAAGATTCTGGATGGGGTTAAGGATTCCACCTATGGTCTTATGTAATGCAGAGGCTCCGCAGGAAGCATCCTTCACCGGGCATGTTGTAGCCCCCTTTTAGGTATTCCAATCAGATAAAGGCAGAAGACAGACTTACAAGCTTTCTATGGTGATATTTCTGGTTATTCCTTTTTCTCCCCCTCAAGTGTCTTATTTTATAATGGTATGCAAGGGAAACCAAGATTCAAAAGACAGCCAAGCATCTTAACATTGTTTTCCCCCTTTTGCCCATTCCAACCATGTCTCAATCCCTGTATCCCAGAGTCCTGTTGTTCCAAGGTTGTGCATACATCATTATTTACCTCTGTCCCACTTAGCCCATGCAAACCTGCCTAATTATTTTCCATCTGCCTTGTTCTTCCATTCCCCTCCCCCTTCTTGTGTATTGCCCCCTTCCCCAGCACCCAGACTGTTCTGGGTCTATTCCCTACCCTGTGATCCACTTTCCCCTCCCTCCCCACATCCACCTCCCACATCCTGGTAACCAGCAAAGAGTTCCCCCTCCCCCTTTAGTATGGGTTCTTTTTCTTAGTCTTTTTACAGTAGTGGCTCTGTACAGTATTTCTCCTTTTGTGACTGACTAATTTCACTCAACGTAATGCCCTCAAGGTTCATCCATGTTATGTGGTGGCTTGCAGCTTCCTTGTTGTTCTTCAAGGTAGCATAGTATTCCATTGTGTGTATGCATCACAGTTTGTTTATCCATTCTTCAGTTGATGGGCACTTAGGCTGTCTCCATCTTTTTGCTATTGTAAACAGTGTTGTTATGAACATTGGTGTGCATATATCTACTTGTGTTATGGCTCGTATTTCTTGTGGGTAAATACCAAGTAGAGGAATTGCTGAATCATAAGGTATTTCTATTTCCAACCTTTTGAGGAAGTGCCATATTGCTTTCCAGAGAGGTTGGACCATTTTGCAATCCCACCAACAATGAAGGAGCATCCCAGTCGCTCCACATCCTCGCCAGCATTTATTGTCCTCTACTTTTAAAAAATCTTTGCTGTTATTGGTGGTGTGAGATGATATCTCATTGTTTTGATTTGCATCTCTCTAATGGCTAGTGATTGTGAACATTTCTTCATATGTTTGTTGGCTGCCCAGATCTCCTCCTTGGTGAAGTGTCTGTTCACGTCCTGTGCCAATTTTAAAATTGAAAATCCCTTCAAAATTTGAAACATTACAAATCCTGCAATTAGAATCCAGAAGATTTACACAAAGATTTTAGAAATGGATAATACATCGAAAGAACAAAGGAGACGATTGGAAGCAATGGAAGCCCGAATTAGTGAGTTTGGAGATAAATCAATACTAGTATGCTAGAAGGACAATCAGAAAAAAGAATGAAAAAATCAGAAGAAAGTCTAATGTTCATTTGGGACACCACGAAGAGGAACAACTTACTGATGATTGGAATTCTAGAACTGGAATAGACAATAAAAAGTATGGAGAAAATTGTCAAAGAGTTGTAGGAAGAAAACATTCCTAACATGAAAGACAGAAAGATAAGCATACAAGAAACTGAATGAACTCCAAACAGGATAGATCCCAAACGAAAATTTCCAAGATATATCATAATCAAACTTTCCAAAAAACCAAAGTAAATGAAAAAATCCTGAGAACAGTTTGGGAAAAATGAAAAATTGCTTATAAAGGAGAACCCAAAAAAGACTAAGCTCTGATTTCTCAATAGAAACTACACAGGCAAGAAAGCAATGAGACAATGTATATACAAAAGCAATTCTTGCTTAGCTTCTGAGATCAGACAAGATGGGGTGTTCTCAGAGTGGTAGGGCCATGAGTCCTCTGTCCCACTGTCCTGGTCTGTCTGTCCCGTTCACTGTCACTGAGTCTATTCTGACTCAGCGACCCCATAGGACAGACTAGAGCTGCTCCTTAGGGTTTCTGAGACTGTCGGTCTTCACAGGAGCAGACACCTTGTCTTCCTCCCATGGAGAAGCTGGTGAGTTTGAACCGCCAGCCTTGTAGTCAGCAGTCCTGCTGCACCGCCACACCTCCGTTGGTCTATCTGTGACAGAAACTAAGCTCCAGGGAACCCCCACCTCTTTTTTTAATTAAATAATTTTGAGTTTTGTTTCACATTTTCTTCTACTCTTATCTGGGAATGTCTAATATCCCTTTCAGAGCATTTGGTAATGGAACTTGGGCACCATCTAATTCTGGTCTCAGAGTCGTGGAGACTGAGGTTCCATTAGTTCATTGGCTAATTGATTCCAAGCGTCATCAATTATTATTTTTTTCCTTAAATGTTTTATTGTGAATTATGTGATAATTTACATGGGAGAACATTAGTTTTACCTTCATTCTATCTTATATCGTCTCACTGCCATGGTTACAGTCCCCTCCAGCCTCATCAATTCTTATCACTCTCCTTTCTTCCTCACACGGAGAAACCACTATCTGCACCTTTCAAGATTCCAGACCCCACTCACCTAAGCAGGATGCAGAACGTTGTCTTTGTGGACTATGTTATGCCAGTTGACCATGGTGTTCCCTGAGACTTTGGTCCTGTTGCCTTTAGGTGTTTGGTAGTATCTATAGGAAGTTTGCATCATTTTGCCTGCTGTCTGCTCCACCACATTCAAAGTTGCGTCTGCATGAAACATAAATGGTAGGTGCCGTCAAGTCGGTACTGACTCATAGCAAGCCTATGCACAACAGAACAAAACACTGCCTGGTCCTGTGCTAACCTCACAATCATTGCTATGCTTGAGCCCATTGATGCTGCCACTGTGCCAGTCTATCTCTCTGGGGGTCTTCATCTTTCTCTGACTCTCCACTTGTGGTGGTGGTGGTGGTGTGTTGTGGAGTCGGTTCCTACTCACAGCAACCCTGTACATGGTTTCCAAGGCTGTAAATCTTTACGGGAGCAGAAAGACTCATCTTTCTCCTATGGAAGAGCTGGTAGTTTTGAACTGCTGAGGTTAGCAGCCCAATTTGTAACCACTACACTACCAGAGTTCCTTCCTCCACTTGTACTCATGTACAAATATCCTTTCAAACTTTTTTATATTTGTGGGATATATAAATATATACAAATATCCCAGTCTTCCTTCCTTACCCATCCAGCCTATGTCTCAATCCATGTATTTACTAACAGAACACTGTTGTTCCAGAGTTCTGTATATATCACTATTTACCTCTACCTCCTTTGGCCTATGCATACCTACCTCCCTGTGTCTTCACCTGTCTTCATTATTCCTCTGCCATCCTCCTTCTTCTTATATATTACTCTCTCCTGGGAGAAAGATGAAGCTTTCTGCTCTCGTAAAGATTTACAGCCTTGGAAACCCTATACAGGGTTGCTATGAGTCGGAACCGACTCCATGGCACATAACCACCCAACCATCCAACCACTCAACCATCCAACAACCAACCTTCTTGTATATTGCCCTCCCTGTCACCTGAGTTAACATGTATCTGTCCTTTAGCCAGGGAATTACTCTCACTTCCCTCCCACCTCTGGTGATCATCAAAGAATATTTCTTTTAGCATGAAACCCTTTTCTTGAATTTTTACAATAATGGTTTCATACAATGTTTGTCCTCTTGTGATTGATTAATTTCACTCATCATAGTATCCTCCAGGTTCGTTCATGTTGTGAGGTGTTTAACAGATTCATCATTATTCTTCAACATTGCATAGCATTCCAATGTGTGTATGTACTAAAGTTTATTCATTCTTCCATTAATGGACACTTAGGCTGTCTCCGTCTTTTTGCTGCTGTGAACATTGGTATGCAGAGAGCTACTCATGCTCTGGTTCTGATTTTTTTGTGGATATATACCAAGTTGAAGGATTGCTGGGTCATAAGGGATAATGTGCTGGACTGCAAAGTCAGTTTGAACTGCAAGGTTGGTGGTTCAAGCTCACCAGCTGCTCTTCAGAAACCCTATATAGGGTTGCTATGCGTCAGAATCCACTCCATGGCACTTAAAACAACAACAAGGCATATTTATTTCCAACTTCCTGAGGAAGCATCATACCATTTCCAGAGTGGTTGAAACATTTCACAGTCCCGCCAGCAGTATAGGAGAGGGTTGTTGTTTTCTGGTTTTTAGAACTTTGTGGTTAATGCTGGTGGGAGATGAAACCTCATTGTTGTTTTGATTTGCACCTTTCTAATGGGTTGTAGTTTGGCGTTGTAGGATCAGCACTAGACTGAAAACCACAAGATTGGCAGTTCAAACCTACCATTCGCTCCTTGGTAAGCCTAGACAGGGTCTCTTTGAGTCAGAATAGATTTGATGGCACTAAACAACAACAAACAATGGCTAAATGATTGTGAACATTCTTCATATGTTTGTTGGCTGGCTGAATGTCTTCCCTGGGAAGTGTCTGTTCATGTCTTCTCCCCATTTATTAATTGAGTTGTTTCTCTATTTTCTTGTAGAGGTGTTGTAGTTTTCTATAAATCTTAGCTATTAGTCCCTTGTCTGATAAGTCATTGTTTTAGGTGCTGTGGAATAGGTGTCCAACCCATAGTGACCCTGTAGAGGGTTTCTGAGGAGCAGCTGGTGGGTTTGAACCTCCAACCTTGTGATTAGCAGCCTACTGCTTATCCTACAGTGCCACATCAGGACTCAATGGAAACCACATAAACTGGAAATCTTTTGGCCACCCCATTAAAAAAAAAAAAAAAAAATGTAAAAAGACCAGGAGAAATGGAAATGTAGATCCTCACAGAAATTGTACATGAGTGTTCATAGCATGAAACTAGAAGTAATCAAAATGTTCATCAATAATGGATGAAGAAATATATAAAATGTCTCCAACAATGGAGTAGGTGTGTGTCAGTCAGAGTTCTCCATAGAAACAACCCAAACAATATAATAAAATAATTAGGGACGAAAGCAAAGGATGTAGACAGGAAACAGAGTGGTTAATGCTGTAATCTCGAAGCTGCATGTCTTTTCTGGGAAATCTTGGCTTTTGATTTTAACCTTTAACCTCCAACCACCTGAGGGTAATCTCCTTAACTGAAAGTCAACAGATCATAGATGACCCACAGCTGCAAAATGCTTTCACAGGAGCACCGATTGGTATTTGACTCAATAGGTGGCCTAGCCAAGTTAACACCTTTAGCTAACCATGGCAGAATATTATTCTGTAATAAAGTAGACAGAAGCATTGACACATGTCATGGCTTGGCTGAAACTTAAGTGAGGAAGCCAGTCAAAAAAGACATTTATATGAAATGCCCCAAATGGCAAATCCATTGAGACAGAAAGTAGCCCAGTGATTTCATCCTTTGGAAGATGATTTCAAGCCTTGACTAGTTACTAATCAACCAAGTCCATCTGTCTCTGCATAATAGGATGTGTGGGATGACTCAGGACTCAAATGTGAGGCTCTTTGCAGTACCTAATCAACCCCTGTAGGTGGCAGCACAGGATCACGAATGTCCTGGAATAGTGCTTCCCTGCTCCCTTAAAAGGGCTGGAGAGGGTTTGAGATACTTGGAAGGTAGAACCTTTGCATGTCCTGGGATAAAGCAGCGGGGAAGGAAGAAGGGAAAAGGGTGCATCATTGGCCTGTATGGAGTTGGTTGGAGGGCTGAATGATAGGAATATTAGATCTGTTCATCCATCCATTTCGTCCAACGAATGTTTTTGAGCTCCTGGCTCTGGATATGTTGTGATGAACAAAACAGACCCGGGCAGTCCTTGCCCTCATTGAGCTTTGACCCTACCTTAGAGCCATCACCTTTTTTTCCCAGCAGTCATTGGCATTGCCTTGTGGGCTTGCCATATCTACAATATGAGGTAGCCAAGTAACACAGGACTCCTGTGAAAATTGAGAGAGGCACAGACCCGCTACGTCTTCTCATTCCCTCAGCACACCTCTCCCTTCATAGGAACTAAAAATGCTGCTGAACCCCAGGGTTGTGGGACGAAGGCCCCATGCCCTGTGTGTACTTTATGTATATCAGCCTGTGTGTATTATTATTATTTTTTGTAAAGCTTTTATTGTAAATTGAGTGATAGTTTACATGGGAGAGCATCAGCTTTACATTCATCCAATTGTATTTTGTTTCATTGCAATGATTACAATCTCCTCCATGAATCATCATTCAACAGCATTTGCTTCCATTCCCCTTTTTTTTTTGGTTGGTTTTTTTTGGATGTACACTGAAGCACCCAGGAATATATAACCATTCAAATAACCGAAGGGTACACTCTGCAAGCCTGCCCCCCCAGCCATCAGCACACAGCCCCTCTCTTTCCTTGAGTCTAATAGTCCCCAGCCGCTCCATCTCTCCATGTCTTTGTCTCTGACTCCAATCTCTGGTGTTGCTGCTTCTCTGGATAGGGTCTCACACTGCACTCTTCTCCCTTGATGGTACCAGGGTCCTCAGCTCCTAGACTGCAAAATCAACCACTCCCCTCCTTTTGGTACAAAATCTAGCAATTTTCACTATTGAATCACAAGAGTCTTATCCCCATTTCCTTTCACCAGCCCATCTAGACAGGTTGGAAACCACTCAGTGGAGAGTCTACCTTGCCCCACACCCTCTGAAACTAAGTTCCCTCTTGAAAATTTGTAAGCCAGTCACTTTTTGCATTTGTAACCCCCCCATTTTGGGTACCCAGTGTTTAAGTTGCCCATCCCTTCAGCCTATGTGTATTGTATCATCTGCACACACTTGTATATGTCATGTAAGAAGATGCACAAATCCTGTGCCTTTGAGAGGTATATTGGCTGGTTGGTTGGTTATGAGCTGTAGACTCGGTTCTGACTCATAGCAACCCTGTATAGGGTATCCAAGGCTGTAAATCTTTACAGGAGCAGAAAGCCTCATCTTTCCCTTGCGGAAGAGTTGGTAGTTTCGAACTGGTGACCTTGAGGTTAGCAGTCCAACTCGTAACCACTATGCTACCAGGGCTCCTTTGAGATATATATAGAGAATTGTATACACACACTTGTGTATGTCATATATGAATACAGTCACATACTATGCCTTGGAGATACACATAGGGAATTGTATACACACACTCATATATATCTTATACAAATTGCACACATATTATGCTTTTGAGATTCACACAGGGAAAAATTGTACACACTGGTGCATGTCATTTATGAGCCCTGGTGTGGCGTTGTAGGTTAATGTGCTGGGACTGCAAAGTTGGTTTGAACCACTAGGCTGCTTCTTGGAAATCCTATGCAGGGTCTCTATGGGTCTAAACTGACTCCACAGCACTTAACAACAACAACAACAACAACAACAACAAATTATTAAAAAAAGAAAATCAGAAAGACTTAGTAAACATTAGCACAACATAAATAAAAATGAAAAGAAAACCCACAAACAAACTGTACTCAGTGCAGAAAATGATGTGGAATAAAGAAACCAGCAGCGCTACAAAAAAACACGCAGCAAAATAAAATAAATTCATACCTATATATAATTACACTGAATGTCAATGGATTAAATGCACCAATCAAGAGACAGACAGAGCAGAATGGAGAAGAAAACATGATACTTCAATATGCTGTCTGTACAAGACACATCAAAAAGATGTAGATAGCCTAAATGCCCATCCATGAAAGAATGGCTAACCAAACTTTAGTACATACACACAATGGAATATTACAAAACGTTGACGAATTATGGTGAGTTTGTGAAACAACTCACAGAATGGTTGAACCTAGAGGACATTATGCTAAGTGAAATTAGTCAATTACAAAAGGGCAAATATTGTATGAAACCAATGTTGTAAAAAGTTTTTTTAAAAAATAAAGGCTTTCTGGATAAAAGACACAGTCTATGAGATTATGGGGGTTAGGGAAAATTCTTCACGGGCTAGAGAGTAGACAGATGTTACCGTGGGTGAAAGTGGAGGCAATATCCAACAAGAGAGAGGTTAGCAGAGGAAAGATGAAGGTGGGGGAGGCACTGGGAGGAATGCAAAAGTGAATAGTGCTAAGCGACTAGAGGGAAACACTGTTGACTGTTGGTACATGGAGGAGATTGCAACCATGTAATAAAGCAAAGTACATGATGTGTTGGATGTAAAACTGATGATCTGCTCTGTAAACCTTCACTCACATCACAGTAAAAGGTTGAAAAAAAATTATTGTGTTTTTTGGTGAAAGTTTGCACAGACAATTAGATTCCTATTTAACAATTTCTACACTAGTTGTTTGTTCAGTGACACTGGTTACATTTTCGCAGAGTGTCAACATGCTCATGATTTCCATTCTGGTTGCTCTGTTTCCAGTAATCTAGTTGCCCTGCTCCATTTACCTGTTGGCTGTTGGTCTCATATTGTTGTTTTCATTTTGTTTTGTTTTTAAAGGAGCACAGCACTCACAGGTGATACTCTTTATCTTCTGAGCCAATCTATGACTTAGTTACAAGGTGATGTTGGGGATCGTCTAGGGCCAAAGTTTAAAGAGTATCTCAAGGAGAGAGTCTCAAGGAGTCCTCTAGTTTCAAACAGTCCAGTTGGTCTGGACTTTTTTTTTTTTTTTTAAAAAGAATTTGAGTTTTGTTCCGTACTTTTCCCTCTTTCTATTTTGTTGAATTTCTTGAGAAGGGAAGTGGCACTCAGCCGGGACCCCAGATGTTCCAGGTGATGGTTAGATTTTGGAAAGTACCAACAACCCCTTGTTCTACTGAAAACCAGAAGGAAATAAGGGTTTTTCTGTGAGACACAGATGAACACAGAATTTGCAAAGGAAGCAGCCGAGCGCAAAGCAGGTCAGGAAGTCTCCGAATCAATGTGACATTTCCCAGAGAAAGGCCTGAAATTCACATGGTGACTGGACATGAAGGATGTGGTCATTATGGTCAGAAAGGGGTCATTCTGATACACTGTGTCCACTTCCCCCAAACCGGAGAAATGTGACTGGTGGGGCCACAAAGCGAGTCAGGGGCAGCAGGTTCCAGTGGCCGGTCAGGACTCCTCGGGGGCTATTCCAGAGGAGGAGTTGGTCTGCTGTCCATCTTAGACGTGCCATTTTCCAGTTGGATGATGTGGGCCCGCTCACTTCTCTCTGAGTCTGTTTCCTCATTGAAAATGGAGGCGATAATACCTCCTTGGATGGGTGGTTGTTTGTACTTGTGTGCCCAGCCCAGAGTTGTTGTTGTTAAGTGCTGTCAAGTTGGATCAGACTCATAGCGACTGTTTATAGGGTTTCCAAGGAGCGGCTTATGAATTTGAACTGCCAACCTTGCAGTTCAAACCGACCTTGTGGTCCACTGCATTATTATGCAGTGCCACACCAGGACTCCAAAGTAGAATGCCCAGAGTATACGTTCAGTAAACGGATGGATGATTCAATTTAACAAATACTTTTGAGTTGCCAATTGTGTGGCAATGGAAGGTAGCAGAGAGCCAGATGAACTGTAGTTCCCTGGCCCTAAGGAGATAGACAGTAAACAGAACAAATAAGGAAACCCAAAGCAAACCTGACCCATAGCTGTCAAGTCAATGTGACGCTGTAGGAGAGTAGAACTGCCCCGAATGTTCAAAGGCTGTGTTTACAAAGGCAGACCACCACATCATTCTCCTGTGGAGCAACTGGTAGGTTCAAACCATCAACCTTTTGGTGAGCAGCCAAGCGCTTAACCACTGTGCCACCAGGGATCCCTAAGGAAAGCCTAGAACAAAGCAAAACAAAAACCGTACAGTCATCGAGTCAATTCTGACTCCTAGCAACCCTGTATAGGGTTTCTGAGACTGTAAATCTTTACAGGAGCAGACAGCCTCATCTTTCTTCCTTGGAACACCTGGTGGGTTTGAACTGCCGACCTTGTGGTGAGCAGTTCAGTGCTTATCTTACAGCACCACCAGTGGAGTAGGAAAGATCATATGTCAGAGAAGGAGGGTGGTTTAACATTTCAGAGAAGAGAGCCTGAGAAGTTGTTGAGTAAAGATCAGAAGGAAGTAAGGGAGCAAGCCATGGGGCTGTCTGGGGGAAGGGTACTCCAGGCTGGGGAAACAGCAAAGGGCCTGAGGTCAGAGCATGCCATGCGCATTTGTGTAATAGCATGGAGGTCAGTGATAGAGGAAGAAAGTTGGAGGGGGTGAGGTCAGAGATGAGGGGGCTGGAGCAGAGTTTGTAGGACCTTGTAAATTGCTAGAAAGATTTTTGATATTTTTCTGGGTTAAGGAGGGGAGCCACTGGAGGAGTTTGGGCAGTAGATATAAATTGTTAAGAATAAGGTGGCTTATCCCCTCTGTACAGGGTTGATAGGGATGGGAAACTTAGAGATTGGCTGTGTAAAATGTGGGGAGGGGAGGACATGACTATAAAGGCACTAAGCGACTGGCTTACAAGTTTTCAAGAGGGAATTTAGTTTCAGAGTGTGTGTGTGGGGTGGTGGATGGGGGGAGGTAGAATCCCCACTGAGTACTATTCGTCTTGTATAGACAGGTCTGGTGAAAGGAGATGGGGACAAGATTCTTGTGATTCAATAGTGAATAATTGCTATCATGACTAATTGTGACAACCACAACTATAAAGGTAGAAGTTTTGTAACAAAAAGTGGGGAGGAGTAAATCTTACAGTCCAGGAACATAGGACCCTAAGACCATCAAGGGAGAAGAGCGTGAGTGGAACGTGGGACCCTATTCAGAGAAGCAGCGACACCAGAGATGGATGCAGAGATGAGAACATGGAGAGATAGAGCAGCTGAGGACTCTGGACTCATGGAAAGAGAAAGGTTGTGTGCTGGTGGCCAGGAGGCAGGATTGCAGAATGTACCCTTTGGTTGTTTAAATAATTATATATTCCTACGTGTTTTAGTAGTGTAGTGGTTACGAATCGGGCTGCGAACCTTAAGGTCAGCGGTTCGAAACTATCAGCCGCTCCGCGGGAGAAAGATGAGGCTTTCTACTCCCGTAAAGATTTACACCCTCGGAAACCCTGTACAGGGTCGCTATGGGTCGGAACCGACTCGATGGCACTTAACAACAACAACAACAACGTGTTTTAGTGTACATTCCTCCCCCACCTCAAAAAAAAAACCAAAACACCCAGAGGGAATAGAAGCAAATACTGTTGAGTGACAATTTATGGAGGGGATTGTAATCATTGCAATGAAACGATTGAATGTAAAACCGATGTTCTCCCATGTAAACTATCACTCAGTTCACAATAAAAATTAATAATTAAAAAAAAAAAAGATTGGGTGGAGGAGGGCAGAGCAGGGCGATGGATCAGTCAGTCACTGCAGTAACCAGGGGGCTTAGACAAGAGCAGTGATGAGAAATGAGCAGAGTCTTGTATATTTTGAAAGGATAGTGGACAGTGTGGGGAGCGAGGAAGAGACCTCCTGGTTTGGGGTTGAGCGCTGCGAAGAACAGGGTTGCCACCAGATGAGACAGGAAACGCTTCCGGAGATGCCGCTTGGGGTCAGTGGAGAGTGGACATGCTGAGTGGGAGGTGTGGAGTAGGCAGTTTGGAACTAGCTAGGCCGGAGACCTGGATGTGGGAGTTATCGTCCGTTTCTGGCTGGGCAGCATTGGCATCACATCCGTCAAGGTTCTTGGTTCCAAGCAACAGAAAACCCCGGCTCTATTAAGCAAAAGAGAACTTTATTTGAAAACTGTTGGGGACAATCGTCAGACAATATCATTAATCTCACATGCAAGTGACAAGAACATTGACAGGGAACAGCCAGAGGTTCAAGCCAGATTCAAACGAGGATGTGAAACAAGGGATATCATTGCTGACATCAGCTGGATCTTGATTGCAAGCAGAGACTACCAGAAAGATGTTTACCTGTGCTTTATTGACTATGTGGATCATAATAAACTATGAACATCATTATGGAGAATGAGTATTCCAGAACACTTCATTGTGCTCATGAGGAACCTGTATATGGACCAAGAGGCAGTTGTTCGAACATAACATGGGAACACTGAATGGCTTAAAATCAGGAAAGGTGTGTGCCAGGTTTGTATTCTTTCACCATACTTATTCAGTCTGTATGCTGAGCAAATAATCTGAGATGCTGGATTATATGAAGAAGAACGTGGTATCAGGATTAGAGGAAGACTCATTAACAGCACGCGATATGCAGATGATACAACCTTGCTTGCTGAACTTAAAATACTTACTGATGAAGATCAAAGACCACAGCCTTTGGTATGGGTTGTACCTCACTGTAAAGAAAATAAAAATTTTTATCATTAGACCAATAAATAACATCATGTTAATGGAGAAAAGATCGAAGTTGTCAAAGACTTCATTTTGCTTGGATCCAATATCAACACTTATGAAAACAGCAGTCAAGAAATCAAACGATGTACTTTATTAGGCAAGTCTGCTGCACAAGAGCTCTTTAAAGTGTTCAAGAGTAAAGATGTCAGTTTGAGAACTAAGGTATGCCTGACCCAAGCCATGGTATTTTCAGTAGCTTCTTGGGCATGTGAAAGTTGGACAGTGAATAAGGAAGCTCACAGAAGAATTGATGCATTTGTGTTAAGATATTGAAGAAGAAAGGATGATGAGATATCATCTCTTATACTGTGGACACATTATCAAGAGGGACCAGTTTCTGGAGAAGAACATTATGCTTGGTAAAGTGGAGGATCGCAAAAAAAAAAAAGGACGACCACTATTGAGATGGATTGGCACTGAGGCGGCAGCAGTGAGCTCAGTTGTAAGAACGATGGTGAGGATGGTGCAGGACCCTATGCACAAGTATTTCAGTCGCTTGTGCATAGGGTCGCTATGGATCAGAACCTACTCGACGGCACCTAACAACATCAAGGGGAGCATAGAACTGACAGTAGGCTGTGGGGAGGAAGGGATGTGAGAGCCAAGTGGCTCTGGAGGTCTGACCATCAGGGGTCACAGGAAAGGTCCAGCAGAGCAGTTTGGTCCTAAACAGCTGTCAACACCTGGCTATTTGGGACCTTCTGCTGTCCTGAGCCCCTGGTGGCTCAGAATAAAGTCCAGAGAAAGCAGCCGACCTGCCCTGTTAAGCCACATGACTTTTCCTGCTGGGCAAGGCTGGGGAGAAGAGGGCCTGGGCATTTTGGTTTTCCTAATGCTTTGGGCTGCCAACAGAATGTTAGTGGTTCGAACTGCCCAGCCGCTACTCTAGAGGTAGACGTGGCAGTCTGCTACTATACAGGTTTGTTGTTGCTGTTAAGTGCTGTTGAGTGAGTTCCAACTCATAGCGACCCTGTCTAGGGTTTCTGAGGAGTGGCTGGTGGGTTTGAACCACTGATCTCATGGTTAGCAGTCCAGTGCGGATCCTACAGCGCCACACCAGGACCCAGCCTCAGAAAGCCCAACAGTCGTGTTCTGTCCTACAGGATCACTATGAGATGGAATCAGTTCAATGGGAACGGGTTTGTGGATTTGTTATTTCGTTTGGTTTAATGGGAGGAAGGAGGCCACTCTTTCCCAAAGCTGTTCATAATGGAGGGTTGCAGAACAGCCACCTGGCTCTAAGATAAGATACTGTACAAAGTACGTAGTAAAAGAAACACCCCAAAGCTCCAACATGACAATAACAGAGCCTGTCACAACCATCACCACAGCCTTTAGCAGCAGCAGCAACAACAGCTAGTGATTATTGTTTAAAAAGTCTAAAAAAATTGGTGTTGTGGATAATACGCACAGCAAAACATGCACCAATCCAACGGTTTCTGTGCGTATAATTCCGTGATCCTGATGATGTTCTTGTAGTTGTGCAACATTCTCACCCTCGGTGTCTGAGTTGGTCCTCCCTTATTCACATTAGGAAGATTCCTTTCTAATCTTTCAAGTTGCTGTTGTCTCTTTGATCCCCTATCACCAAAACAACAACAACAAAAGCTCCAAAATTGACTGTCATCAAGTCAATTCCAAATCCTCTAGGACAGAGTAGAACTGCTCCCTAGGGTTTCCAGGCTGCAAATCTCAGCAGACAGCCTCATCTTCCTCCCTTGTAGTGGCTGGTGGGTTTGAGCCTCTGACTTTGTGGCTAGAAGCCAAACACTTAATCCACAGTGCCCCCTGGGCTCCTTGGATCGTATGTGCATAGTTCTTAAAAGAGCATGATCAGATCCCTCTTGTGACTTTCCCCATCTCACTCAGAGTCAAAGTCAAGGTCTTCCCAGTGGCTGGAGGCCAGCCATTGGTTTTCTGACCTCATCTCTCCTATTACTTCCCCCTGCCCCCTTTCCACTCACACTGACCCCTTGGCTGTTTCTTTAGCAATCCAGACCCCTGGCTTGTGGGCTATAAGGACTCAAGGGAGGGGAGGACACTTCATTCCTTGAGCAGTGCCTGGGGCCCATGCTGGGGTATTGGAGCCCAGCACCCCAGCTACCAGATTCATCAGTGACTCACAGAAGTAGCCTGGTCCCTATTATCAACTAGGTTAAAATGTATTCATGGGGAAGAAAGAAGTATTTGAGGCTAGAAGGGTACCGTTGTAGGGGTAGAATGTGAAGGCATTATTAAAGTTGATAGGAATTGATTCACAATGCTGCCTGTTAAGGGAATTACATCCAATCCAGAGCTATGTAATTTCCTACTAATTGTCACCTGGTGCCAGGAGAGGATAATGAGGTTGGGCCATGAGGGACTGGGATGTGGCAAGCCAAGAGTGTCATTTTGATCTTGGGTCTGCGATCCGATGAGTCTCAGAGCCCTTCTTCTTGTGGGAGGGTTCCTTCTCAGAGTCTTACTAATCTAGAGGGCTCCTGGCCAGAACCTGTGCACATGGAGCCTGGGTTTCTACCCACAGAGGTCTGACTGGACCCCAGAAGGACTAGAAGCTGCCTAATCGAAAAAACAGATGCCTTGCAGGTCACATGAATGTCTCTGAAGTACCTCTCAAATATGCCCATGCTTCTCCACTCTCTGTGCTACATCAAATCTCACTTGGTGACCACGGTGGCTGCCCAGCTGGACCCCTACTTCCTCTTCTGTGTCCTCCCTTCATCCCCCACATGAGAGGACACACATGTGATGGCAGCAGTTCCCTGTGTAACATACTTTAGTGCTTCCCTGTAGATCCAGGCAGATCAAGACCAAACATGCCATCTGGCCCTCACGACTTCTCAGCCTCATCTGTCCCCATCTCTCCCAGCCAAAGCGAATGATCAGTTTCCTCAGTACGCGTGTGTCCTGAGTCCTCTCTTTCGATGCTAGGACTTTGCCTTTTTTATTTCCTTTGCATAGAATGCCCTTCTTCATTTTTTGTCTGGCCATCTTCTAACAGTTGGCATGGAGTTGATCCTAATTTATGGTGACCCCACATGTGTCAGAGTAGAACTGCGCTCCATGGGGTTTTCTTTAAATTTTATTTTGTTGTTGACGAGGATACACACAGCAAAACCCACACCAATCCAACAGTTTCTACCTGTGTATTGTGGTGACATTCTTTTAGTTGTGTGATCATCTTCATGCTCCTTTTCTGTGTTGTTCCTCCCTTATTAACAGAAGGTTTGTAATCTCTCTATTTGCTCTTGTCACTTTGATCCCATATGGATAGTTTGTAAAAGAGCATCATGATTAAGGCAGCCCTTTTTTTTTTAATCAAAAAACTTTTTTTATTTACTAGTTAAGCTAAACAATTGTTTGGTTTTAAAGACGACTTCAGGGGCTATTTTTAGTTTAAGGTTTAAAGATAGTCCAGGACTATCATTTCAATCAGCATCCATGGCTCCAGAAAGTCGGGCTGTTGTTAGGTGCTGTCAGGTGTCATGCTCAGACTGATAACAACACTATGCACAATGGAATGCAATGCTGCCTGGTTCTGCAGCATCTTCACAATTGTTACTGTGTTGGAACTCTGTTTCAGCCATTGTGTCAGTCCATCTTGTTGGGGGGAGGTCTTCTTTGTTGATTGACCCTCTACTTTACTAAGCATAGTAGCCTTCCCCCGGAATGGGTTCCTCCTGACAACATGTCCAAAGAATGAGAGATGGAGCCTTCTTCGCTTCTAAGGAACATTCTGACTGCACTTCTTCCAAGACACATTTTTTTGTTCTTTTGGCCGTCCATGGTACTTTCGATATTCTTCTCGAGCACCATAACTCAAAGGCATTGATTATTCTACGGCCTCCCTTATTCATTGTCCATCTTTCGCATGCATATGAAGCTAATGAAAATTCCATACCCTTTGAAATTTTCTGTTCAGCTCTTTTACTTCATCATTTCTTCCATTTGATTTAGCATCTCTACGCTGGAAAGCAAGTTTCAGAGTTTCTTCTAACATCCAAGTTAATTTTGCTTCCTTTCCTGTCTCTTTTTATAACCTTTTGCTTTCTTCTTGTAAGATTTTCTTTTAAGTTTTTATTGTGAATTATGTGGGTTTACATGGGAGAACATCAGTTTCACATTCATCCTATCGTATTTTATTTCATTGCAATGACTACAATCCCCTCCATGCATCATCAGACAACCAAAGGGTACACCCCACAGGCTTGCCCCCCTGGGCGTCAGCACACAGCCCCTCTCACTCCTTGAATCCAGTGTCCCCAGCTGCTCCATCTCTCCACATCATTGTCTCTGCCTCCATTTCTGGTGTCACTGCTTCTCTGGGTAGGGTCCCGCACTCTGCTCTTCTCCCTTGATGGTCCCAGAGACCTCTGCTCCTGGACTGCAAAATCAGTCACTCTTCTCCTTTTGTTACAAAACATCTACCTGTACATTTCCAACCCTCACAGTCGGTCCTGATATCAATTATTCACCATTGTACCACACGAGCCTTATCCCCGTCATCTTTCATTAACCGTCCCAACAGGTTGGAAATCATTCAGTGGAGATTCTACGTTGCCCCTCCACATCTGAAACTAGGCTCCCTCTTGAAAGCTTGTAAACCAGTTACTTTTTGCCTCTGTAGCCCCACCCCCTCACCACCCATTTTGGGTAGCCATTGTCTAAGTTGCCCATCTCTGTCAACCCTGTGTACTGATGGTGTGGGAGTGATCCTCGCTGTAAAGATTTGTTCCCTTTTTTGAGATACTACATCCATAAGTATAGGTAAAGCTCATCAAATTGTAGCAGGTTACTCTTTTTTTTCCTCTTCTTTCTTTTTCTAGTTGAGTTCTGATCATTCAGCCATTGAAGACAGGTCAAGTGGGTACTATCTGCAAGTATGGGTATTCTTGTGCATCTCCCCTCACTTCATATCAGCTGGACACCTTGCTCTCCACTCTAGTCTTCTGTGGCCATGTCACTGCCTGTGGGCCCAGGACTCCCCAGGTCTTGCCATACTGCTGGCCAACCAGGTCTCCACCAGGGTTCACAGGAGTCTATTGAATGTAGTCGGACTTAGTTCCCAACTTCATTGCTGTTTATCCCCCTCTTCCCCTTATAGGTGACCAGTGTGGTCATCAGCCAGACCACATGCCTGCTCGTGTATTCCCCTTGAGTCTTAGTCTTGGAAGGGGGTTTGTTCTGAGGGGACTTGACCCCTTGCCTTGATGGCTCCCAGACAAACAGCTTACTTGTTCTTGTAGTAGTCAATCAGACTGCCATTATTGTTTTTTGTTTTTTTTTCTGATTAAGAATATCACTATTTATTTTCCTACGGGTAATTGTTCTTTCGCATCAGCACTTTTTATCCCAAATTAAAAAAAGGAAAACACTTAGAACTGGATCACTTGGCCCTTTCTCTTCTTATCACCTCCCAGTTCAGAATGCTTGCATCTCTTAATGGCCAGCATCCTCTTGGACCTGCAGTTAGGCTCCACACACTCAAGCCTCAGCACTATCTTCTTCGTGGTTTTAGCCTTCTTCCAGAAAATTGGCTTTGTCTGCCTACCACAGCCACTCTGCTTCTGATCATAGCACCTCTTTCCCAGTGCATACAGAGAATCCTTGCCCTTTTTATACTGCGTCACTTTGTGAGGTTGATGCTTGCCACACTTCTTACAGAAAGTCCTTCGGGTTTTAGGGACATTGACCATCTTTGCAGTAGCACCGTCTACACTGTAAACGGGAACATCAGCGTCCACGTTCCTCACCTCACACCGCTCCTGCTTAAACTGGAAAAGCTGCCATTATTGTTTTTGATTTTTCCGGCCAGTTTTTCTTTCACGAAGTATCTTCTATTCTTCTAGCCACTCCAGGCTGGTTTACTTGTCCTTTCAAGTGGAAATTTCCCACCTCAGGTGATTCTGGATGGGGTTCAGGATTCCACCTATGGTCTTATGCAATGCAAAGGCTCCACAGGAAGCCTCTCACTGGGCAACTTCTAGCCCCCTTTAAGGTATTCCAATCAATTATAGGCTGAAGATGGACTTACAAGCTTTCTATTGTGATGTTTCTGACTATTTCTTTCTATCCCCCTCAACTGTCTATTTACAAAGGTTAGCAAGGGAAACCAAGATTCAAAAGACAGCCAAGCATCTTAACATTATTCCCCTCTTTTACTCCTTCAAACCATGCCTCAATCCCTGTATCCCTGAGCCCTGTTTTTCCAAGGCTGTACATACCTCATTGTTTATCTCTGTCCCACTTAGCCCATGTGAACCTGCCTAACTGTTCTCCCATCAGCCTTGTTCTTCCCATTCCCCTCCCACTTCTTGCATATTGCTCGCCCCCCCCAGCACCCAAGCTATCCTGTGTCTATTTGCTACCCTGTGCTCTATCTTCCCCTCCCTCCCTCCCCTCACCACATCCCATACATCCCAGTGATCAGCAAATATATTTATACAATTTTTTCCCCCTTTTAGGGTGGGCTCTTTTTCTTAATCTTTTACAATAATGGTCCTATGCAGTGTTTCTGCTTTTGTAACTGACTATTTTCACTCAACATAATGTCCTCAAGGTTCATCCATGTTATGTGGTGGCTTGCAGCTTCCTTGTTGTTCTTCATATTCCATTATGTGTATGTACCACAGTTTGTTTATTCATTCTTCAATTGATGGGCACTTAGGTTGTCTCCATCTTTTTGCCATTGTAAATTGTGCAGCTATGAACATTGGTGTGCATATATCTTACTGGTGTTATGGCTCATATTTCTTATGGGTAAATACCAAGTAGAGGGATTGCTGGATCACAAGGTATTTCTATTTCCAACCTTCTGAGGAAGCTCCATATTGCTTTTCAGAGAGGTTGGACCATTTTGCAGTCTTACCAACAATATAGGAGGGTCCCAGTCTATCCACATCCTCGCCAGCATTTATTGCCCTCTACTTTTTTGATCTTTGCTGTTATTGCTGGTGTGAGATGATATCTCATTGTTGTTTTGATTTGCATCTCTCTAATGCCTAGTGGGAGTCCTGGTGTGGTGCTATGGGTTAATGCGCCAGACAGCAGTCATTTGAACTGCAAGGTCAGCGGTTCAAGCTCACCAGCTAGTCCTCAGAAACCCTACACAGGGTCGCTATGGGTTGGAATCGACTTGACAGCACTTAACAACAAAAAATGGCTGTCAACATTTCTTCATATGTTTGTTGGCTGCCTGGATTTCCTCCTTGGTGAAGTGTCTCTTCATGTCCTGTGCCCATTTTTTAATTGGGTTGTTTTTTTCTTGTAGAGGTGTTGTAGTTTCCTATATATTTTAGAAATGAGTCCCTTGTCTGATATGTTGTTGCAAAAGATTTTTTCCCATTCTTTAGGTTTTGTTTTTACTCTTTTGGTGAAGTCTTTTGATGTACAGAAGTTTTTAATTTTTAGTACGTCCTAATCATCTATTTTGTCTACTTTTGTTTGTGTAATTGTCAAAATGTTTGGTAGTCTGTGTATGCCCTGAATTAGAGCCCTCACATTTGTCTGCATTTTTTCATTGACGACCTTCATAATTTTGGGATTCACAGTTAGGTCTTTAGTCCATGTTGAGTTGGTTTTTGTATAGGGCTTGAGGTAAAGGCCTTGTTTCAGTCTTTTGCATGTCACTTTCCAGTTCTGCCAGCACCATCTGTTGAAGAGACCATCTCTTCCCCATGCAATATACCTAGGCACTTTGTCAAAAATCAGTTGGCTGTATGTGGATGGGTTAATTTCTGGATTCTCGGTTCTGTTCCATTGATCAATGTATCTTTCACTGTGCTAGTACTGGGCTGATTTGACCTCTGTAGCCATGTAGTACAATTTAAAATCAGGGAGTGAGAAGTTTCCAACTTTGTTCTTTTAAGTAGTGCTTTGCTTATCCTGGGCCTCTTTCCTTTCCATATAGCGTTTGTAATTGTTTTTTCCCATCTCTTTGAAGAATGTCATTGGAATCTGGATTGGAATTGCATTATATATGTAAATTGCATTGGGCAGTATTGACATTTTCACAATATTAAGTCTTCCTATCCAGGAGCATGGCATATTCTTTCACTTTTGTAAGTCTCTTTTGGGTTCTTGTAGTAGTAGTGTTTTGTAGCTTTCTATATATAGGTCCTTTGTTTCTCTGGTTACATTTATTCCTAGATATTTCATCCTTTGGAGTCCTGGTGTGGCGCTGTGGGTTAATGAGCCAGACTGCAAAGCTGTTTGAACTACAAGGTTGGTGGTTCAAGCTCACCAGTCACTCCTTGGAAACCCTATACATGGTTGCTATGGGTCGGAATCGACTCGACGGCACTTAACAACAGCAACAACATTTCATCCTTTGGGCGGCTATTGTACATGATTTTTCCTAATGTCCTTTTCAGCACTGTCATTGTTACTACAGAGGAATCCAACTGATTTTTGTATGTTGATCTTATATCCTGCCATTTTGCTGAATCTCCCAATGAGGTCTAGCAGCTTTTTTGCTGAGTCTTTGGGGTTTCTATGTGTAGGATCATCTCACCCACAAATAAGAGTTTTACTTCCTCTTTGCCAATTTGGATGCCTTTAATTTCCCTATCTTAGCTCTGACTAAGACTTCCAAAACAATATTGATTAGGGGTGGTGACAAAGGGCATCCTTTTCTGTTTCCCATTTGTGGAGGGAAGTCTTTCAGTTTCTCTCCATTGAGAGTAATGTAGGCTGTTGGTTTTGTATATATGCTTTTAATTATGTTGAGAAATTTCCCTTTGATTCCTACTTTGTTGAGTGTTTTTATCAGAAATGGATGTTGGATTTTGTCGAAAGCCTTTTCTGCATCGATTGATATGAGCAGGTGGTTCCTTTCCTTTTTCTTATTTACATGGTGAATTACATTGATTGTTTTTCTAATATTGAACCATCCTTGCATCCCTGTTAATCATGATGTATTATTTTTTTGGTGTGCTGCTGGATTCTGTTGGCTAGGATTTTGTTGAGATTTTTGCATCTATGTTCATGAGGGATATTGGTCTATAATTTTCTTTCTTAGTGATGTACTTCCCTGGTTTTGTTATGAGGGTTATGCTTGCTTCATAAAATGTATTAGGAAGTTTTCCATCCTCTTATATATTCTGGAATAGTTTGAGTAGAATTGGTGACAGCTCTTCACTGAATGTTTGGTAGAACTCACCAGTGAAGCCATCTGGGCCTGGACTTCTTTTGGTTGGGATGTTTTTGATGACCTGATTAATTTCTTCTTTTGTTATGGGTCTGTTCAGGTTTTCTACTTCACTCTGTGTAAGTTTAGGTAAGTCGTGCTTTTCTAAAAAATGTATCCATTTAAGTTTTCAAATTTGTTGGAGTTCCTAAATTTGTCTGTAACTTGAGTTGGTTTATTAAGTCAGAACAGTTAGATAGAGTGCTTATCTAATGTCAGTTAGCCAGATGTTGTCTTCTTGTTGTTGTTGTTAGGTGCCATCGAGTCGGTACCGACTCATAGCAATCTAATGCACAGCAGAACGAAACACTGCCCGGTCCTGGGCCAACCTCATAATTGTTGCCATGCTTGAGACCATTGATGCTGCCACTTTGTCAATCCATCTCGCTGGGGGTCTTCCTCTTTTTCTCTGACCCTCCATCTTACCAAACATGATATCCTTCTCCAGTGAATGTTGTCTTAGTATATAATATATTGTGTACCTCTTTATGCATAAAAAAATGAGAAACACATCCAGATGTACTAAAACATGTATGACATAGTAAGACAGTGATAGTGTTTTGAATCACACCTCAAAGCAATGCTCATGTGTTATTGTGAATCTTGAATTTTTAATATAGGCACTGTGGGTTAATGCGCTGGACTGCAAAGTTGGTTTGAACCACAAGCTTGGTGGCTCAAGCTCACCAGTTGCTCTTTGGAAACCCTATACAGGTTCGCTATGGGTCAGCACCAACTTGATGGCACTTAACAACACAACAACATGGGGGTTGGTTCTCTAACTACAGGTTGTATGTAAGTCAGATGTTCATAACCCAGGAATTGCTTGAATGTCTCTATGTATTTTTAATATTGTCTTTAAAGACGCAAAGCCGTACCACACTATATGTCTATTTTGTAGCTTACAGTCCCTCTCCACACACGCTCAACAGTGTGTCTCCAAGGTCGACCCTCGCTGATCCGTGCAGAGCTGGTGACTTTCTCCTCACTTCTGTGGCGCATTTCATCTTCTGGGTCACTGCTATTGATTTTTCGAGCTCTTCCTGTGCTGATGGACATTTATGCCCTGTCCCCTTTGCTGTTGCAAACAGCGTCAGAGAAGAGATTGTAAGGGGTCCCCATGTCCCTGTGAGAATTCCCGTGGGTAAGTTCTCAACTTGGCAGCAGATAGAATCGTCTGGAAGCTTTGAAAATGACATCAGTGTCCAGACCCCATTCCTGGAGATCCATCCGTTTAGGGGCCCTTGGGGTGGCTTGAATATAACTACCTGGTTCTGGGGTGGACACTGGAGGGGTGGGGTAGTCTCCAGCTCAAAGGGTGTGCATACCTCATTTTCACCAGGCGCTGCCTTTCCAGAGGGCTAGACCGGTTTGCACTCCTACCAGTACTGTGTCAATGAGCAATGACTGGCTTGTGTGAACTGGAAACCCAGATCATTCAGGTGAGCCAGAGCTCTGAGCCGCTGTGGCCCAGCACTCTGGCCTGAAGCAGGTGTGAAATGCTTTGCACCCTTAGGTGGCAGTGTGGTACAGCTGATGGGTGCTAGGCAGGACTCAGAGGACCTGGATACTTGTCCAGACCTGGGCTCCACTCCACCTTGCTATGAGTGTTCCCTCTCTGGCCTCAGCGGTCCCATCTTTGAAACCAGGCGAACTGGAATAATGTTCGGGTTCCTTCCTACCTCTCACCTTCAGGCTAAGTCATAAATTATTTGAAGCCAAGTAGTTAAAACTTGGGCTCTGGAGCATGGTTCTTAACCTTCTCTGTGCGGTGAGTCCCTTTAGCATTTGGGGGCAGTCTTTGGGTACCTTCTCAGAGGCCTGTTTTTAAATGTAAAACCCATAGGATTACAAAGGCAGCCAAAAATACTGAAATACTCCTACAGGCATCAAACGCTAAACTGTGCTCTAGCAATATCTGAGCTTTATGAACAACACATAAAGTAGTAGGATCTAGTGATGGGTCGGCTGTTATTACGATTATAATTTCAAAACTGTAATTAGTGTAAATGATATTCAAGATGTTTGTCTGTAACAAGTGTACCCCCAAACTCCCGTATCTGTCAAGTCGATTGCGACTCGTAGTGGCCCCACAAGACAGAGCAGAAGTGTCCCTTAGCGTTTCCAAGGCTGACATCTTTTCAAAGGCAGACTGCCACATCTTTGTTTCCTGGAGCAGCTGATGGGCTCAAACCACTGACCTTTCAGTTAGGAGCTGGGCGCTTCAACCACTGTTCCACCAGGGCTCCTTAACAAATGTGACAGGGCCTGAGATTCCCTGTGATTCCCGTGGGTGGCGATGTCACTGGTACTGCTGACGTCAGAGCACTTTGGTGAGAATTTTTAGAATTCATCTATCCCAGGCAACAAGGAGCTCTGGTAGCGCAGTGGTTGTTGTTTAACCTCAAGGTCAGCAGTTCAAAACTACCAGCCATTCCACAGGAGAAAGATGAGACTGTCCACTCCCGTAAAGATTTCCAGCCTCAGGAACCCAATACAAGGTCGCTGTGAGTTGGAACTGACTCCACGGCACACAACAACCTCCACTCCAGGCAGCAAGTTCATAGGTCCTATCTTATAAACGCTTGCAGGAGTTAAGACAGACTTGGGCTTTAATCTCTACCCTACTGCTTTCTAAGTGGGTGTATTTGGGTAAATTGCTCGTGCCTCAATTTCCTCATCTGTAAAATGGGTATGAGACTAGTCACGTGATAAGGCTGTTGGAAGGAGGAAAGGGGATCATCCAAAGGCAGCACACAGTTACAGAGAACTTTCGATGTACTTCAGGGTGTTCTAGGTGCTGCGAATACTGTCCCAAGTGAGACAAGCAAGACCCCTGCCCTCATGGAGCTTAAAATCCAGGGACAAAGATAGTGAATGAGTAGGCAAAGAAGTAACTACAGTTTCAGAGAAGAGTAAGAGCTACAAATAAAAATGAAGCAGGGGATAGGGTCAAGAACATATGTCTGATGTAAGCAATCTTAGATCAGACAGCCAGGAAGTAAGTCAGATAAGTTAATGACAATGATGTCTAAGAAGGGAGGCCATCACCATCCGTATCTCCGTGGAGGCTTGTGGGTTGCTATGATGCTGAACAGGTTTCAGTGGAGATTCCAGACTCAGAGAGACTAGGAAGAAAGTCCTGGTGATCTGCTTCTAAATATCAGCCCAGGAATATCCTATGGATCATAGCAGCCCAGCCTGAAACTGATCCTGGGAATGGTGTTGGACCCGGCAGCATCTCATTCATACATGGGGTCTTTTAGCTACATGGGGTCGCCATGAGTTGCGGCCAGCTCAGTGGCAGCTGACAGCAATGGCAAGCATGTCTAAGCTGAGATAGTGCTACACTTGAAGCACTTGGCATGATGCCTGGGTTGGGGCTGTGATGGTGTTGATGTTGGTGATAATGTTGAGGCCCACATATCATCAGGATGGGGCATTAGCTTGGCAGTTCTCTTGGGGTACAGACCTTCTCCCACCTCAGTGAGGCTGATGCTGGCTCTGCACCTGTATTCCTTCATCTGAGGGTTGGACAATGGAAGCCGGAGAAGAGGCACAGCCCTGTCAGAGCCGGATCTGAGGGACGACGCAGGTCTGATTAAAGGAAGATAAAGTCTTCTCTCTGCTGTGTCTTGTGGGGAGAGCTAAGCAATCAATAGGGCTCACAGATCAGTGGAGGGTGCTTGGAATCTGGCAGCATGGGGCTTTTTAATTAAACCTACAACGGTGAGAGAAGGTAACTGCCTTATTTCTGCAGCTTGCGTTTCTGTCTGCTGGCCAGAGACTGAGCAAATTGATGCATCCCAGGCGGTCCAGGGGTTCTGATGAGGTGGTCTCTGGCTTCAGGAGGGTCAGGCCCTGCCAGGAAGAACTCCTAGATGGCTGGAGTATCAGTTACAGATTCTGGAGACCTGACAGGCTGCCTTTGGCATTTGAATACCTACAGCTGGGGCGGGTCCTTCCCAACTGGATTTGCCCAAATAGGTTAGTCTTCTTTTTTGTGTGTGCTTGAACCTTCCCTTTTATTTGGAACTAGAACATTGCTCTGATAGCGTAGTGGTTACGAATCAGGCTGCAGACCGCAAGGTCAGCAGTTCAAAACTACCAGCTGTTCTGAGGGAGAAAGATGAGGTGCTCTGCTCCCGTAAAGATTTGTAGCCTCGGAAACCCTGTGTAGGGTCACTATGAGTCGGAACCGACTCCACGGTACTTAACAACAACAACAGCTTTGCTACTTGAGGTATGGTCCATGGGCCAGCTGCATCATCACCGGGGAGTTTGGTAGAAATGCAGAACCTCAGGTCCCACCCCAAACCTGTATCGGATTTTAATTAGATCCCAGGAGATTCACATGGGAAGCCCAGATGTGAAACATACACTGAGAAGGAGGCTTAGAAGACAATCAGTTGCCAATGTCCAGACATTATTTAAATCTTTATTTATTTATTTTTTCTTAAATGTTTTATTGTGAATTATGTGATAGTTTACATGGGAGAACGTTAGTTTTACATTCATCCTATCACATATGGTCTCATTGCCATGGTTACAATCCCCTCCATGCAATCCTTCCCCCGTACCCCCCAGGTCTTCAGCACACAACGCTCTCCCTCCCTGGGTCTAAAGTCTCCAGCTGCTCCATCACTCCACGTCATCATCTCTGGCTCCATTTCAGGCATCACTGCTTCTCTGGGTAGGGTCC